>NW_012118010.1:681407-685596 GCF_000951035.1 Colobus angolensis palliatus
GATGGTCTGGATCTCCTGACCTCGTGATCCGCCCGTCTCGGCCTCCCAAAGTGCTGGGATTACAGGCTTGAGCCACCGCGCCCGGCCTATATATGTGTATTTGTCAAGCTTAGCTAGGTTATGCTGTGATAACAAGCAACCACCAAATCTCAGTAGTTTGTTTCTCACTCATGCTCTTTGTTCATTGTAGGTTCATGGGAATTCTGTTCCACTCTGTCTCCACCCCAGGATGCAGGCTAAGATAATGACTTTCATATAGAATGTCTCAGATTTTATGTCATAAACATAACATAAAATTGGCTCTCACATTGGCTCTTAAAAGCTTCCACAAGGGGATGGCACAGTCACTTCAGCTCGCATTTCGTATCCAGACCTGACTTCACGTGGGCATGGAAGACATGGCTTATGTGCCTAGAAGTAGAAGAATCAGAGTGCTGGTGAACAGCTCTAATGACTGATGTAATATATAATTATTAGCAGCATTTTGCAGACGAGGAACTGAAGAACAGAGAGATTAAGTAACTTGCCCAAGGTTACATAATTTATAAGTGGCAAAGCTGGGATTTGAATTCAGGCAGTTAGCTCCAGAGAATACTTTTATCTGCTGTCCATAAACATTTTCTGAGGCACTGAACCTATCCACTATTCGGTTTTGGGAAAAGAAACTTTTCTTCTATACCTTACAGGGATGCGCTCAGAAGTCATCCATCCATCCATCCATCCATCCATCCATCCATCCATCCATCCATCCATCCACTCTTGTATCAATTGGCACATTGTTCTGGACTGAACTGTTTTGCCTTAGAATTAATACGTTGGATCTCTATTCCCCAGTGTGAGGTATGTGGATATAGGGCCTTTTGAAAGTAATCACTCTCTATTTGCCATGTGACAGCATAATGAGAAAGTGGCCATCTACAAGTCAGGAAGATAACTTTTTGTTTGTTTTTTGTTTTTTTGTTTGAGATGGAGTCTTGCTCAGTCACCCAGGCTGGAGTGCAGTGGCGCGATCTCAGCTCACTGCAAGCTCCACCTCCTGGGTTCATGCCACTCTCCTAGGTTTGTGCTACTCTCCTGCCTCAGCCTCCCTAGTAGCTGGGACTACAGGCGCCTGCCACCACAGCCGGCTAATTTTTTTGTATTTTTTTCTTAGTAGAGACGATGTTTCACCATGTTAGCCAGGATGGTCTCAATATCCTGACCTCGTGACCCACCTGCTTCGGCCTCCCAAAGTGCTGGGATTACAGGCATGAGCCCCCATGCTCAGCAGGAGGAGAACCTTAGCCAGGAACTGAATTAGCTGGCACCTTGACCTTGGACTTCCCAGTCTCCAGAACAGTGAGAAATAAATGTCTGTTGTTTAAATTACCCAGTCTATGCAGCAATCTACAGCTGCCCGAACAGATTAATACAGATACAATAGAAAGTAACTGGAGAAGATTCTTTGGATTAGGATGTCAGGGAAGGACTATCTCCAGAAGTAACCTGTGAGCTGAGTTTTGCATGTGAAGACCTAGGGAGGAGAAAGAATGATAAGTAAAAGACTGAGGCAAGAATGAGCATGTCATCTTTGAGGAACAGAGGGAGTCAGAGTAGCTGGAATACAACGATGAGGAAGAAAACAGTAGGCAATACGGGTGCAGGGGGAAGCAGGGGCCAAGTCATAAAAGAAAGATAATATATACCAGGGATTTTTTTCAATCTTTTTGAGGGATTAACCCTTTTTGAGAATGTGCTGAAAACTATGGACATGCTCATCAGAAAAGACCACATTCGTATGACACTTTGCAGAAAATACCAGAGGTTTTGTAGTCTTCTACCCTCATGGCTATCCAGAACCTACACGGGGAACATCTGACAAATATAAAGGCACTTTGAATAGTACATAGGGAAAGGGAGGGGAGAAAGAGATTTTCATTGTCTGTAAGCTTTCTCTGTGCTGGGAACTCTGCCAGTTATGATAGATTAATTATTTAACATTTTTCATGATCACATTTTATAAATGATAAAACCAAGATTCAGAGAGGATAAGCAATATGCTTTAGGCTAAATGGGTAATAGACAAAGAATTTAAATCGAGGTCAGCTTCACTCCATAGATATTATTGTTGTTGTAGTTGTTATTAGGTGTAGGGTCTAGTTTTACCCTGCCAAGGGTATTTTAATTATTTGGTGGAGGCTCTACCTTTTCAACCAGCCAAGGCCATATCCATTTCCTTCTCACTGGCTCTAGTTGAATAGCAGAGCAGCTCAGATTCTAAGTTTCTATTTCTCTACTGCCACACTGATTATAATGTCGGCCTTTATTACTCCCAGCAGAGCAGTGAAATACAATCCCTACACCACTACCAATTAAGGCAGCTTCAATTCTATCTACATGTTCTTCCTCTGTGCAGATGCCAGCAGATCTGTTCCAAGACCCTTCCGGTTGTTTAGTATTCTGCTCAGAGGAGTCATTTGCAGATCATCTTCTTTCTTAATTAGGGATCTAATGTATTGCAGCTGATCCTTGAACAAGAGAAAGATGGAGACATGACTGGAAAGGAGGTGTGACCATTCATTTCAAGGTAATCAGCTTTGAAGCTGCTTGACATCTGATATTGATTTTCTTGTGCCTGGAAAATCTCCTGAGAGAGGTTTCTGATTTCAGAAGTCTGAGCAATCTACGCATTTACTTATTCACTCACTGTGCAAGGCCAGGAAATGACCTGCAATGAAATGAGCAAAGAAATACCTTCTCTGAAAAACCAAATGCATGGGAATGATTTCAAGGCTCCTTCTGGACCACAATGAAGGAGAGATAGTTAGCAACAGACAAGTTCCCTCCCCTCCATAAAGCCTTATATAGAAACTAATACTTAATAAACTACTGTTTACAGTAGACACTCTAAATATATCACTTCTAGTATCAAAACACTGTTGGTTTTATTGCCCCTTCTTATGAACGAGGAAATTAAGGCTTAGAGATGTGAATTACTTTGCACAGTGTCACACAGCAAGTAAATACCTGAGGTGGGGAGGAAAACACATGTCAACGTGAGTCTCAAGTCTCTGTTCTTTCACTATGCTAGGCTGCCATAATTTTCTAGATATGCATTTGCCTTCCTTGACTTTTCACTTGTTGTAATTTTGGCCCAGTTAAGTCAGCATCATTCAGATAGGGACTCCCTGCTGATGGAATTTGTCTTCCTTAGGTGTCATATCCAAGTAATTACAGAGTGCAGTAGAGCTAGATTACAATACCACACATTGTCAGTAGGTGTCACTATCTTATCTAATGTGATTATTCGTTCGACAGTACTCACTGAGCACTTGCTGTATGAAAGTCTCTAGGGATACAGTCATGAACTGACAGAGTCTTTGTTTCACTCAGCTTACATTTCAGTGGGGGAAAGTCTGAACCATGAAAAAATTTATAATATTATATCAGTTAGTGATCAGTGGAATAAATAAATGCTGAAATTCAAGGCTAAATTAATCAGCTTTGTGAGTTTAAAGTGTGTTATATGAGGGAGGACTGTCTCTAGTGACACAAAACCAGCTGCCATACAATGTAAGATGTCATCTCTCGAGAAAGGTCCCTGCCACTGACTCAGTTCAATCAAGCAATGAAAATGATCAGTACTCCCATTTCCACAGTGAAACAGATTGGGAAAGGAAAACCTCCTGGAAATAGAGTTTACAGGGTTTACTGCTTGAGTGCTCAACTTTAAACCCTTAGCTGTCACCTATAGAATAAGTCCCAATCTTAGCACAACCTACCAGGTCCCACATGATCTAATTTGCCTCTTTAGCCTGATCTCCAGCCATATCTTCCTTACACTTTACACCCCAGTAAACCAGAACTGCTTTTCGTCTCCCACATGAGTATGCTACTTCACTATTGCCCATTGTTGACAATGACCATTCTATTGGAAAGTAATGTTTCTTTTTTCTCGTTTATTTAATCTCTACTTCTCTTTTAAGGTCAAATCCAGTTACCACCTCCTCCAAGAAGTCCTCTTTGCTTTCCCCAAGCCAAGTTAGGTACACTCTCTGATGCTTCTTCAGCATCTTTGAATTCTATCCCTTGAGACTTCCACAATGTTTTATGATGGGCTATCTCTGTGTTTAGTTTTCTGCTTGAGGGAAGGAACTAGGTCTTATTGATCTCTATACTCTCATTGCTGTCTGATAGAAATATAATGCAA
>NW_012118010.1:687626-690429 GCF_000951035.1 Colobus angolensis palliatus
CCCGTCTCGGCCTCCCAAAGTGCTGGGATTACAGGCTTGAGCCACCGCGCCCGGCCAGTAATTTTTTTTATAACTGTTTCACTACATGACTGATGAACACTGGAAACATCACAAGATCGTTAAGTTAACTGTTCTATTGTGTTAAATAGATCCATAACTGACAGTGGTTCACAACTTTTATATGTATGTACTGAAGAATTTTAACACCTGTGCACATGAGACCTTTCACAGAATATGCTTCAGAAAAATATGCTTCGGAGTACAAATATTTTCACAGTACTTAGTGAAATGAAGCAATAAAGATAGTATCAGTCTGTTGTTTTAAATTCCAATAAATCCGAATAAAAAAAAATCTAAAATAGCTTGAACACCATCCACCATGATAGAAACATTTTTCCCCCCACATCTAAGTAAAATTCTTCTTTGGCAGATATAAAAGAGTTTAAAATAACTTTGTGACGAGTTCCATATTTTAGGTCATGGGTTGATAACAGATTTTTTTCTTCTCCTAAATTTGCAAGCATTTTGAGACAACCTGCCCCCAAGGTATTAATTGGGTAGTGTCTCTATTATTTTCAACTCATTTAAAGCTAAAATGCAGTCCTTTCAATTTTTTCAAATTTGAATAAATTTATCTTTGCTGGTGTTAGAAAAGTCTTCAACTGTGTGGACAATTGTTTGGTGGCATAATTGAAGGTCTTCTACTTTTTTTTTTTTTTTGAGACAGAGTCCTTCTCTGTCACCAGGCTAGGGTGCAGTGGCATGATCTTGGCTCATTGCAACGCCTGCCTCCCAAGTTCAAGCTATTCTCCTGCCTCAGCTTTCCGAGTAGCTGGGATTACAGGCATGTGCCACCACACTCACCTCATTTTTGTATTTTTAGTAGAGACGAGGTTTCGCTATATTGGCCAGGATGGTCTCGATCTCCTGACCTCGTGATCCACCCACCTTGGCCTCCCAAAGTGCTGGGATTACAGGCGTGAGCCACCATGCCCAGCCTCACTTTTTGTAAAATATCATTTTTAGTCTTTTCCTTACTACTACAAGCTTGGATTCTGTTAAAAATCATTTAAATTTTTTGACTGATTAATTCTGATGCCAGGTGGCTAGTTCAGTTAATCATTTTTTAATTGTTCAGGAGGAACTTATCAAATTCACTAAGTATTTGCTATAAATGTCTCGATATTGTCTATTACTTTTTTCTTTCTGCTTTCTTTCTTTTTTTCTTTTCAAAACAGAGGGTTTCTTAGATTTGTTCTGCTACAGTAAATTGCAATTATCATTCATTGTAAACTTTACAACATGCTTTCTTCCACTCTCTTTTTTTTCTATTCTAATCATAGTATTAGTTTCTGCATCTCCATTATTTTAAGTAGAAAAATTTGTCCATATTTATTTTTTATACTAAAAAATAATTTAATTGTATTATAATTAAAATAATAACAAGTTCTTCAATTTAATTACCAATTAAGATTCACACAGATACAACAGTAATTGGAGTTGTTAACATAAAATATAGAGAGATACACGTTACAATATTGCCTTGCCTTGTAGGAAAGAAACAATTTAAACTGAATCAATCCATCCACACTGGCTGGATCAATTATGTACTTATGCATGCGTATCCAAAAAGTGCATTAGTATACAGCACTGCAATCTGAGGCCATGCAAAGGCTAAAGTGAGGTGGAGTTCAATCAAAACATTCATGTTGAGTTTAACAGAAAAGTATTTTATGGTGTTTCCATTTTAAAATTTAAATCCAAATTGATAAAAAAAATTTTAGGCTGGGCGTAGTAGCTCAGATCTGTAATCCCAGCACTTTACGAGGCCTAGGCAGGTGGATCTCCTGAGGTCAGGAGTTCGAGATCAGCCTGGTCAACAGGGCAAAACCCCATCTCTACTAAAAATACAAAAATTAGCTGGGCTTGGTGACATGTGCCTGTAATTTCAGCTACTCGGGAGGCTAAGGCAGGAGAATCACTTGAATTGGGAGGTGGAAGTTGCAGTGAGCCGAGATCGTGCCACCGTGCTCCAGCCTGGGCCACAGAGTGAGACTCTATCTCAATAAAATAAAATAAAATAAAATAAAATAAAATAAAAAATTTAATTTCTCAGTAACACTAGTCATAAATCAACTGTGTTTAATAGCCACATGTAGCCAGAGTAGCTACTGTATTGGACAGCACTGGCCTAACACACACACACACACACACACCATTGATATATACCCCAACTTTACATCTGACACCCAGAAATTAAGAACTAAATGTAGTTGCATCATACTCAATCATCTCTAATCTAGGATCAATGACACAGAGATGATATCCAATTTTTAATAGACTAGTGGGGATACTAGAGGTTGGAGGGGTCTAGACAACCTTCTGTACTTGACGGCAGCATGGCGTCATGGAAGAAGCACTGAACCTTGGGCCAAATGACTTGGGTTGTAGTCCCCATGCCACAGCTCATTAGCTGTGTGTGTTAGATTTCCCTTCTTCAAAAGAGACAGCTTATAATACTCCACATATTTGCTGTGAGGATCAAATAAAAATATTTCTATTCACAGGTTTTAAAACACAGTCCAAATGTTAGTGTTTTTATCTTGTCTGTGCCAGTAGGAAATCTGTCTCGGGCTGAATGCCACCCCATTCAGAAAGTATCCGTGTCATAGGAAGCAGGATGGCTTTGCTATGTTGTCAGGGAGGCCCGTGTTACTGGCAGAGCATGTGTAGGCTCAGTCAATACCAGAGAGATGTCTCACTGTTAGTCAATCAGTTACACACGAAATCCAGACACCAGTAC
>NW_012118010.1:694554-695520 GCF_000951035.1 Colobus angolensis palliatus
TCGTAGATAAGCGTATTATTCACTATGTTACAAAATTATAAGCCCTGAAAAAAATGAGCTGACTGAGGGAGATGGGAGGTGTGAGATGTAGGGTTGGGTACTAATTTAAACAGAATTCTCCAGGAGGGTCTTACTGGGAAGAGCACTGGGCACATGCTTGGAGGCGGTCGTGCGATAACCACATGGCTGTTTTGGAGGAAGCAGGTGAATGGCAGAGGACGTGGCGCTGGAGAACTTCTCAGGCGGGATGTGTCTGAACTGGAAGCACAGCAAGGAAGCTGATGTGTCCGGAGTGGAGTGAGAGCAATGGCGCCACGGCATGTAGGGCTTTGTAGGACATTGTAAAGACCATGAGTTTTACTTCCAACAAAATTATCTGGGGACACAGGATGTAACCATGGGGTTAGAGTTCCTATTTCCTCATTATTTCAAGTCTGATTTAGGCAGTGACAGTATAAATAGACCACAAAATTAGATTGCCTGAGCTGTCAGAGGCCTTTAAGGAAATTGAGTTCTCTTGCTTATCAATCCTCGAATTCTTTACAAAGCATTGGTACCATACAGTCAATTTGCCTCTTCTTGGACACCTGGTGATAGGGAGCTCTCTTCTTCCCAAGGCAGCCCTCTTTCTAGTCCTGTATGGTAGAAGTCTCCCTTTTATAGAGTTGACATCTGTTGGCCTGTCATTGCCATCCATCATCTTTATTTCTAACCCTTAGAGGCCTTTCAGGATAAACATAATCTCTCTTCCTCATGACAACCCTTCAAATATTTGAAGACGATTGCCATATCCCTAGAGTTTTCTCTTCCCCAAGCCAATCAACTCCAGTCCGTGCTATCATTTCTCACATGACAATTATGTCCGACATCAGATCTCTCTCCTCTGACCTTGCTGCAGGTCAATACATTTGATGCCTAGAAGAGAACCCAGGTGTGTCCAGCTGGGAAAGACCAGACCACAGACAC
>NW_012118010.1:698260-700867 GCF_000951035.1 Colobus angolensis palliatus
TTTTGAGACGGAGTTTCACTGTTGTTGCCCAGGCTGGAGTGCAATGGTACGATCTTGGCTCACCGCAACCTCTTGCCTCCTGGGTTCAAGCAATTCTCCTACCTCAGCCTCCTGAGTAGCTGGGATTGCAGGCGTGTGCCACGATGCCCAGTTAATTTTGTGTTTTTGTAAAGATGGGGTTTCTCCATGTTGGTCAGGCTGGTCTCAAACTCCCGACATCAGGTGATCTGCCTGCCTGAGTCTCCCAAAGTGCTGGGATTACAGGTGTGAGCCACTGCACCCGGCTATTCTAAGGCAACTTCTAAGGCCTTCCTATTTTAGTTCAAAGTGCTCAGCTTGCATTGAGCATACTTTTGGGAAATCATTTTCTGAGCCTAAAGCACTATTCTTTCAGGGTTATCATTTTCTGAGCCCCAGCATAACCATTTTGATATGAGAGTTAAGGAGCTGAGGAAAAGGCCTGTCTGGAATGTGATGAGGGCTGGTTGTTTTGCCAAATCAAGCCCTCTTCTCCACTGTCCTGGTTAGAGGCTCCCCATCTCCTACATGGACCATTACACTGATCTTACCAGGGCCCTGCCTCCCTATTGACTCCAATTCCCTCTGTGACTGACGGTGATGCTCCCCTCAACAGCTTCCCTGGCAATCAGGCTCCTACACGATCCACACTCTGCTCTCAGCTGAACTTCCCAACCTCACATCCAGCCTATCCTTAGCTATAGCCTTTCAAAATTCTTTGCCACCCTCTGACAGTACCATTCGAGTCCAGACCTCCAGTCCTTTGCATTTGCTGTCAACTCCACCTGATATAATTTCTTTCTCTACTTTTTTTCTTTTTTCTTTTTTTTGATTAATGAACTCTTCTCATCCATTCTTTCACATCCTACTCAAATACCACCTCATCCATGAGGTTCCTTCAGAAAGAGTTTCTGACTCTCTCCCCTGTGTTCTGTCTTGTTTGTTTTGTTTTGTTTTTGGGATAGAGTTTCATTCTTGTCGCCCAGACTGGAGTGCAACAGCACGATCTCGGCTTACTGCAACGTCCACCTCCTGAGTTCAAGCGATTCTGATTCTCCTGCCTCAGCTTCCCGACTAGCTGAGATTACAGGCATGCACCATCATGCTCGGCTAATTTTGTAATTTTTAGTAGATAGGGTTTCTCCATGTTGGTCATGCTGGTCTTGAACTCCCGACCTCCAGTGATCCTCCTGCCTCAGCCTCCCAAAGTGCTGGGATTACAGGCATGAGCCACCGTGCCCAGCCTATCCCCTGTGTTCTTACAGCACTTTGCATTGCATTGCACTTTGTATTGTATTATTCTTGGCTTATCGTATTACAACGTTCTGTTCATGCATCTATCTCCTCCACAGAGTCTATATTCCTTTCCTAGGGCTGCTGCAACAAAGTATCACAAAGTGGCTTAAATCAACAGATATTTATTCTCTCACAGTTCTGGAGGCTAGAGGTGCTAAAATCAGTGTCAGCAGGGCCACGTTCCCTCTGAAGGCTCTGGGGAAGGATCCTTCCTTGCTTCTTCCAGCTTCTGATGATTGTCGGCAATCCTTATTGTTCCTTGGCTTGCAGCTGTGTCACTTCAATCTCTGCTTCTGTTGTCATATGACTTTCTTTCCTGTGTCACTGTGCCCTGTCCAAATCTCCCTCTCAATTCTCTTATAAAGACACTAGTCACTGGATCAGTGTCCACCCTACTCCAAAATGACTTCATTTTAACTTGATACATGCAGAGACCCTATTTCCAAATGAGGTCATATTTACAGGTAGGGGGAGGGTGAAGTCTTCAAAAATATCTTTTTGGAGGAGAGCGTAATTCAATCCACAGCACTAGGCTTTATATGTTTATGCATTGCCACTGTCTATAAAAGGTGCATAAAAATGCTCATTAAATGATGAAGGAATAAATGAAAGAAGGACAGAATAAGTTATCTCAATATACACATATTTGCTGTGTGCCCCATCTATGTGAGGTCCTGCGCTAGGCACGGAGGTCACAGAGAATAAGATGTGGCTTCAACCATCGTTTCCTCCCCGCGATGTGCCTGAGCTTCCCAGTAGTGTGTCCTCTGCAGTCCTCAGCTCACCCTGAGCCCCTTAGCTTTAAATAGACCTACCCGTGTGTTTGATACCAGAGTGTTCATGACTAATTCAGGACCTTCCTAGCAGTGGGTTTTGGAGCATGGGAGTCCAGCTGGAACCCCCATTCCCCTAGGATCATTGGATCCTGCTCCCACTTGACAGCTGTGGGGATTTTACTTTCTGCATCTAGGCATATAATTAACCCATGGCCTCTTTTGAAGCAAGTCGCACTTCCTCCACTCTGTTTTCCTTTGAGTTTTATTTCCCCATTTGTAGAAAGGAGATAATACCCAGGCCAGGAGCGGTGGCTCATGCCTGTAATCCCAGCACTTTGGGAGGCCGAGGCAGGTGGATCACTTGAGGTCAGGAGTTTGAGACCAGCCTGGCCAACATGGTAAAACCCCATCTCTACTAATAATACAAAAATTAGCTGGGCATGGTGGTGCATGCCTGTAATCCCAGCTACTCTGGAGGCTGAGGCAAGAGAATTGCTTGAATCCAAATGCAAAGGTT
>NW_012118010.1:705767-706955 GCF_000951035.1 Colobus angolensis palliatus
CGGATATGTTCAAATCTGAGTTATTTTACTGCAGATGATTGGCTGTAGTTTTAATCTGGGCAAGACTGGGGAACCCCCAAATAACTCTCCAGAGGCTTCTTTTGCTGGAATTGGAGTATTTTCCACACATGCACAAAAGGAAAGAAGGAGTGAGTGTTTAAGTACCACCCTTGGGTGTCTTGGGGTTTTTATGCCCCTCACCTGGGCCCCCTTACTTTGCCTCCTGAGACACAAGATGGGTAGCCCACGGAGGAAACACAGCACTGGAGGAAGAGACGGCCAAGGATAAGCCTTGGGCACATGTACATTCAGGGAATTAGCAAAGAAAGAAACAGTAGCAAAAGAAAAAAATGAGAGAGGTCGGGAAGTCTGGAGAACCAGGAGAAAGCGACTCCATTTATTCTCCTTCCCCTAGAATGGCAGAATTATCAGACATCCTGTCTATATCTTGCCCTTCTGTCCTCTGGAGTCCTCTTCACCAGGCAGTTAATTTCTTCAAAATGTTAAGTACTTCACCAATTGCTCTAAACAGCCGTAAGGTGCACATTCAATACCCACCATGCAGATTAAACTATTAATATGGAGAAAAGGAGCAGCAGAAGAGACAATCAAGTTTAATTTGATTTTTCCCCAAGTAAAGCATAAGTCAGTACAGAGTGCTGTATCTTAATAACCTCTGAAGACACCTATTTCCAAGATAATTAGCTCCCTTTCTCTGGATATTAGCACTATCAGCTCCAGTGCCTCCTGTTAAGAGATCTTTGTTATTCCAATTATTTCTAATATGGTTATAGCTAATTAAAGAATTAACAGTTGAGGTCAAATAAGAGGAAAGTGGTTGTACTTTTCCTGATTGTCAGTTTCTTCATCTAAAATAATGGGTATAGTATCACAACTCTTTCAGGGTTATTGAGGAAATTAAATGATATGTTTGTCCAGTCCTTTGAATGGTCCTGGCATACATCAAGAACTTAATTATATGGTAGCCATTACTATATAACTGAATACATGAAACCCTTGGAATGTCCATTTTTCTATGTCAAACACTTAGCATTTGCCTTCATAAAGTTTTTATTGAAATGAGGCCATACAAACAAGCTAGTAAAATATACAAGCCAGGCACAGTGGTCTATGCCTGCAATCCCAACACTTTGGGAGGCCAAGGCAGGAGGATCTCTTTTTTTTTTT
>NW_012118010.1:707005-708553 GCF_000951035.1 Colobus angolensis palliatus
TGGTAAAACCCCATCTCTACTAATAATACAAAAATTAGCTGGGCATGGTGGTGCATGCCTGTAATCCCAGCTACTCTGGAGGCTGAGGCAAGAGAATTGCTTGAATCCAAATGCAAAGGTTGCAATGAGATGAGATCGTGCCACTGTACTCCAGCCTGGGTAACAAGAGTGAAATTCCGTCTCAAAAAAAAAAAAAAAAAAAAAAGGGGGTCAGCAATTTCTCAACTACCAGTTTCTCAAGGTAGTTGAGATAGGAAATACGGAAGTAATTGATGAAGCTAATTATTAGTTATTTAGCATTCAACATTTATTTTGTTCTTTTGTTTGTTTGTTTTTTGAAACAAAGTCTCACTCTTTGCCCAGGCTGGAGTGGCAACTGCTATGGGAATAAGCCTAGGTTCAACTACTGGAGACATATGGCCCAGTCATCTCCATCACCCCAGCTAATAGCCAACACCAACTGTCAGACATATGAATGAGACCCTCCTAAAACAACAAGTTCTCAGCTGACTTGTCAGCTGTGTGAATGAGCCAAGAAGGACTGCCCAAGAGATCTCAAGTCAAAGTGCCAACCCACAGAAACATGAGCTAATAGGTTATGATTGTTCTAAACTGCTAAGTCGTGGGATTGTTGTTATGTAGCAAAAAATAACTGATACACTAGCTAGGTATCCACGGCACTTCCTTTGATACATACAATAATGGTATGTATTCAGCACTGTCTTAGGTTCTTTCAGACTATCTATACAAAGTACTCCCAGTGTTAGACTGAGTGTTCCCAGAAGCTATGGCCAGTTTTGTATTTGCTCAGTAATGCACATGGTCTGACGAAAAAAACCCATCAATAAGTGAATATAACACTATTGATAAGGCTCAGGGCATCTGAGATTACTGGACTCCAAGGGCAGTCTGAACCCTGGGGAATACTCAACTGGAAAGTGTAGTCCAATATTTTGCCTAAGTTTGGCCAGGCATGGTGGCTCATGCCTGTAATCCCAGCACTTTGGGAGGCTGAGGTGGGTGGATCACCTGAGGTCAGGAGTTCAAGACCAGCCTGGCCAACATGGCGAAACCCCATCTCTACTAAAAAATCAAAACTAGCCGGGCATGGTGGCTCATGCCTGTAATCCCAGCACTTTGGGAGGCTGAGGTGGGTGGATCACCTGAGGTCAGGAGTTCAAGACCAGCCTGGCCAACATGGTGAAACCCCATCTCTACTTAAAAAAAAAAAAAAAAAAAAAAAAAAAAAATTAGCCAGGCATAGTGGTTTGTAAGAGCCACCATAGCAATAGGGATTTTGAAGTATATTAATGATATTACTGGGAAATCCTAGAATAGTTTTGCTTTGAGCATGGCTGGATCCAGGGGTCCTAATGATGTCATCAAGGCTTCATCTCACTCTCTGTCTCTTTGCTCTGCTTCTCTCGGTAATGTTGAGTTCAATCCAGGCTCCTTTTTTTTTTTTTTTGAACAATGGAAACATGCCCTCCATCAGTTACTCATTTGTGATTTTTGTCAGTTCATCCAGACTTAGAGGATGGGCTAAGC
>NW_012118010.1:712651-714518 GCF_000951035.1 Colobus angolensis palliatus
TGATCACACACCACGACACTTCAGCCTGGGTGACAGATGAGACCTTGTTTTTACCAAAAGTCAAAAAAAAAAAAAAATTAGCCGCGCGTGGTGGTGCATGACTGTAGACCCAGTTACTTTGGAGGCTGAGGTAGGAGGATCCCTTGAGGCTGGAGGCTGCAGCGAGCTATGATCACACACCACGACACTTCAGCCTGGGTGACAGAGCAAGACCCTGTCTCAAAAATTAAATAAACTTAAAACATAAAAATAAAAAACACAGTACGTGGAAGGAATCAAAATATGCCACCCCAAAATGTGCCACTTTGGTGCAAATCTTACTTTGAGCTGGAGGCATTTGTGATTCAATAGATGCAGAAAGAAGCCTTCCTAGAGCTTGCTTCTCTAACTGAAAGTGGAAAGTTCTGAGAAATGAGAACTGTTATAAATCCCACCCCCCACCGCACTTTCTCCAGGGAGGTTTCATGGCTGTGACGAGGACAGAAAGTGAGTACCAAGATGGAACTGAATAAACAAGCTTCACACTATTAGTTTCCCCATATGCTTACCTTCCCACAGATGCCAACCTTGGAGGCCTAAGAGGCCTAAAACGTTACCCTTTGTTGATCATTTCTCTACAAATTTATTGTTCTGTGTTAAGATGCTACATAAGCCCAACTTCTAACCACGCCTTTGAGTTACCCATCATCAGGTTTCTCCCATGTGTTAATCAACTCTGTTTCTCTCCTCTTAATCTGTTTTGTGTCAGTCTAATATGCAGGATCCCAGCCAGAAAACCTAGGAGGGTAGAGGAAAAAGGTTTTCTATCCTTCTGAATACGTGTGAAATGGTACAGAGCAAAATAAGGCATGGAAAATAGCTATGGAGTGTGGAAGAGGAGGATGCTAAGTTAATTAATGAATTAATTTTTTTGAGATGAAGTTTCACTCTTGTTGCCCAGGTTGGAGTGCAAGGGCCTGATCTCGGCTCACCACAACCTTGGCCTCCCGGATTTAAGCGATTCTCCTGCCTCAGCCTCCCAAGTAGCTGGGATTACAGACATGCGCCACCATGCCCAGGTTATTTTGTATTTTTAGTAGAGACAGGGTTTCCCCATGTTGGGCAGGCTGGTCTTGAACTCCCCACCTCAGGTGATCTGCCCACCTCGGCCTCCCAAAGTGCTGGGGTTACAGGCCTGAGCCACCGTGCCCAGCGAGGATGCTAAATGAAAATAAGACGGTGGGCAAGGCGTGTTCCCAGTGAACAGTTCTTTCCTCTTACTTATGACTGAGGGCATCCTGAAGGTTATATTGTGTTTCCTAATAAGGTTTGATTGTGGGCTTGGACAGCTTGCGGTTGGCATTGAATATAGTTGAGTAACCAGAGGATGACACTAAATATGTGAGCATAGGAAAATGCACAGGTTGTTGAAGAGGTGCATAGGTGTGCCAGGCAGGGAACAGGATTGGCCAGATCATGAAATGCCTTCAGTGCTGTGATTTCACGCTTCCTGTGACACTCTGGCCCGAGTCAGGAAGAGACCACAAAATCCTCCACTGCATTTCCATAACAGCTGTTTCAAGACTGGGCTCTTAATAAAACTTTACAGAGATTTTTGGATCACAGAGAAATAAACACAGGGAAACAATAAATCTAGAACCTGTACTGTCTAAAATGGTAGCCACTAGACACATGAGGCTATTTAAATCTAAGTTTGGCTGGGTGCGGTGGCTCACACCTCTCATCCCAGCACTTTGGGAGGCTGAGGCGGATGGATCACCTGAGGTCAGAAGTTCGAGACCAGCCTGGCCAACATGGCAAAACCCCATCTCTACTAAAAAAATAAAAAATAAAAAAAAAATTAGCCAGGCATGGTGGTGCTTGCCTG
>NW_012118010.1:715623-716681 GCF_000951035.1 Colobus angolensis palliatus
CTCCCAAAGTGCTGGGATTACAGGTATGAGGCCCCGTGCCTGGCCTGCATTAACTTCTTTCACATCCACTCATGGTCTTATTTCGCCTTTGGAGGTAGAAGACCTGCACTATATAATCCTCACCATTCCTTATCAGAGGCTCATAGCTTATGGCTGGTGCATAGACTAAAGACCTAAATCCTTATATTAAATTTCTGGCTTTAGCATTTATCAGCTGTGTGAACTTGAACAAGTCACTTAACCTCTCTGTGTCTCAGTTTTCATAATCAAAACAGGGAAAATAATAATATCTTAGAGTGTTATCTGAAATTCTGTAAGTAATCTATACATGTTAGCTATTATATTTGTTAATCAAATAGGTTCGATTGCAAGACTCATTTTCTCATGTATCTACACTGTGCTAGGAACTAGGAAAAATAGATATGATCAAGACCCAGTTTCTGACCTTGAAGGGCTCTCAGACAGGATTCCCAGATGTCTGGCATTGGCATGGGTCTTTGGGAATGAGATTCTATGTATTGTGTTTAATCAATGAAGTAGATGTCTCACGATGTTAGATGGCACACATTTCTATAAAAATCAATGCTTCTCTTTTAACTTGCTGCTTGGTGTTTCAGTTGAAGTTATAGGGCAACCCTGCTTGTAGCCTAACCAGGCAGATAAGGTACCTACATGTGCAATGGGAAGATATGTCACCAGGCTCAGTCCCTGCACAATGTCACATTCAAGGAAAGACAGCTCAGCAGCCAACATTATTCAAAACAAATTTATGTTGCTGTAGGTTCCTTTCAAAGCATGTCCCAAAGGATGCAATTTATAACTGAAAGCAGTGCTTTTAAAATCTTTTTTTAAATTCCTTTCAATTTCCTTTCTTATTCTTTTTCCTACCAAATGGTTACCTGAAATGAAGTCTGTGATTCTTTCCTGCCTCTTTCTCTCCATTTCCCATTCATGCGCTGGCCTGAAGCCTTGCCTCTCTCATATACCCATCCCCTCGCCCGTAAGCTGTTTCAGTTCCTTCCTCTTCCTCCAGTCCTGATGTTCATAGGCCAAAATCC
>NW_012118010.1:718177-721535 GCF_000951035.1 Colobus angolensis palliatus
CCACTGCACTCCAGCCTGGGCGACAGAGCAAGACTCTGTCTCAAAAAAATAAAAAAAAAAAAAGGGAGATCATTCAAGGTGCACTTGACCTCACTTGTGCCCCATCTCTCCTATGGAGCATTTGACAGTGACCAAATGAGTTCTTTAAAAGCAGAAGTGTTTCTCAGGTTGGTCACTGAGGAAGGAATCAGAGCTATGCTCTTGCCAGGCTGGAAGAAGTAACAACCATGTTGCAAGCTGTCCATGAGGACCATGTGGGAAGGAATGTGGGTGTCCTATAGGAGGTAAGAGAAGCCCCTGATAAGGAAACAGATACTTCAGTCTACAACCTCAAGGAGCTGATTTTGGCCAACAACTTTAATGACTTTGGAAGTTGATATCGTTTGGCTGTGTCCCCACCCAAAACTCATCATGAATTGTAGCTCCCATGACTCCCACATGTTGTGAGAGGAGATAATTGAATCATGGGGGCATTTTCTGTTCTCGTGGTAGTGAATATGTCTCACGAGATCTGACGGTTTTATAAGGGGAAACCCTTTTCACCTGGCTCTCACTTCCCTCTCGTCGGCCACGATATAAGACGCGCCTTTCACCTTTTGCCATGACTGTGAAGCCTCCCCAGCCACATGGAACTGTGAGTCCATTAAACCTCTTTTTCTTTCTCAATTACCCAGTCTCAGGGATGTCTTTATCAGCAGCGTGAAAACAGACTAATACAGAAATGGATTTTTTTTTTCCCCAGAGTATCCAAAAAGAAACACAGGCTGGCTGACACCTTGATTTCAGCCTTGTGAGACCTTGCAAAGAGAACCCAGCAGTGCCGTCGCTGGACCTCTGACCTATGTACAACTGTGAGCTAATAAGTGGGAGTTGCCTTGGACCTCTAAGTTTGCCATTATTTGTTACCTAGCAATAGAAAATCAACACAGAGCAAGAGTAAAGACAGATAGGATAAGAAAGCTCATACATGAATGATTTACATTTCTGTTGGAGATTAAAGTATTACTAGTCATTTAGGTCCTAGCAAGGGCTAGGGGCTAAATGAGCTGCACTGATGGTAAATGCTGATAGAGGCCTGTGGAGGAGACCCTGTGGCCTAGGGCAGCAAGAAATGCTCCATAGGAGAGATGGGGCACATGCAAGTGACAATGGGAAGAATTGGTAGCTGGAGAGAACAGGGAAAGCCTTCGGGTAAGGGAGGTGATTTAAGCACAACTGTGTGAGCAGAAATATGCAAGGGGTGCTATAGGAAGACTGGGGAGGCTGCCACCGATCCCATCTATCTTCCCTGTCTGGCTTGGCTGAGGCCATTCCAGACAATTCTCTGAATATGTTATGCATTTTCATATCTCCAGGTGTTTGCAGAGACCCCTTCTTCTCCCTATAACTCCCTTTCTGCCTCTCTCCCTTGTCTTTCAAGACCCAGCCCAAGGCTCCTCCCCTACAGCTCCCAGCCTCAGAAAGGTGAATCTCAAGCCCATGTTTTCACGGCTCATAAATAGAAGCTGGGACTTCAATAGACTTGTTCTTTCTTTCTTTCTTTTTTTGATGAAGTCTTGCTCTGTCACCCAGGCTGGAGTGCAGTGGCGCGATCTCTGCTCCCAGCAACCTCCGCCTCCCGGGTTCAAGCAATTCTCCTGCCTCAGCCTCCCAAGTAGCTGGGATTATGGGCATGTGCCACCATGCCCAGCTATTTTTTTTTTTTTTTAGTAGAGACGGGGTTTCACCATGTTGGCCAGGCTGGTCTCGAACTCCTGACCTCATGACCCACCTGCCTTGGCCTCCCAAAGTGCTGCGATTGCAGGCATGAGCCACCGCGCCTGGCCTAGACTTGTTCTTTCTACTATCCCACATTTAGTAAAGAAAGGAAAGAAACTCTTTGCCAGGTCAATAATCAACCTCAAATGTGTCCTTTTGCTCGAATTCTCATTTCCAAATGGCAGGCTTTCTTACAGCGGGGTGTACCCCCCAGGCTGGCCAGGCTGACAGCCCAATTCTGTAGGAGCCCTTGGCTGTGAATTTCTACAGCAGCTGGAACTGTGAGGAGCTTCCCGAGGCTCCCCGAGAGAACTGGAGGGCCCCAGGCTCTTCCCACGGCATCCTTGATCATGTTCTCGTTTCCTCCTCCAGAAACGTGGGGCTAAAATAAGCCCAGAAGCTGAGGAAGGGCTGAGTCAGACCCTCAGAGTGGAGCAATCACTGCACGGCTGCTCCTTGTAAGAAACATCCCGTTGCGCCTGAGTTGTTTATTGCCAAGAGCTGTAAGTGAAAAATGAGCTCTCCTAAGACAGGCTGGGAGCAGGCTCCTCTTCGTGGAGATGGCACGATGCTTCACAGCTTGGAAATGTTCTGTGCCAGTATAAAAGGTGTGGCATACATCCCTTGGAGCAGGAAAGCCTGGTGACAAAGGGGAAGGAACCTGGGCTGGAAGCCAAGTGGCACGAGGGTTAGTCTCAACTTTATTGCTTACCAGGCACCTCAAATGAATGATAGCCTTACCTGCTGAGAGTCTCCCTTTTCTCAGTTGCAAGAGGAAAATGTAAGCCCAGATGATGTCTGCATTTCTTTCTGACCCCGGCTTTCTTTTGGTTTGTCCAAGCAGCTCCCCAAACTCACTCTCAGGCCCTAAATAATGTGAGCTGTTAACGGTGGAGAAAGGAATTCCGACGCGGCCTATGGCAGCCATTGCTTCATTGAGTCAGGTTCAATCATCACCCACTGATCGGACCTCTGCTGTCCAGACATCTGGGAAATGGCTGGGGATACAGAGACGAAAAAGACAGGGTTGCTTCAGGAACTCACTTTCCAGCAGGTGAGAGTATGAGTAGAAAACGTGGACAAAACAAAAAGCTGACCAACAACACAAACTCCTTTGCTAAGCCCTGAATGAATGATCTGGAAAAGTAGCTCAGAATGAGGAACGGTTCACAAGAGTTCAGATGGGAGTGGGCTTCAGCTGGAAATTCAATTCTGTTACCATTAGGTTGGTACAAAAGTAATTGCGGTTTTCGCCATTCCTTTTTTTTGAGACGGAATCTTGCTCTGTTGCCCAGGCTGGAGTACAGTGGTGTGATCTCGGCTCACTGCAACCTCCACCTCCCGGGTTCAGGAGATTCTCCTGCCTCAGCCTCCAGAGTAGCTGGGATTACAGGCATGTGCCACCACGCCCAGCTAATTTTTGTATTATTAGTAGAAACGGGATTTCACCATGTTGCCCAGGCTGGTCTTGAACTCCTGAACTCAAGTGATCCACCCACCTCGGCCTCCCAAAGTGCTGGGATTACAGGTATGAGGCCCCGTGCCTGGCCTGCATTAACTTCTTTCACATCCACTCATGGTCTTATTTCGCCTTTGGAGG
>NW_012118010.1:722753-739634 GCF_000951035.1 Colobus angolensis palliatus
CAGGATGGTCTCGATCTCCTGACCTCGTGATCCGCCCGTTTCGGCCTCCCAAAGTGCTGGGATTACAGGCTTGAGCCACCGCGCCCGGCCTATAAATGCATATTTTTAAAGGCTTTATTTAATTTTATGATTTTCTCTTTGGGATTTTTTTTTTTTTTTTGCCATCAACTTTTTAGTTTGAAGCTTAAAAAATGAATTAAAATAAGCAAAATCTGAGACATCATACATAAAGAAAATGAATAAAACAAACGGAAGACTGAATTAAAATGTACTACATTATATATTTATAAAGCAAATGCTGTATAACCACAAATCAGGTTCTGTGGTTCTATAGATTTCCTCTATTTTCATCTAAATTACACGTGTGCCGCTGGTAACCGTAACTGCAATGCAGCACATAAGGTACCTAGGGTGCTTCCTGATACACACTCAGTACTCAGTAGGTATTTATCCTAATTGTGAGTCCGTGATTCATTCAACAAATATTCACTGAGTTTATATTATATGCCAGCTTTGTATCAAGCACTGGAGAAAGAAAAATGGCTAGACATAGTGCCCCATCCCAGCACCACCAGGGCGACAGGCGTGTGCAACTGAAAGTGATTTCAGCTCAAGTTAGTGGAGTGCCCTCCCCAGTGGCCCCAGGGCATAGAAGAAGGAGTGATTTTTCTACAGAAGGAAACGGAGTTTGCCAGTGAGCACGGTGGGAAGAGAGCTGTTGTTCCACCACAAGTAATGACATGAGCCGAGGCACAGAGACCTGGGTGAGTAGGCTCATCCCTGTGTGTGCACAGTGGGGCGGGAAGGATGGGGGTTGGGGGATGGATCAGGGGAAAGCTGAACTTTTTCTTTGGGAACAGGGGAACTAGTAGAATCATGTAAGTACATCAAACCTATGGCAAAGATTTTTCTCACAATGGAGTGGAAGTTTTGAGCTTATGTGGAAACATCATTTACCTCCACACAGTAATAATAATAATTACTGATATTATTATTAGCAATTATACTACTGCCGCTGAGCCTCCTGGGCACTGCATATGTTTTATGCCATTTACCACCACAAAAAGCCCCTGAGGTGTCTACTATTATTACTGAGAGGCAGTAGAATTTAATTATTGTGAATGCATGCTCTGAAGCTAGATTATTTGTGTTAAGGTCCTGGCTCCACATTTAGGCAAGTAGCTTAACCTCCCCATGACCCAGTTTTCTTATCTTTATAATGAGGTAATAAAAATGCCAAGCTGATGAGGTTGTGGGAAGGATTTAATAAGATTCTACCTGTGAAATGTTTAAAAGAATTTAACATTTAATACATTGTGTTAAATGAAGGTTGCCTTTTATTGACCCATTTCACAGAGGAGAAAACTGAGGCTTGAGGAGAGGAGGTCACATTTCAAAGGTCACCTAGCCAGTAAGTTGAAAGTTCTGGATTCAAACCGAGGAATTCTCAACACAGAGCCCCATCCCTCCACCATCTAACAAGCCAGGTTTAGTTGCTAAAGTTGGGATTTTCTCTGGCAAATTTTGACATGCTTAACTCTGTTTTAAGGACTTTCTTTCTTTTTTAAATTAAAAAAAAGTTAACAGACAGGATCTGGCTCTGTTGTCCAGGCAGGAGTGCAGTGGCTATTCATAGGAATGATCATAGCGTACTGCAGCCTGGAACTCCTGGGCTCAAACGATTCTCCTGCCTCAGCCTCCTGACTAGCTGGGACTACAGGCATGCACCACCATGCCTGATTGAAGGATTTTCCTAAGTCATCCCCTGCCAAAAGGTCCAGCCAAAAGGGGATGAGGAAATGTACCTCTCTTTGCTTCTTGCTACCTGAAGGAAACATTAATTAAATGGATTTTATCAAACATTTATTCACTTATGGATACAGTTTCAATGTTTGCCACCTCCAAATCTCATGTGGCAATGTGATCTCCAGTGCTGGACATGGGGCCTAGTGGGAGCGGGAGGTGTTTGAATCCTGTGGGCAGATCTCTCAAGAATGGCTTGGTGTCCTCCTTGCAATAATGAGCTCACTGGAGATCTGGTTGCTTAAAGGAGACTGGCATCTCCTCCTCTCCTTCTTGCTCCCGCTCTTGCCATGTGACACCACCTGCTCCACCTGCATCTTCTGCCATAATGGTGAGATTCCCGAGGCGCTCACCAGAAGCAGATGCCACCAGCATGCTTCTTGCATAGTCTGTAGAACCGTGAGCCAAACAAACCTCTGTTCTCTGTAAATTACCTGGTCTCAGGGAATCCTTTATGGCAATGCAAAGTGAACTAACACACTTACTCATCCTCTAAGTGTTCAGCATCGAATTTTGTCATTTCACATAAATTATCTCAGATACTGTCCACCACCAAAACTGTCTGACTATTCCCATTTTCTAAGTGGGGACATTGATGCTCAGAGGAGTTAAATAACCTGTTCAAGGCCAGACAATTGCTATTGACTTTGCAATGTCTACCCCACACCATCTGCACGGGTGGGGCCTGATTAATGTGAGCTAGTCACAGAAATCACATCTCCATTTCCAATGGGAGGATTCAGGCCTAAGCCAATTAGTGCAGAGCATCCTGCCAGCTGTAGGGATTCGTTCAGAAATGAGCACACATTTGAGTAGAAAAGGTGCAAGGGGAACGTTTCTGGGGCTTCTGCAGATATTGTCCTGTCTCTCTGGAGAAAGCATCAGCAGGAGACAGTTTGATCCTTTGACACTGCTCTGTGTGGATTTGAGGTCTGGGGATGCTGCAGCCACCTCACAAGAAGCTTGTGCATGACACTGGTGCAGGGGTGGGAATGGCCAAGGCGAATCACAGCTACCACTGGATAAAGCCAATCCTGAAGCTTCCTGCCATGTGGGCCAACAGATGTCCTTATTGTTCCAACAGTCTGAGTAAGAATTTCTGCACAGTTTGCACAGCGCGGAACTTGGTTCCAAGTCCAAGTCCAAACTGGGGCTACTCCCCAGTCCGCGCCTTCCTACCATGCACAGCTACAGACATGGTTCTTCTATTCAAGTTGTTTACCATCTGGCAGGAGGTTTTTGGCATTCTGCTACAGTGGCAGATTTGGTCATCAGTCACAATGCCAAGCTGGTGGTGGTTTGAGTCATTGTTTTTCTGTTGGCCTATTTCTTTCATAATAAATACGTATTGCTTAGATAATAAAAACAACAAAGGGGAAAATTCCATGTGAGGCAGAGGTAAACAAAAACGCTGTGCTTTTAGGAGGCTTATATAAAGATCAAGCTGTATGACATGCGTTAGCATGATTTAAAGAATGCTAAACTGGGTGGAGCCCAAGACAGATAAAAGATGCTAAGCCTTTTATCGTACCACTAGGCACTAGTGACTTTTGAGACCTGACCATTAATTAGGAAGAGCTCATTGTAGTTATTATCAAACCTCCCTAATTTCCCCAAGTGAACGGATGAGGGCTGGGTTGAGGATAGATGGGGGAGAGGTGGTAAGAATCCTCCGAAGCCCATTTCTGGAACCTTGGTTTCTCAGCATCGCTGCTTCCTTGGTGGATTTCCTTTCTGCTCTCCTGCAAGTGACCCTTGTGAGCCTCTGACTCCGTAGGACTGGCCCCAGCTACCCTTTTTGCTAAGGATGTATCATCTTGCTGGGCTTTACCAAGGGCGTTACTAAACCAGCTTCTGTGATTGTAGCCACGCAAAGGTAGGCAAGGAAAAGACCCTAATTTGGAAAGCAGAAACCCACTCTCCAGCTGGAGCCCAACTCCTGATCTTTCCACCCCCAAAGGCATAGGCTAAGATTCCTTTCCCCTCACTGACTGGATTAATTTCAGCCTCATTGACAATTCCCCCCACCTCCAGACTCATTTACCTACTGTTGTTTTTAACCTCAAAAAACGTCATGGCAACAAAGATCAGAGGAAAGATCACAGTGTCTGGAGTCAGAGAGACATACGCATTTGCATCCCAACTCTGCCTCTTGCTAGAACTCTGATTTTGAGCAGGTTCTTTGAGGTCAGCTCCCTCATCTGTAGGGGTTTCTGATGAAATAAATGATGCAATAGAAACCTTATAAATGCATGAAATTACTGAGGAATTTATGTGCTTTTGCAGAAATTATGAGGCAGGGAAGCAAGAGAGATGCCTTTATTTTCTCCCAGGGATGAGAGTGGAAGGCAAGGAAGAGTGTTACAGCTGAGGGAACAGACGGTGGAAGGTCTGGGGACAAATAAAGTCCAATATAGCTGGAATGTAGAATATAGGAAATAAATTAAGCCTGGAGAGCTAAGGGTAATCCAGATAGTTCAAAGCCATATAAGGAGTTTGCACATTATCCTAAGAGAAGGGAGGAGCCATAGAAGGGTCTTAAGCCAGAGAATAGCTTGACATGTGTTTTTAAAACTTTACTGTGCCTGTGTAGAGAATAGTTTGCAGGGGATCAAGGCTGGAACTGGCAACCCAGTTAGGAAGCTGATGACCTAGTCCAGAGGATGGGTGGCAGCCTGAACCAGAGAGACAAAAGTGGAATCGAGAAAGCTGGACGGCTGTGCCACTTGCTATGGCTTCAAGGAAGTTAACCTCAGTTGAGTTACTTAACCTTCACTGAGTTAAGTCTCAGGTTTTCTTCCCCATTGTTTATAGAGGACAGTAATAGCATCTGTATCCCAGAGTTTTTAGGGGATTAAACGAGAGAATGCATATAGAGCGCATTGCACAGCATCTGCCACATCATATGCACTGGCAAGATGGAAGCGACTATTACCATTGTTAGTAGTGGAAGTCATGTGGGCAAATATCACAGGGTGCATTCGGAGCATGCTGCTTGAATGAATGAAATAAGTGAATAGACAGTGAGTGCCAGAAAATGCCCTTTTCAAGACTGAAATCTTGTTTAAAAGGTATAAATAGTCCTGGTGAGGAAGGACAGAGAGAGGTAGGGAGGGTTGTTGTCTAAAGAGGTCAATGTGCTCTCTTGGTGAGCTCTTCAAAGAGTTAGGACACAAAGAGAATGTGTCCAAATGGTGAACAGGTGGGGCAACCAAGCTGGAGTCCTTTTGAAGAGGGTCAGGAAACAAAAGCCTGCAAGCAGCACAGATGTGTGAAAAAGCTATTTTTAGTCTGCTATAAGAAGCCCACAGGAGAAGTACCACCCCTAACCCTAGTCCTCTTTGTCTCTGTCTTCTCTGCCGGGAAAATCAATCCTCATGTCAGGAGGGCAGGTATTAAAATTGGTCAGAGGAAATAAAAATCCAAGAGAGATGAAGATATAGTGAGAGAATGTCATGCTCTGTTAAATGCATTCAAGTCTCATTGCTCAGAGAAATGACGTTAGGGTTCAACTGAAAATACAAATGTTTTTGCAGGTTTTAAAGGAATATATGCTCATTTTAAGACTCCAACTATCAACAGAAACTATTTTGAGACCAACTGTATGGCAGGAAGTAAGCCTAGAGCTTTATGTATATTTATGTCACTTAATTATTATTATTATTATTATTATTTTGAGATGGAGTTTTACTCTTGTTGCCCAGGCTGGGGTGCAATGGCGTGATCTCAGCTCACCACAACTTCTGCCTCCTAGGTTCAAGTGATTCTACTGCCTCAGCCTCCTGAGTAGCTGGGATTACAGGCATGGGCCACCACACCCGACTAATTTTGTATTTTTAGTAGGGACGGGGTTTCTCCATGTTGGTCAGGCTGGTCTCAAATTCCCAACCTCAGGTGATCTGCCCGCCTTGACCTCCCAACGTGCTGGGATTACAGGTGTGAGCCACTGCACCCAGCCTGTCATTTAATTATCACCCAAACTTATTGTATGCCTAGTATCACTTACCCATTCTACAACTAACGAGCCCAAGATCAAGAGAGCTTAAGTGACTTGCCCAGAGTCACACAGCTAGTTCTATGACTTGCTCATTTGGACAAGTTACTTAATCTCCCTATGCCTCAGTTGGTTCGACTGTTACAGAGGATAAGGACTCCCAGTAGACTGAAGTGTGCTTAGACATTAGAACCACACTCTCATTCAAAATCTTCTTTTATAACTTACTAACTTTATGTCTTTGGGCAAGCCATATAGCCGTGTGCCTCAGTTCCTCTTCTGAAAACTGGGAATCTTAATAGGGACAATGGGCTGTTGCAAGGATTAAATTAGCTAATACAGGCTAAATGCTTATAAAAGTACCTGCTCTCTCATAGCTAATAGCTCGTATTAATATAATTGGTAGCAGTAGTATTTCTATCCTGTCTTGTTAGGACAACATAACTTATTCCAGCAAGGCTCATTAGAAGAAAAAGAATGGACTTTCCAGGGCAGGCAGATCTCTTCTGAGAATTCAAGGAGCTCACACTGTGAAACACTCAGAATAGTGCCTGGAAAATAGTCGCGCTTATGCCCATGTTTTGTTATTATTATCTATAAATTCCACAACACAAGCTCTTAACTTCTGTTTGCTACTTCTTCACACTGCATTATCCAACCTAAAAAAATCTCATCATCCAGAGACAAATAATAGTTTCTAGTGTATCTTCGTTACTTTTGAAGCAACTGCATAAATGTGTTTCTATGCCATGTTCACATTTAACTGAGTTAAACATAGTGGGTGTGAACTCTGGCATCGGCAGATACTAGCTCTCTGACCTTAGGGAGGTAACTTCACTTGCCTGAATCATCGTTTCTTTATCTGCAAAACGAGGATAATAATCATAGTTTCCTTACCTGCAAAATGAGGATAGTAATCTCATAGAGTGGTAGTGAGGACAAAATAGAGCATTTTAAGACACTTAGAACAGAACCTTGTCACATAGGCTTGAAAAAAGACTTAGTAATTTAAAATAGGTGTTCTACACAATGGCCAGAGTAATCCTTATAAATCAGACTGTTACTTTTCTGCTTAAACTCTGAAATTTTCTTATTGTATTTGGAATTAAATTCATATGCCTTACCTTGGTCTATGTGAAGGATCTTGGTGTTCTGAAAATTGTTCCTGTCATTTCCTACCTTGTTCAGAACTGAGGGACATACAGATGAATGTTTGGTGTGTGTCGTTTAAATCTGTAGGATAGTGGGTATTATGAACTAAATTGTGCCCCCCACCCGCCCAAATTAACATGTTGAAGCTCTGAACCCCCAATGTGACCATATTTGGAGATAGAGCCTTTAAACAGCTCCAAAATATTCCAGTTGCAGTCCTAGCATACGGAGACACGAGAAGTGGGGGATGGGAATTTTCCTACTAAAAATCTGCAAAGCCAGGCTGGGCGCGGTGGCTCATGCCTGTAATCCCAGCACTTTGGGAGAACAAGGAGGGTGGATCACGAGGTCAGGAGTTCAAGACCAGCCCGGCCAAGATGGTGAAACCCATTCTCCATTGCTCCTGCCTGGGCGATAGAGTGAGACTCCCTCTCAAAGAAAAAAAAAGAATGTACAAGGCCATGAAGGAGAGGCCCTAATTCAATATGACTGGTGTCCCTCTAAAGAAGAGAAGAGGCCAGGCACGGTGGCTCATGCCTATAATCCCAGCACTTTGGGAGGTCAAGGCAGACGGATCACGAGGTCAGGAGATTGAGACCATCCTGGCCATGGTGAAACCCCGTCTCTACTAAAAACACAAAAAAAGGCCGGGCGCGGTGGCTCAAGCCTGTAATCCCAGCACTTTGGGAGGCCGAGACGAGCGGATCACGAGGTCAGGAGTTCGAGAACACCCTGGCTAACACGGTGAAACCCCGTCTCTAGTAAAAAATACAAAAAACTAGCCGGGCGAGGTGGCGGGCGCCTGTAGTCCCAGCTACTCGGGAGGCTGAGGCAGGAGAATGGCGTGAACCCGGGAGGCGGAGCTTGCAGTGAGCTGAGATCCGGCCACTGCACTCCAGCCTGGGCCACAGAGCAAGACTCTGTCTCAAAAAAAAAACAAAAACAAAAACAAAACACACACACACACACACACACAAAACTAGCTGGGCATGGCGGCACACAACTGTAGTCCCAGCTACTCAGGACACTGAGGCAGGAGAATTGCTTGAACCAGGAGGCAGAGGTTGCAGTGAACTGAGATCGCATCACTGACTCCAGCCTGGCAACAGAGCGAGACTCCTTCTCAAAAAAAAAAGAGATACCAGGGATGCACCTATGGAGAAAAGGCTGTGTGATAACAGCATGAATGTGACCATCTAAGCCACAAAGAGAGGCCTCAAGAGAAACCAAACCTACTGACACCTCCATCATGGACTTCCAGTCTCTAGAACTGTGAGCGAACAAACTTCTGTTGTTTAAGTCATGCAGTCTGTGGTACTTTGTTATGGCATCTGTAGAAAACTAATACACGAGGCATCCTAGGACAGCACCCAAAAAACAATCTTATATTCCAGATCACAGGCAAAGGTGGACATTGACGAGGGTGGACCTAGGGACTTAAACAATGGCAGGACAACATCTTTCTCTTCATATTTCAGATCCATCCACCTTCATCTCCCGCAGGAGCTCTTACTCTAGCAGGCCGATGGCGACTGGCACTCCTAACCCTCCATCCTTAACAGGCCATTTTGCAAAAGGAGGGGGGAGATTTGTTGTTTTCCAGCCACCTAAGATCAAACCTTAAGGTACTCTTTTGCCTTTCCCTGATTGGTTTCAATGATTATTTCTGGGCCAATCACTGACTGGCCAGACAGCCTCATGCTCTGGGTGGAAACAAAAGGGAACATGATTTTTAGCACGCTGTGAGGTTTTCATAAAGTGGGGATGGAGTTGGTTGTTGAGGGGAGGTGGGGATTCCTATGTAAGTCAGAGCTTAGGAAAATAGAGCATACTCCATGTTTTACAAGTAGCACGGGATTTAAAACAGAGCATTAGATGCTTCTAAAACTACAGTAAGGGGCAGAGGGAAATAAGAAAGGTCACAACTAATCTTCGTATGCTGCTTGTTTTCAAGGAAACAGGAAGATGGAGGGCCCTAGGAAACTGCTGGCAATGACAGATATCTTCAGTACTGTGGTGGGTGAGTCACAGGAAAATGCCTAGAGGCCTCTCAAAGTCTCACGTCTACTGAAGTTCATTATATCTTCTTGCTGTTTCCAAAGGAGCAGTGATTCTCTGTCTCTCTATCAATCATCTAGCTACCTAGTTACCTTCCTACTTACCTATCTAATTCTGGTCTTCCAAAACTTGTGTAAATTCCTCACACTGGCAGACTCTAGTTTTCAGAGATTCTGGGATATGTGGCTCACAATCACAGGTTTCTGGCCCCTTTGATACATGGAAGGGCATAGACGGGAGGATGGCATTGAGTTGCTAACACACTCTGGTGTAGATCCTCAGAGAAAAGGATGCTGGACAAACAGCACCTATGCTACCCTGAGTCATAGATACTGTAAGTATTTCTCTCACATTATTAACTTTTTTTTTTTTTTAACATGTAAGAGTTCTAAGGGAGCTTAATCTGTTTGAACAGCTTAGGGGGTCTTGGAGACATTAAGGAGAGTGGGGAGGGTCAGGTTACAGGAAAATATTTTCATTTCCAAATAGAGAAAGAAAATCGAAGTCATAAGCTATAAGGTGGTGGAAATTCTGGGAGAGTTTCTAGATGGGAACATCAAGAAGATGGTACATGAGGACTTGGAAAATAAAACAGTACTTACGAAAAGGCATCAGACATTTACAAAGAACAGATTGTACCAAAATCATCTTACTTATTTGTTTGTTTATTTATGAATGACTGAGGGAATTACTGGACCCATGGAGCATATGGATTTTCACGAGGCATTTACCAAAATCTCATTATGTCTCTGTGAACAAATGGCAAAATGCTGGTGGCACTACTGCTAAGTGCAATCATAACTGAAGGACTGTATCCTGAGAATGTTGACTAATGGACCCATGTCAGCCTGGAAAAGTGGTCCCAGTTAAGGAGTCCTGGCTTTGGTTTTGTCTGGTTCAACCTTTTTATCATTGTTTCCTTTCAGAGCAATGATGGCTCTCTAATCAAATCTGAGGATGCACCAAGGCAGAGAGAAAGGATAAATGGATTGTACAATAAAATTAGGATTCGCCAAACTATCAATAGCCTGGCATGAAGGGCAGAAGGAACAAGTTGAATTGTACTAGAAATAAATCTAGAACATTGCTTCTAGACCTCCAAACTGTACAATGAGGGGAAGAGGGGGTTGGCTTAAGAGCAGACTCTGAAAAAAGAATTGTTACTATTGTAAACCACCTTAGACTGTCGGGTCGTATTAAACTGTCAAAATAATGAGGTGACATTTTGGGTTGCATTTATAGTATTGCTTTAAATAGAATAATACCAGGCACATAGTATATGCTCAACAGATACTATGTAAAATAGCGTATGAATTAATGTCTTTTCTGGAATATTATGTTTGATGCAGGGCAGGTTCTCAGCTTCACTCAGGAAAGGATTCGAGAGAGAGCCAGTGATGGAAGAAAGCAGCTTTACTGAGGCGGCCGCAGTGTTACAGCCCTTTGTGACTGCTCCTTGCAGGGCAGGGCTAGCCCGTAGGCAGTGCATCAAGAGTAGCAGCATACGGGTGATTTGCAGTCATATTTATGCCCACTTTTAGTGACCTGCTAATTAAGGAGTGAATTATTCAGAAAAAAACTAGAAAATTAGCGGTGACTTCAGGGTGTTGCCATGGGATTGATGGGAGTGTCTTACACTGCTGGGCAGTGAGAACAACTGGAGGTGCTTCTGGCGCCTCTTCCCAGTTTCTGCCAGTCTTCAATCTGGTGCAGAGATGAGTCCTGCCTGCTTCCTACCTCATTCCCCACTTGGAGATCAGAACTTCTCCTTAATCTTCAGAGGGTTGCAGAAAGGCAGAGGTCCATCTTCCGTAACTGCTTCCTGAGGATTTATGGGCATAGGCCCTGCCTGGCATTGGAGAAGTAAAAATTTCTGGATTCCTGATTTAGGAGGCCCAAAGGCAGGATGCTTTTATGCTTTGGGTCGGAAGACAGGATAGCGTGGAAGCCTTGTGCCAGCATTGTCCTCACACTGAACTGTTGTAACTTGGAAGACACAAACTTTACTGGCGTTAAACAAGCAAGGGCCTAAAATTAGTAGTAACAAGACAACTTTCAAAGGTCCTAGGAGAGATAAAAACCAGGTGAGACTTGGGAGGGCATTCCTGTTGATCAACCAGATATAGTTGGGGTTAGTCAGTGCCCTGTTACATGTATGTAACCAGGTATCTTGCTCATAGATCTTTTGAATGTTAACCTCAACCTTTCTGGGGTTGTTCATTTGTGTACAGCAGGTTTTATTAATACCTACATAGATTCCACCTTTTTCAGCTAGTAAACAATCCGATGCTAGTCTGTTTTTAAGAACTATATTTTCCAAAGAGTCTAAGGACTCTTGAATTTCCTTCAATACCTGCCCTGTGTTGGTGGCTTATGATTCTAATGACTCTAAAGTTTGAGTGAAGTTCTTTAGGGTTGACTTGTGGTAGGCGAAGCCACCCCAGGGGGCTGCTAGTCCTACTGCTGCCCTGATTTCTGCCAGAAGGAACCCCTTTCATCATTTATTTCTGGTATTCTTTGGTCTTACGGAATATAGATAGTGACGCCTGGAGGGGAAAGGGTGACCAATGTACATTCACCCTGTTCCAAGTGTTTTTTATACAAGGAAAAACAACTTCTAAAATAACAGGTGGCTCCCCAGGGAGTCAGGAGTGGTTATGGGTTATGACATTTTCTCACTCATGACCACAAAGAAAATGAGCCCAGGTGCGGTGCAAACAGAGGCCCTACGGGGTAGGACGTCTATATTTTGCTGCTAAGTTGGGTCTATAGAGATATTCTTTCCCTGCTCCAATGGAGGTGGTCGAACAACTCCTGTTTTCCAGAAGTGGGCTGTACTCCCACTTTTCAGAGTAGGCCGTTGTTTTTCCTCCTGTATGTTCTGATCTGGGAGGAGGCACCATCTATGCTTTTCTTGCTCACATCTAGAGTAGGCTCAAAGCATTACAGGGAAAATTCTGCCCTTGTGTCATTAACACCACAGTGGGTGTGAAAGGTAGACTCATTAGTGCACTGGAGATACAGATACCCACCTTCCCAGGTCCAGGTAATGGTGGTGGTGGCACAGGGGCAGGTGAAATCCATTAAGTTGGGAAAAGTTCCACCTAACATGTAGGAGTCTAGGTATTTTGGGATTGCTATGGTTAGTTAGGAGGTCTGGGGAGATGGCTGTGAGATCTTCCAGATGAGTCAGCAAATGGAACCGTCTATCCTGGGGTGTTGATGACAAATTCAGCATCCATGAAGATGATTTCCTGATGCTATAATTTTTGAAATATTTACTATAGAGTTTTGTTCCTACCTGCACTGGATTAGGTTAATTGGGAGAGTAAACAGGATTAACAGTGGCAGTGTGCTGTCCAGTTGGGCTTTGGAGTAACCTTTACACCTAGTGTATTAGGCTGTTCTCACATTGCTGTAAAGAAACACCTGAGGCTAGGTAATTTATAAAGAAAAGAGGTTTTTGGCTCACAGTTCTGCAGGCTGTACAGAAAGCATGACCCCGGTATCTGCTCAACTTCTGGGGAGACTTCAGAAAACTTACAACCAAGTTGAAGGCAAAGTGAGAGCAGGTACATCACACGGCAAAAGCAGGAGCAAGAGTGCAAAGAGGAAGGTGCCGCACACTTTTAAATGACCACATCTTACGAGAACTCACCATGTCAAGGACTGTCCCAAAAGGGTGGTATTAAACCATTTATGGGAAACCGCCCCCATGATCCAATCGTCTTCCACCAGGCCCTGTCTCCAACATTGGGAACTATAATTCAACATGAGATTTGGGTGGGGAGCCACATCCAAACTATATCCCAGCAAGGAAAAAAGACATGTTTCCCAGGAGGAGGCAGTTGGAGAAAGCATTGCAAAAGAAGTATTATGGCTGGGCACAGTGGCTCATGCCTATAATTCCAGCACTTTGGGAGGCCAGGGTGGGAGGATCACTTGAGCCCAGGAGTTCAAGACCAACCTAGGCAACATAATGGAACCCCATCGCTACAAAATAAAAATAAAAATAAAAAATTAGCTGGACATGGTGGGATGCACCTGCAGTCCCAGCTACATAGGAATTTGAGGTGAGAAGATTGCTTGGACCTGGGAGGTCAAGGCTGCAGTGAGCCATGATCGTGCCACTGCACTCCAGCCTGGGTGACAGAGAGGGACCCTGCCTCAGAAAGAAAAAAGAAAAGAAAAGAAGTATTACAATCAGGAAGAAGAGAGACAAAAAAGGACAATTCCCACCCACAGTATCTCATTACCACTTCTGGCTGAGTGTTGATTCTTTTAAATAGGTAGCGGCGGTCCTCCAAAAGTTCACAGATGTAGGCTGTGGTATCCTCCTTTTGCACATGTGACTCATAAGTAACAGGTCTAATCTTGGTACCCAACCAGTTATTTCCTGGAGTTTAACAGTAGTGCGGGTACTCATTACCACCTGATAATGACCTTTCTCTTTTGGTTGTAATTGATCTTCAGAGGATCCATCTTTATAAGGTTTCAGTAAGATTAAGTCTCCTAGTTGAATGGGGGAGTTTATTTTTTTCTCTTGTGGGAAGAGGCAATACTACATTTCCATATTCTTGAAGGGCCTTTTGAACCTGGTCTAAGTTGATAATGTGGGTGAACAATCTATGTGTCTCTTCATCAAACAGGAGGTCTAAAGTTAACAAGGGCCTTCCATTAAGTCATTTCAAATGGACTAAGCTTTAAGGTTTCCTTTGGAGCAAAAAGCGCTCTGGGTAGGAGAGAAACCAGGCCTCTGAGGTCTCTTAAGAGTTTTGCTAATGTCCTTTTAAAAATATGGCTGGCTTTTTCTACCTTCCCAGGGTATTGAAGACTCCAGGAGGAGTGAAGATGATAGGCAATCTCCAAGCTAAGGAAAACTGCTGGGTCACCTTAGCTGTGAAGGAAGGTCCGTTATGACTTTGCAAATATTTAGGTAACCCAAATGTTGGAATGATCTCTTTAAGTAAGAATCTGGACATTTCTAATGCTTTTTTGTAATCTTTCTAGGGAAAGCTTTCTTTTATCCACCCAGTGAAGTGCATATGAACACTAGCAAATATTTTAGTTCCCTATAAAGTGGCATCTGGGTGAAATCTATTTGCCAGTTTTCCCCAGGGTATGTTTCTCAGTGTTCTATAGGTTTGAGTAGGGCGGGGGACATGGGGTGGCTTCCTGGGCTGTTATGGGCACAAAGTCCCCAGGCCCTGATGACTTTTCCCCCTCCATGGTCTAGAACAGTTTCCCAAGATTTGAGAAGCCAATATGAATAGATTCCTGTCCCAAATATGAATACTCATGGAAATATTTAATTATTTTCAATTACTTAGCTCCAGGCAGAAAGAGTTTCTTGCTTTCTAGCAACCACCCTGAGGGGTCTTTTTGTAAGCCTTTCTGTTCTGCCCATTTAATTTTTTCAAGGGTATTGTAGGGTGCCACATGTGGAGTACCTGGTGTTAGTGCAGTGACCTGTAATGCTGGTATTTTTTCAGTTGTGGCCTTGGCTGCCGTGTCTGCCAGAGCATTTTCTCTGATAATCGAGGTGTCTCCCTTTGATGTCCCTTGCAGTGGATAGCTGCTGTCTCCTTTGGGAGCTGAACAGCAGCTAAAAGTTCCAAGCTGTCAGAGAGATGTTGTATGGGGGATACCCTGGCTGTTAGTAGTCTCCTTTTTTTTTTTCATATGGTCACATGAGCATGGTGCACCAGGAACCCATATTTGAAATTAGTAAATATATTGACTCTTGCAGTAAAAAAAGTATGTATTTTTATATACTTAAGAGCAAATATGTATATATATATATATACACATATTCTCTTAAGTCTCTCTATACACACATATATGCGAATAGTCATGGAAATATTTAATTATTTTCAATTGCTTAGCTCCAGGCAGAAAGAGTTTGTTGCTTTCTAGCAACCACCCTGAGGGGTCTTTTTGTAAGCCTTTCTGTTCTGCCCATTTAATTTTTTCAAGGGTATTGTAGGGTGCCACTGACACATGTGGAGCACCTGGTATTAGTGCATATATATATGTGTGTGTATATATATCACTCTTAAGTCTTTTCCCAATTGGAGGACCCTAATTAGAGTAATTAATTCTGCTTTTTGAGTGGAAATCTGGAAAGGTAAGTCTTTGGCTACCACCATGACTTCTTGCTGGATAACCACATCATAGCCTGCCTTTCTTTCCTTTCTTTCGTTCTTTTTTTTTTTTTTTTTTTGAGACGGAGTCTCATTCTGTCACCCAGGCTGGGGTGCAGTGGCGTGATCTTGGTTCACTGCAGCCTCCGCCTCCTGGGTTCACATGATTCAGAGTCGCTGCCTCAACCTCCAGGGTAGCTGAGATTACAGGCTCCTGCCCCCATGTGCAGCTAATTTTTGTAATTTTAGTAGAGACAGGGTTTCACCATGTTGGCCAGGCTGGTCTTGAACTCCTGACCTCAGGTGATCTGCCTGCCTCAGCCTCCCAAAGTATTGGGATTACAGGTGTGAGCCACCACACCCAGCCATAACCTGCCTTTCTTACTCCCTCATGAATAAAGCTACTCCTGCCTGTAAACCGCTCAATATCAGTATTATGCAGGGGCTCATCTTTGAGGTCAGGCCTGCTAGAAGAGGTCTGTTCTGTGGTTTCCACACAGGAATGAATGAGTTGGGGATCTGCTTTTTGGGATGCGAAGTTTGGCAACAGAGTAGCAGGGTTTAAAACTTGACATACTTTAAGGGTAACATTTGTGGTGTCAAACAGAAGGGCCTGATATTTAAGCAACTGACTACCTGTTAGCCATTGATGTCCTTTTGCCTCTAGGACCCCCTGTACTTGGTTAGGGGAAGGGTAATGACATCTAATTGTTGTTCCAAGGTCAATTTACTGCCTTTTTTTTTTTTCTCCCCAACAGAGTAGTTGTGGGCACAGCTCAAAAGCATCCTGGCCACCCAGCTGCCAACTGGTCTAGTTGTTTAGAAAAGTAAGCCACTGGTTTAGGATTATTCTTGAGCCTTTGAGCTAGAACTCTCAAAGATATCCTTTGCTTTTTTAGTCATACAGAGAGTGAAAGGTTTGGGACCTGTTCCCAGTGTTTCTTTTAGGGTTAAGAATGCCTGTTGTGAGGTTCTGTTCCAATTCAAAAGGCTTGTGATCACTCTCTTTTAGAGCTTTATAGAGTGGTTTTGATATGATCCCAAATCTGGGAATCCAAATCTGGCAGAATCTGGCCATTCCCAAAAAGACACTTAACAGTTTCTTAGTCTGAGTGGGCTGCAGTGCCAGGATGGTCCTTTCTATTCCTGGGCTAAGGTCTTTGTCCTAGGAGTAAACACACATCTCAGATACTTCACCCTTTAGGCAGAAATTTGGGCCTTGTTGGGGGATACCCAGTACCCTTGTGTATTAGCCTGTTCTGACACTGCTAATAAAGACATATTTGAGACTGGGTAATTTATAAAGAAAAGAGGTTTAATTGACTCATGGTTCCACATGGCTGGGGAGGCCTCACAATCATGGCAGAAGGCAAATGAGAAGCAAAGTCATGTCTTACATGGCAGTAGGCAAGAGAGCTTGTATAGGGACCTCCTCTTTATAAAACCATCAGATCTCATGAGACTTACTCATTATCACGAAAACAGCAAGGGAAAACAACTCCCATGATTCAATTACTTCCCACCAGGTCCTTCCCATGACACATGGGAATTATGGGAGCTACAGTTCAAGATGAGATTTGGGTGGGGACACAGCCAAACCATATCACCTTGTTTTCCCAGAAAATTAAGAATCTGGATTTTGTTTCTGTTAGAGGATTTTAATCTTTCCCCTGAGTTATTTCTCTAATCTTGTCATAATAACTGGCCAGACCACACACTTTTTCATGCCTT
>NW_012118010.1:744144-744447 GCF_000951035.1 Colobus angolensis palliatus
TGGGGAGAGGTTGGTTATTGGATACAGAATTACAGCTAGATGGGAGAAATGGGCTCTGGTGGAGGCTGGGAAGGGTAAGGGGGAGGGGAGCTTGGAGAGAGGTTGGTAATTGGACATAAAATTACAGCTAATTGGGAGAAATGGGCTCTAACACAACTGTAGTTTAGGTAAATATGGTTACTTGTACATGATTGCATATTTTCAAAAAGCTAAGAGGATTCTGAAGGCTCCCAACACAAAGAAATAATAAATGTTGGCCAGGCATGGTGACTCACTCCTGTAATCCCAGCACTTTGGGAGGCC
>NW_012118011.1:0-247 GCF_000951035.1 Colobus angolensis palliatus
CTTTTTCTTGAATGAAGACTCTACAATAATATCTTGCTTTGTCCTTTGCCTTGAGAGTGCCCCCTCTTTTTTTTTTTTTTTTTTTTTTTGAGACTGACTTGCTAGGTTACCCAGGCTGGACTACAGTGGCGTAATTTCAGCTTACTGCAACATCCATCTCCCGGGTTCAAGTGATTCTCATGCCTCAGCCTCCTGGTAACTAGATAACTGGGATTACAGATGTGTACCACCACACCCGGCTAATTTT
>NW_012118011.1:5282-6163 GCF_000951035.1 Colobus angolensis palliatus
CAAAATAAATAAAATAAAATAGGCCAGGCGCGGTGGCTCATGCCTGTAATCCCAGCACTTTGGGAGGCCAAGGCCGGTGGATCACCTGAGGTCAGGACTTCAAGACCAGCCTGACCAACATGGTGGAACTCTGTCTCTATTAAAAATACAAAATTGGCTGGGCGTTTGGTGGTGCATGTTTGTAATCCCAGCTACTTGGGAGGCTGAGGCAGGAGAATTGCTTGAACCCAGGAGGCAGAGGTTGTGGTGAGCCGAGATCACACCATTGCACTCCAGCCTGGGCAATAAGAGCGAAACTCTGTCTCTAAACAAACAAACAAACAAAATTAGCTTGGCATGGTGATGTGCAGCTATAGTCCTAGCTACTTAGAAGGCTGAGGTGGGAGGACTGCTTGAGCCCAGGAGGTTGAAGCTGCAATGAGCCATGGTTATGCCACTGCACTCCAGCCTGGGTGCCAGAGAGAGACCCTGTTTCTATTTTTTTATATTTTTTTGAGACAGAGTCTTGCTCTGTCACCCAGGCTGGAGTGCAATAGTGCAATCTTGGCTCACTGCAACCTCCACCTCCTGGGTTCAAGTGATTCTCCTGCCTCAGCCTCCTGAGTAGCTGGGACTACAGGTGCACGCCACCATGCCTGGCTAATTTTTATATATTTTTTAGTAGAGAAAGGATTTTACCGTGTTGGCCAGGCTGGTCTCGAACTCCTGACTTCAGGTGATCTGCCCGCCTCAGCCTCCCAAAGTGCTGGGATTACAGGCGTGAGCCACTGCGCTCTGCCTGTTTTATTACTTTTTAAGTGATAAAAATATACAAGCAATAGAGAACAATCTCATCTCAGTAGTTCCAGACCAGCCCCACACTCCCATGGCAACCCTTTTTT
>NW_012118012.1:0-375 GCF_000951035.1 Colobus angolensis palliatus
AAAAAAAAAAAAAAAAAAATCTTGCAAATGAGAATAACTTAATTGCTTTTTCTGATTTTTAAAGTAACACATGCTCATTATCAAAAACATCCAGACAACACAGAAAAAGATAAAACAAGAGGAAAAACAGTGAGGTTGTTTTTAAGCAGCCTCAAGTAGTTTGCAGCAGAGTTGGGAAAAGGAGGCCCCCTCTTTATAAAACTGGGGTGCTCCCCACCTGCCCCCAGCCCTCAGCCACCAACATCTCGCCCACTGCCTAAATGCCAGCTCAAGTTCTTACTCCCCACATAGGCTCCCTAGATTCCCACAGCCCAGGACGATCTTTCTTTCCACTGACTTCAATTCTTTTCATTTCTTTTTTCTTTCTTTCTTTCT
>NW_012118012.1:6720-7839 GCF_000951035.1 Colobus angolensis palliatus
AGAGCGTGGTGGCGGGCACCTGTAATCCCAGCTACTTGGGAGGCTGAGGCAGGAGAGTCGCTTGAACCTGGGAGGTGGAGGCTGCAGTGAGCCGAGATCGCGCCATTGCACTCCAGCCTGGGCGACAAGAGCCAAACTCTGTCTCAAAACAAAAACGAAAACAAAACAACAATAACAAAAAACTTGGCAGAGCTTCACCCTCTACCTTTCTGGCTTCTGGGTCTAGGGAGGGTGTGTTCTGTTGTGCCTGCCTTGAGGATCCTGTGTCATGGGCCCAGGGTCAGGATCCTAGGGTTCTAGTCCCAGCACTACCTGAGACTTACTAGGGGGGTTTCCCCCTCTCTGGGTCTCAGGATTCTGGCCCTCAGCCTTGGACTTGACCCATGCCTGTGGCCACAGGCCAGAAATAATCTTACCCTGGCCGGTTCTTTTCAGGGCAGTCATGCACTCCTGATGGGCCTCCCAGATTAGAAAAAGAACCATGACAACCACAGCAGCCACCGCCAGAACCAGTACTGCAGGCACTTCTTTCTCATTGAGGCTGCACAACCACCCACTCTGCAGGGAGGAAAACCAAGGCTCAGCAGTGAGGTCACTCAGCAGCTACATATTGGAGACAGGACTTGAGCCCAGAGCCTATGGCTCTGAAGCCTGCCTTCAGCACCACCACCCCAGTAGGAAGAGGGCATGGGCAACCTGCCTGCAGCCGCTGTGAACGGCTCCCACCCCTGAGGCCCTCCAGGCTGCCGTGCTCTCAGACATCAAAGTGACCAGCACAAGTCTCTGAGGAAGGGAAAGTTCAAGGCCCCACTAGAAGAAGGGACAGGGCAGGTGCTGGCTGGACTGTGAAGGTGCTCCCTGCCTGCCCACCCTTGACTATGGCCAGTCACTCCCAGTCTTGGGATGTGATGCTTGTGCTGGGGGCCTGAAGCCTTCCCTCCTGGCTTCCACCTCCTGCTGTCTCTGCGGGTCCACCTTGGTTCACACTGGCGGCTCTAACGGGAGCTTTGTTCCCATCCCCAGCCCCCACCATGCCACACAGAGTCACCCACACCAGTGCTGTGGGTTCAGTGACGTTTCCTGGAGATGGCTGGGCTTGGGGGGTTCCAGGGTGGTCAC
>NW_012118013.1:0-890 GCF_000951035.1 Colobus angolensis palliatus
GCGCCTGGCCACGATGGGGTTTTCTAAATATACAATCATGTCATCTGCAAACAGATACAATTTGACTTCCTCTTTTCCTAATTGACTACCCTTTATTTCTTTCTCTTGCCTGATCGCCCTCACCAGAACTTCCAATACCACGTTGAATAAGAGTGGTGAGGAAGGGCATCCTTGTCTTGAGCAGTTTTCAAAGGGAATGCTTCCAGTTTTTGCCCATTCAGTATGATATTGGCTGTGGGTTTGTCATAAATAGCTCTTATTATTTTGAGATACGTTTCATCAATGCCTAGTTTATTAAGAGTTTTTAGCATGAAGGGCTGTTGAATTTTGTCAAAAGCCTTTTCTGCATCTATTGAGATAATCATGTGGTTCTGTGTATGTGATGGATTACATTTATTGATTTGCATTTGTTGAACCAGCCTTGCATCCCAGGGATGAAGCTGACTTGATCGTGGTAGATAAGCTTTTGATGTACTGCTGGATTCGGTTTGCCAGCATTGAGGATCTTCCCATTGATGTTCATCACGGATATTAGCCTGAAATTTTCTTTTTTTGTTGTTGTATCTCTACCAGGTTTTGGTATCAGGATGATGCTGGCCTCATAAAATGAGTTATGGAGGATTTCCCCGTTTTCTATTGTTTGGAATAGTTTCAGAAGGAATGGTACCAGCTCCTCTTTGTAACTGAGGTAGAATTTGGCTGTGAATCTGTCTGGTCCCGGACTTTTTTTGTTTGGTAGGCTATTAATCACTGCCTCAATTACAGAACTTGTTATTGGTCTATTCAGGGATTTGACTTCTTCTTGTATTGTTGTGGGAGGCTGTATGTGTCCAGAAATTTACCTTTTTTTTTTTTTTTAGATTTTCTAGTTTATTTGCATAGAGTTGTTT
>NW_012118013.1:1290-1557 GCF_000951035.1 Colobus angolensis palliatus
TGCACTGTCACCAGCGTGGGAGTGCAGTGGCGCGATCTCAGCTCACTGCAACCTCCCTCCCAGCTTCAAGTGATTCTCCTGCCTCAGCCTCCCAAAGTGATGGAATTACAGGTGTGAGCCACTGTCCCTGGCCTAAACATTTTTTTTTTGAAGTGTTTTTTTATGTCTCTATCTCCTTCAGTTTTGCTCCGATCTTAGTTACTTCTTGTCTTCTGTTAGCTTTTGAATTTGTTTGCTCTTGCTTCTCTAGTTCTTTTCATTGTGATG
>NW_012118014.1:0-708 GCF_000951035.1 Colobus angolensis palliatus
CGGTTGCAGTGAACCGAGAGTATGCCACTGCACTTCAGCCTAGGTGACAGAGCAAGAAAAAGAAAAAAAAGGTATTTTAGCTGGGTGTGGTGGTGTGTGCCTGTGGTCCTAGCTACTCTGGAGGTGGAAGTGGAAGGATCTCTTCAGCTCAGGAGTTTGAGACCAGACTGGGTAACATAGTGAGACCTCATTTCCACAAAAAAATTTTAAAAAGTATCTGGGCATATTAGCATATGCCTGTAGTCCCAGCTACTCAGGAGGCTGAGGTGAGAGGATCGATTGAGCCTGGGAGGTTTACAGTGGGCCAACATCATGCCACTGCACACCAGGCTGGGTGACAAAGCAAGACCCTGTCTCAAAATAAATAATTTTTAAGGTTTTTAAAAAAAGGTCACTGCCTGAATGAGAGCAAAATTACATTTAATGGAGTAGACAGACAAGATGTACAAGAAATAATGTAATGTGTAATATATTAGGAAATAGTCATTGTTTTATTGTTTTATTTTTTAAATTTTTGTAGAGAGGGAGATCTTGCTATATTGCCCAGACTAGTCTGGAGCTCCTGGCCTCAAGTGATCCTCCTGTCCCAGCCTCCCAAAGTGTTGGGATTATAGGCATGAGCCACCATACCCAGCGTGAAAATAATCATTGATAAGGAAAAAAAAGATAAAACAAAGAAAAGGGATAGGAGTGCCGAGGAAGTGGCCA
>NW_012118014.1:5808-6112 GCF_000951035.1 Colobus angolensis palliatus
CTTTGCCATGTTGGCGAGGCTGGTTTCAAACTCCTGACTTCAGGTGATTAATCTGCCTCGGCCTCCCAAATTGCTGGGAATTACAGGCGTGAGCCATCGCACCCGGCCAAAGCAGTCATTATTAATGATTGACCTGGAATGTAGGCTGGGTGAGGAGGCATGTAAGGACAAGGGAAGAGTGAAGGACAGCACATGTGTAGTAATATCAGTGGGTTGTAGGTTTCTGTGGGGTCAACAGTCAATTGGAGTTGGGGTGCTAGAATGGGCTGGAAAGAGAGGGGTGTTCGTTAGGAGTAGGATGCGG
>NW_012118015.1:0-1367 GCF_000951035.1 Colobus angolensis palliatus
TCACATTTGTAGGTTTTCACTCTAGTATGAATTTTCTTATGTTTAGTAAGGACTGAGGAGCGCTTGAAGACTCTGCCACATTCTTCACATTTGTATGGTTTCTCTCCAGTATGAATTATCTTATGTGTCCTAAGGGCTGAGGAGTACTTGAAGGCTTTGCCACATTCTTCACATTTGTAGGGTTTCTCTCCAGTATGAATTCTCTTATGTGAACTAAGGGCTGAGGAGTACTTGAAGGCTTTGCCACATTCTTCACATTTGTAGGGTTTCTCTCCAGTATGACTTCTCTTATGTGAACTAAGGACAGAGGAGTACTTAAAGGCTTTGCCACATTCTTCACATTTGTAGGGCTTCTCTCCAGTATGAATTACCTTATGTTTAGTAAGAGTTGAAGACCAGTTAAAGGCTTTGCCACATTCTTCACATTTGTAGGGCTTCTCTCCAGTATGAATTATCTTATGTCTAGTTAGGACTGAGGACCAAATGAAGGCTTTGCCACATTCTTCACATTTGTAGTGTTTCTTTCCCATATGAATGATCTCATGTTTACTAAGGGTTGAGGATGCAATAAAGGCTTTGCCACATTTATTACACTTATATGGTTTCTCTCCAGTATGAATTCTCTTATGTGTAGTAAGGGTACAGGAGTACTTAAAGGCTTTGCCACATTCTTCACAAACATAGGGCTTCTCTCCAGTATGAATTTTCTTATGTTTAGTAAGTGTTGAGGACTGGTTAAAAGCTTTGCCACATTCTTCACATTTGTAGGGTTTCTCTCCAGTATGAATAATCTTATGTGTACTAAGGTATGAGGACTGCTTGAAGGTTTTGCCACATTCTTCACATTTGTAGCGTTTCTCTTCAGTATGACTTTTCTTATGTGTAGCAAGGACAGAGGAGTACTTAAAGGCTTTGCCACATTCTTCACATGTGTAGGGTTTCTCTCCAGTATGAATTATCTTATGTCTAGTAAGGATTGAGGACTGGAAGAAGGCTTTGCCACATTCTTCACATTTGTAGGGTTTCTTTCCCGTATGAATGATCTCATGTTTACTAAGGGTTGAGGATGTAATAAAGGCTTTGCCACATTTATCACACTTGTATGGTTTCTCTCCAGTATGAATTCTTTTATGTGTAGTAAGGATTGAGGATCGGTTGAAGGCTTTGCCACATTCTTCACATTTGTAGGGTTTCTTTCCTGTATGAATGATCTCATGTTTACTAAGGGTTGAGGATGCAATAAACGCTTTGTCACATTTATCACACTTGTATGGTTTCTCTCCAGTATGAATTCTCTTATGTGTAGTAAGGGTAGAGGAGTACTTAAAGGCTTTGCCACATTCTTCACAAATGTAGGGTTTCTCTCC
>NW_012118015.1:10351-12651 GCF_000951035.1 Colobus angolensis palliatus
TAATAGAAATGTTTACTCATAAAATCTAGTATGCAACACTGATGTATCACAAAAAAATAATTGTCAGGCTGGGCGCAGTGGCTCACACCTGTTAGCGCAGCACTTTGGGAGGCCAAAGCAAGTGGATCACCTGAGGTCAGGAGTTCAAGACCTGCCTGGCCAACAGAGTGAAGCCCCGTCTCTACTAATAATACGACATTTAGCCGGGTGGGGACACATGCCTGTAATCCCAGCTACTTGGGAGACTGAGGCATGAGAATGGCTTGAACCCGGGAGGTGGAGGTTGCAGTGAGCCAAGATCACACTACTGCACTGTAGCCTGGGTGACAACAAGTGTGACTCCATCTTACAAAAACAAACAAACAAATTCTAGGTAGCTGCAACATTTAACTGTTAGTTTGTACTCATTAAATGTAGGTATTTTGAATCATTGGCATGTACTGTGCAGGAGTAAAATTTCAGAGAATATGCAGTATAAACAGAAGATTCTAATAAAGAAACAATAAATTGGCACTTAAAAGAATCTAGAGTTACTTTTAATGTTTTAAATATATGCTATTCTTACACAAAATGAAACTGCTGTAATCCAATTTTAGAAGCAAAGACTAGTCTTATATTGTTAAATAAAGAAAATATACATTTTGCAGAATAGGGTTAGACCCTCTGATATGTAAAACAAACATTAGAAAATATAGTTTATTATTATTTAGATGTAAGCTGAAGTAAGTAGATGAAAATCCTTTAATTCCTTTTTGCCTACAGCAAACTGAAATTTATAAGTAACTATTTTAGTAAATATGGAGTGCCTACTAATTACCTAATTTACTTTAGGCATACCATGCAAATTCTAGCATATTGTCCTAAATATCTGAATCTAAAATTACAGACAAATTTGAAATAGAAAATAGAAAGTAAAAATATATAGGGATAGTGATATCAGTAAGATTAAAAGTGCCCTATTTTCATATCCCCTTACAGCAAAAATAATCTCAACCATCCCTGACAAAAATGCCTTTATGAGAAAACCAGGCCGGGCGCGGTGGCTCAAGCCTGTAATCCCAGCACTTTGGGAGGCCGAGACGGGCGGATCACGAGGTCAGGAGATCGAGACCATCCTGGCGAACACGGTGAAACCCCGTCTCTACTAAAAAATACAAAAAAACTAGCCGGGTGAGGTGGCGGGCGCCTGTAATCCCAGCCACTTGGGAGGCTGAGGCAGGAGAATGGCGTGAACCCGGGAGGCGGAGCTTGCAGTGAGCTGAGATCGCGCCACTGCACTCCAGCCTGGGCGACAGAGCGAGACTCCGTCTCAAAAAAAAAAAAAACCAAAAGAAACAGAAGGCAGGCTGGGCGCGGTGGCTCAAGCCTGTAATCCCAGCACTTTGGGAGGCCGAGACGGGCGGATCACAAGGTCAGGAGATCGAGACCATCCTGGCGAACACGGTGAAACCCCGTCTCTACTAAAAAATACAAAAAAACTAGCCGGGTGAGGTGGCGGGCGCCTGTAATCCCAGCCACTTGGGAGGCTGAGGCAGGAGAATGGCGTGAATCCAGGAGGCAGAGCTTGCAGTGAGCCGAGATCGGCCACTGCACTCCAGCCTGAGCGACAAGAGTGAAACTGTCAAAAAAAAAAAAAAAAGGCCGGGCGCTGTGGCTCAAGCCTGTAATGCCAGCACTTTGGGAGGCCGAGGGGGGCGGATCATGAGGTCAGGAGATCGAGACCATCCTGGCCAACCCGTTGAAACCCCGTCTCTACTAAAAAAAGAAAAAAAAATACAAAAAAACTAGCCCCGCGAGGTGGCGGGCGCCTGTAGTCCCAGCTACTCCGGAGGCTGAGGCCGGAGAATGGCGTGAATCCAGGAGGCAGAGCTTGCAGTGAGCCGAGATCGGCCACTGCACTCCAGCCTGGGCGACAGAGCGAGACTCTGTCTCAAAAAAAAAAAAAAAAAAAAAAAAGGCTGTCTAATAAATAAAAAAAAAAAAAAAAAATAAAAAAAAAAAAAAAAAAAAGGCTGTCTAATAAATACACTCAGTAAATAGTAAATTACCAAAATAGAAAATTAACACCAAGTACATGAATGGTTTCATGCCCTTAAAAGAAACTATTTGATAAAACAGAGGAAGAAAAATATTATTTAATGTATCATTAAAAAACTTTCTGAGAAAAAAATTAAGGAGATAAAAAATCTTTACAATAAAAAAATTGAATATACAAATAATTTTAAAATATTTTCTGTCTGTAGCTTGAAAGAATAAGTATTATTAAAGTGTCATCCAAAGTAATCTACAGATTCAATAAA
>NW_012118016.1:0-3480 GCF_000951035.1 Colobus angolensis palliatus
GCGCCCGGCCCTGAATGTTGGTCTTTAAAGACTAAGCAAACTATCTTTCCCTCCTCTTCCTTTTCTTCCTCTTCCCGCTCCTTTTAAAAAATTAAACTGCTACTTCTTGTAGAAAACAAATCTCATCTAATATAGAAACTTCACTTACAGCCAAAAGCCTTCTAGAACTTGGGGCCTTAACACAGCTTGGCTCTCAAAGCTTTGGAGCTGGAAATCAGAGTGAAGTGCCTGAGACTGGAGTTTGCTACATCTGCTCTTGGATGCTGCCTGTTCACTCAGCTGAAACTGAGTTCTGTGAAGAGAATTTTCTGCTCAACAGTGTCACCCTGGCACTCGGCCTCTATGCCTGCTGAAACTCTGGCAGGCTACAGTCTGGACTAGGGATGTTGGTCATTTCCTTAAGGTGCTCTAAGCCAAGATCACCTTGGATTCCCTCTGCACAGCTTCTCAGTGTCAACTCTTGAAGACTCCCTTCAAGGGCATTGAGGCAGGGCCTTCTGGTAGACCCAGAACCTTCAGTTTCCTTTGCATGAGGCAGAAGTGAGCCCACTGGTTCAGGCTCTTCAGGCTCTTCCTATCGTCATGGGGAGTGTTCTTTTCTTTCTTTTCTTTTCTTTTCTTTTCTTTCTTTTCTTTTCTTTTTTTCTTTTCTTCTTTTCTTTTCTTTTCCTTTCTTTTCTTTTGTCTTTCCTATCATAAACGCTTTGTAAAGGTCACCCAAGTCCACCCTGGCAAGTTCCATTAACTTTCAGTTTCAGACTACAAAGGTTAAAAACTTGATCTTTTCCAGAAGATTTCAACTCCAGGAAGGTATGTTGAGATGATGTAAGACCAACGGTGCTGGTGAATGTTTAACAACCAGCTCTCTGGGGGAAAGGTGTGTGCACGTGTGTGATATTGTGAAATATGTATTTGGACGTCGTCCCTATTTTCTGGCACAGACCTCCTAAAACCTTTGTAAATAGGGGTGCTAGGAGAATCTTTTGTTTTGCTATTTGGTCTTTGACCCCAATTCCTGATACGGAGCTCCTAAGACATTTGCTATTTCCTGAATAATAACAGCATCTTTCATTTGAATGAGGTGACTCTTGGTGGGGCTCCTGGATAGCCTTGGGATGGGGGCTGGTTGCCAGGGGAACCAATCATGTGATTAGAGTACTGAAATCTTCAGGCCGACTCCCTGATCTCTGGGGAGAGGAGAGGAGAGGAGCTGAAGACTGAGCAGATCATCAATGGCAAGGCATTAACCAGTCAAATTTACGAAATGAAGCCTCCATAAAACCCAAAAGGACTGGAGTTGGAGAGCTACCAGGTTGCAAACACATCTGTGTGCCAGGAGAATGGTGCAGTGACCCTCCATGGGGACAGAAGCCCCTGAGCTTGGGACCCCGCCAGACCTCACTCTATGTGTCTCTCATCTGTCTCTTCACCTGTCTCCTTTATTATATTATTTGTTAATAAACGTAAGTAAAGTGTTTCCCTGAGTTCAGTGAGCGGCTCTAGCAAATTAATTGAAACTGAGGAGGGGGCTGTGGGAACCCTGATGTATAGCTGGTCAGTCAGAAGCACAGTCGCAACCTGTGATTGCGACTGGCAGCTGAAGTAGGGGGCAGTCTTGTGGGATGGAGCCCTCAACCTAAGGGAGCTGATGCTAACTCCAGGTAGATGGTGTCAAAAGTGAATTGAATCAGAGGACACACAGCTAGTGTCTGTTGGAAGAGCTGCCAGATAATTGCTTGGTGTGTGAGGAAAAAAATCCCACACGTGTAGTGTCAGAAATGTTGAATGACTGTATGAAAGCAGAGAATAGGAAAAACTGTTTCTACATGCGTGTATGTATATGTGTATGTATGTTTAGCTTGCATTTTAACGTAATGAATAATACACAACTTAAAAATAAGATATATAATACTTTTTAATTTTGTTTTTTGTTTGTTTTGCTTGTTTGCTTTTTTGAGATAGAGTCTTATTCTGTCCCCCAAGCTAGAGTGGAATGGCACCATCTCGGCTCACTGTAACCTCTGCCTCCCAGGTTCAAGTGATTCTCGTGCCTCAGGCTCCCAAGTAGCTGGGATTAGAGGTGCATGCCACCATGCCCAGCTAACTTTTTGTACTTTTAGTAGAGATGTGGTTTCACCATGTTGGCCAGGCTGGTCTCGAACTCCTGGCCTCAAGTGATCCACCTGCCTTGGCATCCCAAAGTACTGGGATTATAGGCGTGAGCCACTGCACCCCGCCAATATTTTTTATTTTGAATTATATATAGCCAATTGATTGTCACAAAATGCTTTTGTTGATTTTTGCCTCTTATATCCATGGTTAACCCATGGTTGTAACTGACAAACAAGAGTAGTTCTGACGTGAATGTTGGTTAATGTTTTCCTTACAACTAATCAATGAGAAGAAAATGAAACAATAATGATGTCAGAACTTCACTTGTTTATGAATACACGAGTGACTTCTTTACTGAGTGAGATAATACATTTTGAATATTGGAAGAACATTTCTTCAATTTTATGTGCTGTTCACAATGTAATTGTTAGAGACACTACACTACATTATTTACATTTTCTATGTCACTTTCTTAAGAATAGACACTAAATCAAACTGTGATTGGTAGTGTTTGCTGATTTCCCTGGTGTAAATATACTCCCACCACAGCCAATTGTAAGCTAACAATGAGATGTCACTGAATGAACAGTGGGAAGAAATGTGCCATAGAACACTATTATGAAGTTTTGTACTATTACAGATAAAATGGATGTAAATAACCTTAAGAACATATGTATTAGCAGAATGTATTTAATAGTAAAATAATTAGAAAGCAATGCATTTTGAATATATGTGACCTTTGTTTTAAATATAACTTATTTAATGGCAAGTTTACACAATTTAATTTTTAATAACTTCTATTTAACAATTGGCTTGCAAATTTCCTAAAAATTTAACAATTGATTCTAACAAGCCAGTAAAAATTGGCCTCTTCAACACCACTGGGTAAATCAAACTGCAGGCAATACCTTCAGTTTAGTGTTATTCTCAGTCATCGGGATCATATACATATTTCCTATTTCAAGTATCTGTGATGGCCATTAGTGCTATTCCTATGAAGTATTTCTAGTTCTCCACCTTATGAATGGAGAAATATGATAAAATTGTACTTTCCTGATTCTTTGGAGTTAATGGTGGCCAAAAAGACTTGTTTAGCCAAGGAAATGTGAGCAGAAATAGCATATGTCACTTTAGGGTGAGAGCTAAAGAACTAGGATTTGCTTTGACACTCTCTCTTTTTCTGTACCACAGTACCAGCAGTGCTGGCATTCCATTTAGTGGCTTCTCCATTGGTGTGGGCCCCAGAGAGAGCAGGACCTGAAGCAGACCCCCTCAGCTAACCCAAAGTGAATAGGTAGTATGAGTGAGAAATCAAACTATTGTTTTCAGTTACTGAGATTTTTGGAATTTTTTTTTTTTTTTTTTTTT
>NW_012118016.1:7799-9120 GCF_000951035.1 Colobus angolensis palliatus
GTCTCGATCTCCTGACCTCGTGATCCGCCCGTCTCGGCCTCCCAAAGTGCTGGGATTACAGGCTTGAGCCACCGCGCCCGGCCGCTTTTTTATTATTAATTTTTTTTTCTTTTGAGACAAAATCTTGTTCTTGTCACCCAGGCTGGAGTACAATGGTGTGATCTTGGCTCACTGCAACATCTGCCTCCCAGGTTCAAGTGATTCTCCTGCCTCAGCTTCCTGAGTAGCTGGGATTACAGGCACCTGCCACCATGCCCGGCTAATTTTTGTAGGTTTAATAGAGACAAGGTTTCACCGTGTTGCCTAGGCTGGTCTCGAACTCCTGACCTCAGGCGATCTGCCTGCCTCAGCCTCCCAAAGTGCTGGGATTACAGGCATGAGCCACCACACCTGGCCTAAAATTGTTTTATTTCAATAAAGCACCAATAGAATTCCATTTGCAATAGTATAGTGTGTATATCTTTGTGATTAACAATACCAAGTAGATAGATAGGCTTGCTTCACATTTTAAAACATTATTTACTTTGAAATTATTAAAGAGTCACAGGAAGTTGCAAAAATAGTACAGAGAGATCCCTTGTATTCTTTATTGTTTGTTTGTTTCCCATGTACCCTTTGCTCAGTTTATCCCTTGGTAACATCTTACATGACTATATTGGTATTTTTCAAATTCTCTATAATATTTTATAATAGAAAAAGAAAGTCTTTTTCCAGTTATTGAAGGTTTTTTTTTAACCTTTTGTTCTGAATTAGGTCTCTATCCTTGTTATACATATTTCATCTAATCTAACTCTCTATGCATATCACCAGGGGTGATATTCAAAATATTTAAAGATATTGAAAAATTAGTTCTGCTTTGAGTATGTCCAGTCGGAATACAGCCTGGTCCCAAGAACTAAAACGGAGCCCTGGGCATTCATGCTTCAGCTCTTTCGTCTCTAGATCATGAAGATATCTGGGAAAGGGAGGTAGGGAAGGTGGCTCTTGATCAATAGTATGGACATATTTCAGTATCTGGACCATCATGCAGCTGTGCTGGACAGCACCAACTCCTATCAGCCCATATTTTCCTGTAATGCATTCATCACATTGCTTTGTATTCATTGGATAATCCTTATTTGCCTCCTAAACATATTATCAGCTCTTTGAAAGCAAAGGCATATGCTTAATTTACCTCTAGAGCTCAGCATTGTGCCTTACTGAATATGTGACAAATTATTATTATTATTATTATCATTTTGAGACGGAGTCTGGCTCTGTCGCCCAGGCTGGAGTTCAGTGGCACGATCTCGGCTCACTGCAACCTCAGTCTCCTGGGTTC
>NW_012118017.1:0-802 GCF_000951035.1 Colobus angolensis palliatus
AGCCTCCCCAGTAGCTGGGACTACAGGTGCCCGCCATCACGCCCGGCTAATTTTTTGTATTTTTAGTAGAGACGAGGTTTCACCGTGTTGGCCAGGATGGTCTCAATCTCCTGACCTCGTGATCCGCCTGCCTCGGCCTCCCAAAGTGCTGGGATTACAGGTATGGGCCACCGCGCCCGGCCATGAATGCCTTTTTTTAACCAATCAATCTTCATAGTTTGGGCTGGGAGCAGTAGCTTATGCCTGTAATCCCAGCACTTTGGAAACTCGATGCAGGAGGCTTGCTTGAGCCCAAGAGTTGGAGACCAGCCTGGACAACATAATGAGATCCCATCTTTGTTTTTTTGTTTTTGAGATGGAGTCTCACTGTGTCTCCCAGGCTGGAGTGCAGTGGTGCGATCTCGGCTCACTGTAACCTCTGCCTTCCAGGTTCAGGCAATTCTCCTGCCTTAGCTGTAATCCCTAGTAGCTGGGACTACAGCTACTAATAGCTGTAATAGTTCACCATGCCCTACTAATTTTCATATATTTAGTAGAGATGGGGATTTACCACGTTGACCAGGCTGGTTTCAAACTCCTGACCTCAGGTGATCGGCCTAGCTGAGACCACATCTCTAAACAAAATTTTAAAAGTTAGCCATGCGTAGTGGTGCATACCTGTAGTCCCAGCTGCTAGGGATGCTTAGGTAGGAGGATCACTTGAACCTGGGAGTTTGAGGCTACAACGAACTGTAATCACACCACTGCAGACTCCAGCCTGGGTGACAGAATGAGACCCTGTCTCAAAAAAAAAAAAAAAAAA
>NW_012118017.1:6262-7262 GCF_000951035.1 Colobus angolensis palliatus
CCGTGCCTGGTTAATTTTTGTATTTTTTGTAGAGACGAGGTTTCACCACGTTGGCCAGGCTGGTCTCGAACTCCTGACCTCAGGTGATCCAGCCTCTCAAGGTGCTGGGATTACAGGCGTGCGCCACCTTGCCTGGCCCTTATGTTTTCAATTTCTTTGTGTAAATACCAAAAAGCAAAAACAGAATTTCTTTTGCTATTTGTTATAATGTCTTTTATTAGAGAGTGAAAGCCATGGGATGCATTACATTTCTCTCTCAGTCCTGGCTGTCAGAAATTTCAGAAATCAGTTTTTTGCTGAATTGTACTAATTACTAACATCCTGGTATGGATTTCTGGTATAATTATCTGCATTCTCTCTTTACTGTTTTGCCTTTTAAAACACTTTAAAAATTATTTCTGTCTAATCTGGCTTTTTATTATAAGCTGCCTTCATTTCTTTTTGGAAGTAAACAAGTTATAATAAGTAGACACTAATGGTATTTTAGTGATGTTACTACACACCCACCAGAATGGCAGAAATAAGACAGAATATGCCGAAGCTGGCAAGGATGTGGGGCAGACGGAGCCCTTGCCCCTGCTGGGGAGCATTTAAACTGATACAGCAGAAATGCGTATGTATGTTGACCAGAAGACATGCATTTAGGTATTCACAGCAGCACAATTTTTAATAGCCAGACTGTAAACTGTATACTAGCAGCAAAATGAGTACATATATTCTGCTATATTTGCATAATGGAATACTATACAGCAAGGAGAATGAACTTTCACAGCTTCATGTAATGTCATGGAGGACTTTCTGAAGCATAATGTTGAATGACATAAGCCAAATACAAAACAGTACAGAGCATATGATTCCATTTATATAAATTACAAAAACAGGCAAAACTAACCGATGCTGTTCAATCAAGGTTAGTGTACCTCTGGATAGGTTAGTGGCTGGAAGGAAACATCAAGGGAGGGGCTTCTGGGGTACTGGCAATGTTCTGTGTCCTGGTCAG
>NW_012118018.1:0-1604 GCF_000951035.1 Colobus angolensis palliatus
TTCAGTAGGATGTTAGCTACAGGTTTATCATATGTGGCCTTTATTATGTTGAAGTATGTTTCTTTTTTTTTTTTTTTTTTTTTTTTTTTTTTTTTTTTGCTGTACAGAAGCTTTTTTAGTTTAATGTAGTCCTATTTGTCTATTTTTTGTTTTGTTGCCTGTGCTTTTGAAGTCTTTGCCATAAAACCTTTGTCTAAGTTCTAGGCCAATGTTCTAATGCATTTTCTCTATGTTTTCTTCTTGTAGTTTTATAGTTTTGAGTCTTATGTTTAAGTTTTTAATCCCCTCTCGGTTGATTTTTGTATCTAGTGAGAGACAAGGATCTAGTTTCATTTTTGTGAATATAGATATCCAGTTTTCCCATCACTTCACATTTATTAAAGAGACTGTGCTTTCCCCAGTGTATGTTCTTGACATCTTTGTTGAAAATCAGTTGTCTGTAAACAGGTGGGTTTATTTCTGGGTATTTTATTCTATTCTTCTGGTCTATGTGCCTGCTTTTATTCCAATATTAGGCTGTTTTGTTTACTATAGCTTTGTGCCATATTTTGAAGTCAGGTTGTGTGATGCCTCCAGCTTTGTTCTTTTTACTCAGGATTGCTTTGAATATTCAAGGTCGTTTATGGTTCCAGAAAAATTTACAATTTTCTTTCTATATCCGCAAAGAATGTTATTGGTATTATATAGGGATTGCATTGAATCTGTAGATTGCTTTGTGTAGTATAGTCATTTTAATAATATAAATTCTTCTTATTCACGGGTGCCTGATGTCTTTCCATTTGTTTGTGTTCTCTTCAATTTCTTTCATCAGTGTTTTGTAGTTGTCATTGTAGGGGCCTTTCACCTCCTTGGTTAAATGTATTCCCAGGTATTTTATTCACTTTTTTGTAGCTATTGTAGATGGGGGATTTCTTCTCAATTTCTTTTTTAGCTAGTTCATTACTGATGTATAGAAATGCTGCTGATTTTTTTTTTTTTTTTTTTGAGACATAGTCTCACCCTGTCGCCCAGTCTGGAGTGCAATGGCACAATCTCGGCTCACTGCAAACCTCCACCTCCTGGGTTCAAGCAATTCTTCTACCTCAGCCTCCTGAGTAGCTGGGATTATAGGCACCCACCATCATGCCTGGCTAATTTTTGTATTTTTGTAGAGACAGGTTTTCACCGTGTTGGTCAGGCTGGTCTTGAACTCCTGACCTCAGGTGATCCACTCGCCTCAGCCTCCCAAAGTGCTGGGATTACAGGCATGAGCCACCATGCCCAGCCAGAAATGCTACTGATTGTTATAAGTTGATTTTGTATCCTGCAACTTTACTAAATTTGTTTATCAATTCTGAGTTTTTGATGGGTTTTTATATATATAAGAGTACTTTCTGCAAAGAAGGATATTTTGACTTCCTTTTTTCCAAATGGATGCACTTTATTCCTTTCTCTTGCCTGATTGCTCTGGCAAGGACTTCTGGTGCTATGTTGAATAACATGGTAGAAGTGGGCATCCTTGTCTTGTTCCAGTTCATAGAGAAAGGCTGTCAGCTTTTATCCTTTCAGTAGGATGTTAGCTACAGGTTTATCATATGTGGCCTTTATTATGTTGAAGTATGTTT
>NW_012118018.1:6314-6673 GCF_000951035.1 Colobus angolensis palliatus
AAAATTAGCTGGGTGTGGTGGCAGGCACTTGTAATCCCAGCTACTCAGGAGGCTGAGGCAGAAGAATTGCTTGAACCTGGGAGGCTGAGGTTGCAGTGAGCCAATATCGAGCCACTGCACTCCAGCCTGGGCAACAGAGTGACACGCTTGTCTTGAAAAGAAAAATTAAAATTTTTTTTTAAAAAGTTTTTTGAGACTTTTTTTGTGGCCTAATTACAGTCTGTTCTGGCAAACGTTCCATATGCTGATAAAAAGAATGTATATTTTGCAGCTGTTGCATGAAATATTCTTTAAATGTTTGTTAGGTCTATTTGGTCTAAAGTGCAGTTTAAATCCAGTATTTCCTTGTTAGGCCAGGC
>NW_012118019.1:0-2142 GCF_000951035.1 Colobus angolensis palliatus
TCTGTGGTGGCGATGTCCACATTACTGGGGACCACCACCAGGTTGATCGTCTCCTGCCTCTGGATGTACTTCCTGATGAGTGTCTTGATCTGTAAAGAAATGAGAAGAGGTGACTCATGAGTATGGCAAAGGCAAGTGAGAGGTGAGACAGGTCCTGACCTTGTACTTGCCTCATGCCCTGAGAGTCCCAAGGGTATTTCCCCCAAAAGAAGTAACTTTGGAGAAATGAACCCACAAAACACAACCCTGGAGATACCTACCAAGCTGGAATTATGAGAAAATAAATTATCTGCGGCAGAAATAGAGCTGTAGGCTCAGGGAAAACCATGAGGTTTCAGGTAATTAACCCCAAATACCTTAGATCTGATGGTCACAATGAAAAATGGTGGCCAAAAAACCTCACTTCACCCCTAAATCTTTAATCTGTAAAGTAAGATTCACTGATACTAAAATATCATTATACCTATTTCTTTCTTGCTTGTTTGTTTTGTTTTTGTTTTGAGACAAGTTCTTGCTCTGTTGCCCAGGCTGGAGTGCAGTGGCAAAATCATGGCTCATCGCAGCCTCCCTGGTTCCAGTAATCCTCCCATGAAGGCAGGACTGCCTCCCAGAACAGTGTGTGGCTGTTCAGTGACAGCTGCACGCCACTATACCTGGCTAATTTTTTAACCTTTCTTTTATAGAGAAGGGGGTCTTCACTATGTTGTTCGGGTTTCTGTCAAACTCTTGGGCTCAAGGAATCCTCCTGCCTCAGCCTCCCAAAGTGCTGGGATTATAGGAGTGAGCCACTGTGTATGGCCCATCATACTTCTTTTTAATGCTCTCTTCCCACATAAGACCCCTTCCTAATACACAGCACTTCAGATATGACATTGCATAAAACATAAAACAAATACATAGAAGATGTTTCCAACTGGGCCCATTGGCCTCACTTTCTCCAAAGAAGCTTCCATTCAACTTGACAGAAGAGACTGACCAATGGGCTCTCTGAATTCCCCACTCACACCTCCAAATACCAACTCAGCTCTGGACTCACGGTTACTCTAATACAGTACCCCCTTTCTCCTCCCACCCCTCCCACACACCCCCCATCCCCACACCAATGCCAAGGTCAGAATGGGTCTGAAGTCTGACCTTATACCCAATGTCAGCAGGTTGATTGCCCACAGCCACTCTGGTTATCCCAGGAAGGTCTATTAGAGTCAGATCTGGGACATCTCGGGAGCTAATCTCCAGGGTAATTAGCTCATGACTGATTCCCATTCCTTCCCCGGCGATGGTATTCTGGGCTAGAGAAGAAGCAGGGAAAGTCAAACCCAGAGCTTAAGATGAAAGGATCTCATGACAGTGAATACTCCGAAAGCATCTTCTCCTCTCTGTGAGTCATGGATAAAAGCATATTTGGAGCAGGTTCAATTTTCTGTGATTGGGACGAAAGAGATCTCAAAGGATAACTCAGTATTTTCCCTGCTGTTGGCCAGCACTGTGTGTAGAGAGACTTTGTGAGAACATCACCATGAGTGACACCCACTTAGACCAGTCCAAAGCTGGGCTGAGGCAAGAAGTTCTTCCTGGTAGCATTCCTAAATCCTTCTCATTGATGTCAGCAGGAAATCAGCAACCAAGCAAAATAAAAACAAAAATATATGGAAATTCCTAAAATATAAACTGGAAAATCATATGGAGAAATGTGCTTATTTTAGCTAAGATAAGCACTGGCTGTTAACATTCCAATAAGATTTTATTTTGCTCCTTCCTCCTTAATGAATTTTAGGATAGGAATTTGTTTCATCAAATTGTTGGCTAACACCACTTTCCTCTTTTCTACATCTAGAATGTCTTTCTGGGATGTTTGATATCAATTTAGAACTTAGGAAATAACAGTGGTTATGGTCCACTAATTGTTCCCCCAATATCCATGTACCTGCCATGTGGTCATGAGATCGGGTTCTGGCCAGTGGGCCATGTGAAAATGTTATGTGCAACTTCCAGAAAGTGTGCTCATGAAGGCGGAGATATGCCCCTTGTCATGATCCAGCTGGCTTCAAAGTGGACTTGCTAAGTTACAGCGGTGGAGGGGGGGACCTTGGAAAGAGGCCACACCCAGTGAAGAAATGGGATCAGAATAAGTCTTGGTTCCTG
>NW_012118019.1:7977-9097 GCF_000951035.1 Colobus angolensis palliatus
GTAACTAAGGTTAAATGAGGTCATTAGGGTGGGCCCCAATCCAATATGACTGACGCCCTTACGAAGAGGAAGGGACAGCAGAGATGCTCGTGTGCGGAAGGCTGCATGGGGCAGCGGTGAGGTGGCGGCCATCTGCAAGCCATGGAGAACGGCCTCAGGAGAAACTAAGCCATGATATTGGACTTCCAGTCTCCAGAACTGTGAGAAAATAAGCTCTTGTTGTGTAAGCCACCCAGTCTGTGGTATTTTGTTATAGCAACCCGAGCAGACTAATATAGAATGTAAGTTCTTACCACTGCCTCTGGGAAGGACAACTCCTGACAGTGCCTCCAACACAGAGCTCTTGCCCGAGCTCTGGTCCCCGATGACAGCGATGGCCGGCAGGGCCAGGTCCTGCTCCACACCCAGAGCCCGCAGGGAGTCGATGAGGTCGATGCAGGGGCGCACCTTCTCCTCGTACTGGCTGCACAGGTTGTTCTCAGCCACCTGGAGGAAGCGAAAATGGAGAATTCTTCATGGCCTGCAGATCATGTTCATGATATGGTTTGGCTGTGTCCCCACCCAAATCTCAAATTGTAATCCCCATAATCCCTGCGTATGAAGGGAGAGACCGTAATTGGATTGTGGGGGAAGTTTCCCCCATGCTGTTCTCCTGATAGTGACTTCTCATGAGATCTAATGGTTTTATAAGTGTTTGGCAAGTTCCTCCTTCAATCATTCTCTCTCCTGCCGCCTTGTGAAGAGGTGCCTTCCTCCATGATTGTAAGTTTCCTGAGGCCTCCCCAGCCATGTGGATTGTGAGTCAATTAAACCTCTTTTCTTTATAAATTACCCAGTTTCAGGCAGTTCTTTATAGCAGTGTGAAAACAAACCAATACCCTCCATTAAAGACGGCCAACTTCAATAAGTCTAATACACAGGTTACTGGAATCCCCAAAAGATAATGGAAGAGACACAAAAAACATTCAAAGAAATAATACACACAATTCCCTCAAACTTAATGAAAACCATAAACCCAAAGATCTCAGAAACTCAACAAACATCAAGCACAGCAAATATAAACATCATCAAGCCACTAAGAGGGTCAAATTGCTCAAAACTAGTAATAAAGAGAAAACGA
>NW_012118020.1:0-1932 GCF_000951035.1 Colobus angolensis palliatus
CCAGGATGGTCTCGATCTCCTGACCTCGTGATCCGCCCGTCTCGGCCTCCCAAAGTGCTGGGATTACAGGCTTGAGCCACCGTGCCCGGCCTGGGCTGACTGCTAAAGAATGAGCAGGACTTGGCCAGGTGTGGTGGTTCATGCCTGTAATCCCAGCACTTTGGGAGGCTGAGGTGGGCAGATCACGAGGTCAGGAATTCGAGACCAACCTGGACAACAAAGCGAAACCCCATCTCTACTGAAAATACAAAAATTAGCCGGGCCTGGTGTTGCGCACCTGTAATCCCAGCTACTCAGGAGGCTGAGGCAGGAGAATAGCTTGAACCCGGGAGGTGGAGGTTGCAGTGAGCTGAGACTGCGCCACTGCACTTCAGCCTGAGTGAGAGAGCAAGACTCCGTCTCAAAAAAGAAAGAAAGAAAGAAAGAAAGAAAAAAAAGAACAGGACCTGACTAGGTGGAGACAAAAGTGGGAGAAAATGGCCACGTAAAGACCCCGAAGCAGGAGAGTGCCAGGAAGGCCAGGGACATGGTATGAGCTTAATGGGATTTGGCAGGGGCAAGATCCTGTATGGCTTTGCAGGCTTTGGTCTATGCTAAGAACTGTCCCAAGACGCACCCAAAATGTATATGATTTTAGGGACTCAGTGGTCAAATATTTATGGACCACTTTCAAGTGTATTTAGAACCCTGTGGAAGGATGGCACAGAGTTCTAAGTTACAGTTTTAAAGTTATCTATAATAACTCAGTTCTCAGTTATCTATGATAAATTGGAGAGATGCAACACCTACACACAAAACAACTAATAAGCAACCCAACATACAGAACAATTAGTGTGATGACTATAACAATAATATGTGAAATGTTAAGTTGTGTGCTACAAATACAGAATGGCATGTAATTAGCTAATTGTTTAATACTGTAATCAGCAATAATATTGATGTGAGGTGTAAAGTTGTGTGCTGCAAATACAGAAATGGCATGTAAGAGCATGTAACTAGTTAATAATGTTCATTCTGATCATTATTGGGATTTAAGTCAGGAATTAGTGTGATTTTATTTTATTTTTTTTTTTTTGAGACGGAGTCTCGCTCTGTCGCCCAGGCTGGAGTGCAGTGGTGCGATCTCCGCTCACTGCAAGCTCCGCCTCTCGGGTTCACGCCGTTCTCCCGCCTCAGCCTTCGAGTAGCTGGGACTATAGGCGCGTGCCACCACGCCCGGCTAATTTTGTTTTTGTATTTTTAGTAGAGATGGGGTTTCACTGTGTTAGCCAGGATGGTCTCGATATCCTAACCTTGTGATCTGCCCACCTCGGCCTCCCAAAGTGCTGGGATTACAGGCGTGAGCCACTGCACACCCAGCTGTGATTTTTTTTTTTTTTTTTTAAATGATGGTCAGACTCATCCATGAAGCAGGTGGCAGTGCCTTAACAATATGCGTATTGTCAGGCCGGAGGGCCTCTTCCATCTTTGTCAAGGGGAGTGCCAACCTCTCCTTTCATATAACACAAATTCATGTGATTTTAATGACTGTTGCTTCTGTGATTATATTTCAGATGTCATAGTTTTTTTAAGTCTTTTTCTTTTTTTGAGATGGAGTCTCTCTCTGTCGCCCAGGCTGGAGTGCAGTGGCATGATCTCGGCTCACTGCAAGCTCCGCCTCCCGGGTTCACGGCATTCTCCTGCCTCAGCCTCCCGAGTATCTGGGACTACAGTTGCCCGCCACCATGCCTGGCTAATTTTTTTGTATTTTTAGTAGAGATGGGGTTTCATCGTGTGTTAGCCAGGATGATCTCCATCTCCTGACCTCGTGATCTGCCCGCCTTGGCCTCCCAAAGTGCGGGGATTACAGGCGTGAGCCACTGCGCACAGCCAAGCCTATTTTTTTTTTCTTGTTTTATAATTGAAAACAGTGATTATTGGAATTTACTTTGA
>NW_012118021.1:0-1744 GCF_000951035.1 Colobus angolensis palliatus
GCTTCTGTGATTCCACAAAGACAGTGCTACCAAACTCCTTCATGAAAGAGTGGTGAAACTCTGAGAGATGAATTCACACATCACAAAGCAGTTTGTCAGAAAGCTTCTTTCTAATTTTTATCTGAGGATATTTCCTTTGTGACCAGAGTCTTCAAAGCAATCAAAAATATCCCTTCTCAGATTCTGTAAAAACAGTGGTAGCAAACTGCTCCTTGAAAGACCTAGGTAACACTTTGAGATAAATTCGCACATCAGAAAACAATTTCCCAGAAAACTTCTTTCTGGTTTTTATCTGAGGATATCTCCTTTGTCATCATGGGCTTCAAAGTAAAAAAAAAATCCCTTCTCAGATTCCACAAAAACAGTGGTAGCAAACGGATCCATGAAACAGCAGTGTAACTCTGTGTGATGAATCCTCACATCACAAAACAGTTTCTCAGAAAGCTTCTTTCTTCTTTTTATCCCAAGATATATACTTTTTAAATACGGACCTCAATGTGCTCTCATATATCTCATTGCAGATTCTGCGACAATAGTGTTAGCAATCTTCTCAATGAAAGCAATTGTGTAGCTCTGTGAGATGAAATCACACGCCACAAAGCAGTTTCTGAGACGGCTTCTGTCCAGTTTTTATCAGAGGATATTTCATTTCTCACTGTAGGATTCAATGCTATCCAAAATATCACTTCTGAGATTCCCCAAAAACAGTGCTAGCAAACTCCTCCATGACAGAGTGGTATAACTCTGCAAGATAAATTCACACATCACAAAGCAATTTCTCAGAAAGCTTCTTTCTAATTTTTATCTGAGGTTATTTCCTTTGTCTCCATAGGCTTCAAAGAAATGAAAAATATCCCTTCTCAAATTCCATAAAAACAGTGCTAGCAAACAGCTTCATGATAGAATTATGTAACATTTTGAGATGAATGCACACGTCACAGAGCAGTTTCTCAGAAAGCTTCTATCTGTTTTTTATCTGAGGATATTTCCTTTGTCAACATAGGCTTCAAAGCAATTCAAAATATCACTTCTCAGATTCCACAAAAACAATGCGAGTCAATGGCTCTAGGAAAGAGTGATGTAACTCTGTGAGATGAAGTCACAAATCACAAGGCAGTTTCTCAGAAGCTTCTTTTGGGTTTTTATCTGATGATATTTCCTTTGTAACCATGGGCTTCAAAGCGATCCAAAACGTCAATTCTCAGATTACACAAATACAATGCTAGCAAATTGCTCCATGAAAGAGTACTGTAACAATGTGTGGTGAATTTTCATATCACAAAACAGTTTCTCAGAAATCTTCTTTTTTCTTTTTAGCAGATGATATATCCTTTTTAAATACGGGCCTCAATATGCTCCCGTATATCTTATTGCACATTCTGCAAAAACAGTTTTAGCAAACTTCTCAATGAAAGCAATGGTGTCACTCCATGAAATGAATTCACACACCAAAAAGCAGTTTATGAAAAGGCTTGTGTCCAGTTTTTATCTGAGGATATTTCATTTGTTACCCTAGGGTTCTATGCTATCCAAATTATCACTTCTGTGATTACACAAAAACAGTGCTAGCAAATTCCTCCATGAAAGAGTGGTGTAACTTTGTGAGATGAATTCACACATCACAAAACAGTTTCTCAGAAGACTTCTTTCTTGTTTTTGTCTGAGGATCTTACAGTCCTCAATGTGCTACCGTATATCTCATTGCAGATTCCAGGAAAATATTGTTAGGAAACTTCTCAAGGAA
>NW_012118021.1:2118-2488 GCF_000951035.1 Colobus angolensis palliatus
TAGCAAACTGCTCCTTGAAAGAATAGTGTAACTCTGTGTGATAAATTCACATATCATGAAGCCATTTCTCAGAAAGCTTCTTTCTTCTTTTTATCTGATGATATTCCCTTTTTAAACACGGGCCTCAAGGAACTCCCGTATATCTCATTGCAGATTCTGTGAAAACAGTGTTAGCAAACCTCTCAATGAAGCAAAGGTGTAACTCTCTGAGATGAATTCACACACTACAAAGCATTTTCTGAGAAGGCTTCTCTCCAGTTTTTATCTGAGGATATTTCATTTCTCATCATAGGATTCTGTGCTATCCAAGATATCACTCTTGAGATTCCCCAAAAATACTGCAAGCAAACTCCTCCAGGAAAGAGTGGTG
>NW_012118021.1:2538-6574 GCF_000951035.1 Colobus angolensis palliatus
AATTCTGTGAGATGAATTCACACATCACAAAAAAGTTTCTCAGAAAGCTTATTTCCTGTTTTTATATGAGGATATTTCATATTTAAACAAAGGCCTCGATGCGCTACTGTGTAGCTCATTGCAGATTCCTCGAATATATTGTTAGAAAACTTCTCAATGAAAAGTGTGGTGTGGCTCGGGGAAATGAATGCACACATCACAAGGCAGTTTCTCAGAAGCCTTCTCTCCAGTTTTTATCTAAGGATATTTAATTTTTCAACATAGGACTCAACGCCCTTGGAATATCCCACGGCAGATTCCACGAAAACAGTGTTAGCAAACTGCTCAATGCAATGAAAACTGTATCTCTGTGAGATGAATACAATAATTACAAAGCAGTTTCTCCAAAACCGTTTTCTAGTTTTACCCGAGGATATTTCCTTTGTTACCATAGGCATCAAAGTGATCCAAAATGTCCCTTCTTAGATTTCACAAATACAATGCTAGCTAACTGCTCCATGAAAGAGTAGTGTAACAATGTGTGATTGATTTTCACATCACAAAACAGTTTCTCAGAAATCTTCTTTCTTCTTTTTATCTGAAAATATTTCATTTTTAAACACGGGCCTCAATGTGCTCCCATACATCTCATTGCAGATTCTGCGAAAACATCTCAATGAAAGCAATGGTGTAACTCAGTAAGAAGAATTCACATACTAAAAAGCAGTTTCTGAGAAGGCTTGTGTCCAGTTTTTATCTGAGGATGTTTCGTTTGTCACTGTAGGATTCTATGCTATCCAAAATATCACTTCTGTGATTCCACAACAACAGTGCTAGCACATTCTTTCATGAAAGAGTGGTGTAACTCTGTGAGATGCATTCTCATATCACAAAGCAGTTTCTCAGGAAGATTCTTTCTAGTTTTTATCTGAGGATATTTCCTTTGTCACCATAGGCTTCAAAGTGATCAAAATGATCACTTCTCAGATTCTACAAAAACAGTGCTAGCCAACAGCTCCATGAAAGAGTGGTGTAACTCTGTGAGACGATTTCAGAAATCACAAAGCTGTTTCTCAGAAAGTTTCTTTCTGGTTTTTATCTTAGGATATGTCCTTTGTCACTGTTGGCTTCAAGTGATCCAAAATATCCCTTCTTAGATTCCTCAAAAAAAGTGCTAGCAAACGGGTCCCTGAAAAAGTTGTGTACAACTGTGAGATGAATTCCCACATCACCAAACGTTTCTCAGAAAGTTTCTTTCCCGTTTTTATCTGAGGACATTTCGTTTGTCACCCTATGCTTCAAAGTGATCAAAGATATCTGTTCTGAGATTCCACAAAAACAATGCTAGCAAATGGCTCCATGAAAGAGTAGTTTAACTCTGAGATGAATTCATACATCACAAAGCAGTTTCTCAGAAAGCTTCTTTCTAGTTTTTATCTAAGGATATTTCCTTTGTCAACATAGGCTTCAAAGCGATCCAAAATATCACTTCGCAGATTCCACAAAAACAGTGCTAGCCAACGACTCCAGAAAAGAGTGGTGTAACCATGAGATGTATTCACAAAACACAAAGCTGTTTCTAAGAAAGCTTCTTTCTGGATTTTATCTGACAATTTTTCCTTTGTCACCATAGGCTTCAAAGTGATTCAAATAATCCCTTCTCAGATTCCACAAAAACAGTGCTAGCAAAGGGCTCCCTGAAAGAGTTGTGTAACACTGTGAGATGAATGCACACATCACAAAGCAGTTTCTCAGAAAGCTTCTTTCTAATTTTTATCTAAGGATATTTCCTTTGTCACTATTGGATTCAAAGCGATCCAAAATATAAACAGTGCTAGCAAATGATTCTGGGAAAGAGTAGTGTAACTCGGTGAGATGAATTCACACATCACAAAGCAGTTTCCCAGAAGGCTTCTGTGCAGTTTTTATCTAAGGATATTTAACTTTTCACCATAGGACTCAATGCCTTCAGAATAGCCCATGGCAGATTCCACAAAAACGGTGTTAGCAAACTGCTCAATGTAACAAAAAGTGTATCTCTGTGAGATGGATACACTCATCACAAAGCAGTGTCTCAAGAAGCTTTCTCTAGTTTTATCTGAGGATATTTCCTTTGTTACCATAGGCTTCAAAGTGATCCAAAATATCCCTTCTCACATTCCACAAATACAATGTTAGCAACCTGTTCCATGGAAGGGTAGTGTAACTCTGTGGAATGAATTCTCACATCATAAAGCCATTTTCCAGAAAGGTTCTTTCTTCTTTTTATCCGTAGATATTTCCTTTATAAACACAGGCCTCAATGGGCTCCTGTATATCTCATTGCAGATTCTGCAAAAACAGTGTAGCAAACTTCTCAAGGAAAGCAATGGTGTAACTCTTTGAGATGACTTCACACACCACAAAGCAGTTTTTGAGAAGTCTTCTGTCCACTTTTTATCTGAAGATATTTCATTTCTCACCATAGGATTCTATGCTATCCGAAATATCACTTCTGTGATTCAACAAAAACAGTGCTAGCAAATTCCTCCATGAAAGAGTGGTGTGATCTATGAGATGAATTCCCACATCACAAAGCATTTTCTCAGAAGTTTTCTCTACACTTTCTATCTAAGGATATTTAATTTTTCACCATAGGACTCAATGCCCTCAGAATATCCAATGACAGATTCCACGAAAACCGTGTTAGCAAACTGCCCAACGTAACAAAAAGTGTTTCTCTGTGAGATTAATATACTCTTTGCAAACCAGTTTCTCATGAAGCTTTTTCTAGTTTTAACGGAGGATATTTCCTTTGTTACCATAGGCTTCAAAGTGATCCTAAATATTCCTTCTCAGATTACACAAATACAATGCTAGCAAACTGCTCCTTGAAAGAATAGTGTAACTCTGGGTAATGAATTCATAGATGACAAAGCCGTTTCTCAGAAAGCTTCTTTCTTCTTTTTATCCAAGGAGATTTCCTTTTTATACACAGGCCTCAATGCGCTCCTGTATATCTTATTGCAGATTCTGGGAAAAATTCTTTATAGTTTTTATGTGAGGATGTTTCCCTTGTCACCATAGGCTTCAATGCGATCCATAACAACCGTTCTCAGATTCCCCAAAAACAGTGCTATGAAATTCATCCATGAGAAGAATCGGGTAACACTGTGTGATGAATTCACAAATCACAAAGCAGTTTCTCAGAATGTTTATTTCTAGTTTTTGTTTGAGGATATTTACTTTTTCCAAATAAGCTTCAATGCACTCTGAAATATCCCATTGTAGATTGCAAGAATACCGAGTTAGCAAACTGATCAATGAAAAGAACAGTTTAAATATGTGAGTTGAATTCACACATCACAGATCAGTTTCTCAGAAAGCCTCCTTTTGTTTTTTCTATGGGGATATTTCTTTTGTTACCGTAGGTTTCAATGCACTCCCAAATATCCTATTGCAGACTTCAGGAAAACAGTGTTATAATATGTCTCAAAGAAAAGAACAGTGTAACTCTGTCAGAAGAATTAACTCATAGCAAACCAGTTTCTCAGAAAGTTTCTTTGTAGTTTTTATCTGAGGATGTTTCCTTTTTCACGCTAGGCCTCAATGCGCTCCCAAGTATCTCTTTGCTGATTCCATGAAAACAGTGTTAACATACTGCTCCATGAAAACAAAGGTGTAACTCTGTGAGATGAGTTCACACACCCCAAAAGCTTTTCTCAGAAAGCTTCTTTCTGGTTGTTAACTGAGGATAATTTCTTTGTCACCCTAGGTTTCAATGCTATCCAAAATATCCCTACTCAGATACCCAAAATACAGTGCTAAAAATTGATCCATGATAAGAATCATGTAACTCTGTGAGATAAATTAACAAATCACAAAGCAGTCTCTCATAAAGCTTATTTCTACTTTTCATATGAATGTGTTTCCTTTGTCAATGTAAGCTTAAAGTCGCTCCAAAGTATCCCATTGCAGATTCCTAGAAAACAATGTTAACAAACTGCTCAGTGAAAAGAACAGTTTAACTCTGTGAGATGAATACACTCATTACAAAGCAGTTTCTCAGAAAGCTTCT
>NW_012118021.1:7144-9566 GCF_000951035.1 Colobus angolensis palliatus
ACAGTGTAATTCTGTGAGTTGAATTCACACATCACAAAGGAATTTCTCAGAAAGCTTCTTTCTGATTTTTCTATGAGGTTATTTCCTTTTTCAAAATAGACCGCAAAGTGCCCGAAAAAATCTTTTGCAGATTCCATGAAAACTGTGTTAGAAACTGCTCCATGAAAATAAAGGTGTAACTCTCTGAAATGAATTCACAAATCACAAAGAACTTTCTCAGAAAGGTTCATTCTATTTTTTTCTGAAGATATTTCCTTAGTCACCATTGGCTTCAAAGCGATCCAGAATATCGCTTCTCAGATTCCCCCAAAACCGTGCTAACAAATTTATCCATGAAAAGAATGATGCAACTCCGTGATAAGAATTAACACATCATAAAGCCGTTTCTCAGAAAGCTTCTTTCTCGTTTTTATATGAGGGTATTTCCTTTGTCACCATAAGCTTCAATGTGTTCAGAAATATCCCATTGTAGATTCCAAGAAAACACGATTAGCAAAGTGCACAATGAAATAAACAGTGTAACTCTCTGAGATGAATTCACACATCACAAAACAGTTTCTCAGAACGCTTCTATCTAGTTTTTATCTGAGGGTATTTCCTTTGTCACCATAGGCCTCAATGCACTCCAATATATTGCTTTGCAGATTCCACAAAAACAGTGTTGGCAAACCTTTGCATGTAAATAAACTTGTAAATCTATGAGGTCAATTCACACAACTCTATGAACGTTCTCAGAAAGCTTCTTTCTAGTTTCTATCTGACGATATTTCCTTTTTCACCATAGACTTCAATGTGATCCCAAACAACCAATTCAGATTCCCCAAAAACAGTGCTATCAAACTGATTGATGAAAATAATCTTGTAACTCTGTGAGATGAATTAACACATCATAAAGCAGTTTCTCAGAAAGTATCGTTCTAATTTTTGTCTGAGGATATTTCCTTATTCACAATAAATTTCAATGCACTCCGAAATATCCCATTGCAGATTCCAAGAAAACAGTGTTAGCAAATTACTTAATGAAAAGAACAGTGTAACTCTGTGTGATGAATTTCCACATCACAATGAAGTTTCTAAGAAAGCTTCTCTTTGGTTTTTATCTGAGGATGTTTCCTTTGTCACCATAGGCTTCAATGCCCTCCCAAATATCCTATTGCAGATTCCACGTGGAAAGTGTTATCAAATTTTTCATTGAAAAGAATGGTGTAGCTCTGTGTGGTGAATTCACACATCACAATGCAGTTTCTCAGAAAGCTTCTCTCTCATTTTTTTTCTGAGGATATTTCCTTTTTCACTATAGGCCTCAAAGCACTTCAAAATGTCCCTTTGCAGATTCCATGGAAACAGTGTTAGCAAACTCCTCCATAAAAATAAAGGTGTAACTCTGTGAGATACATTCACACATCATGAAGAAGTTTCTCAGAAAGCTTCTTTCCACTTTTTATCTGAGGATAGTTCCTTAGTCTCCATAGGTTTCAATGCAATCCAAAATATCCCTTCTCAGATTTCCCAAAAACTGTGCTGCCATACTGCCCCTTGAAAGGAATTGTGTAACACTGTGAGATGACTTAACACATCACAAAGTACTGTCTCAGAAAGTTTCTTTCTAGTTTTATATGGGGATATTTTTTTTGTCACCATAAGCTTCCAGTCACTCTGAAATATCCCATTGCAGATTCCAAGAAAACAGTGTTAGCAAACTCCTCAATGGAAAGAGCAGTGTAACACTGTGAGATGATTTCACACATCACAAACAGTTTCTAAGAAAGTTTCTTTCTATTTTTTATTTGAGGATATTTCCTTTTTCACTGTAGGCCTCAATGCACTCCCAAATATCCCCTTGCAGATTCCACGAAAACAGTGTTTGCAAACTGCTCCATGAAAAGAAAACTCTTTGAGATGAATTCACATGTCCCAAAAAATTTTCTCAGAAAGCTTCTTTCTTGTTTTTATTTGAGTATATTTCCTTAGTCACCATAGGCTTCATGGCAATCCAAAATAGCCCTTGTCAAATTCCCCAAAAACAGTGATACCAAACTGATCCATGAAAGGAATCGTGTAACTCTGTGAGATGAATTAACACATCATAAAGCAGCTTCTCAGAGGGCTTCTTTCTAGTTTTTACATGTGGATATTTCCTTTGTCACCATAAGTTTCAATACGCTCCAAAATATGCCATTGTAGATTCCAAGAAAACAGTGTTAGCAAACTGTTCCACGAAAAGAACAATGAAACTCTGTGCCTTGAATTCAAACATCACAAAACAGATTCTCAGAAAGCTTCTTTCTAGTTTTTCTATGAGGGTGTTTCACTGTATGTCTCAATGCGCTCCCAAATATCCCTTTGCAGATTGCATGAAAACCGTGTTAGCAAATTGATTCATGAAAACTAAGGTGTAACTCTGTGAGATGAATTCACACAT
>NW_012118021.1:10331-14291 GCF_000951035.1 Colobus angolensis palliatus
TATCCCTTTGCAGATTGCATGAAAACCGTGTTAGCAAATTGATTCATGAAAACTAAGGTGTAACTCTGTGAGATGAATTCACACATCACAAAGTACTTTCTCAGATAGCTTCTTTCTAGTTTTTACCTGAGGATAACTCTTTTTTCACCATAGGCATCAATTCGCTCCCAAATATCCCTTTGCAGATTCCACAAAAACAGTGTTAGCAAACTGCTCCATGAAAACCAAGGTGTAACTCTTTGAAATGAATTCACACATTGCAAGGAACTTTCTCAGAAAGCTTCTTTATAGTTTTTATCTGAGGATGCTACCTTTCCCACCATAGACTTCAATGTGATCCATAATATCCTATTGTACATTCCAAGAAAACAGTGTTATCATACTGGTCAATAAAAGAATGGTGTAGCTCTGTGAGGTAAATTCACACATCAAAAGCAGTTTCTCAGAAAGCTTGTTTCCAGTTTTTATCTGAGGATATTTCCTTTGTCACCATAGGCCTCAATGTGATCCAAAACATCCCTTCTCAGATTTCGCATAACAGTGCAATGAAACTGCTCCATGAAAAGAATTGTGTAACACTGTGAGATGAATTCATAAACGACAAAGCAGTTTCTCAGAAAGCTTCTTTCTAGTTTTTATCTGAGGATATTTCCTTTTTCACTGTATTCCCCAATGCGCTTTCAAATATGCCTTTGCAGATTCCATGTAAACAGTGTTAGCAAACTGTTCCATGAAAAGAAAAATGTAACTCTGTGAGATGAATTCACATGTCAAAAAGAACTTTATCAGGAAGTTTCTTTCTAGATTTTATCTGAGAATATTTCCTTTGTCACCATAGGCTTCAATGTGAAACAAAATATCCCTTCTAAGTTTCCCCAACAACAGTGCTACCAAACTGATCCATGAAAAGAATCGTGTAAATCCAGGAGATGAATTAAAACATCACAAAGCAGGTTCTCTGAAAGCTTCTTTCTAGTTTTTATATGATGATATTTCCTTTGTCACACCAAGCTTCAAGGCACTCAGAAATATCCCATTGCGGATTCCAAGAAAACAGTGTTTGAAAACTGCTCACTGAAAATAACAGTGTAACTTGAGTTGAAGTCACACATCACAAAGCAGTTTCTCAGAAAGCTTCTTTCCAGTTTTTTCTGAGGATAATTCCTTTTTCACCTTAGGACTCAAAGCACTCGTAAATATCCCTTTGCAAATTCCACGAAAACAGTCATAGCAAACTGCTCCATGAAAAGAAAGGTGTAACTCTGTGAGATGAATTCACACATCATGAAGAAGTTTCTCAGAAAGTTTCTTTCTAGTTTTTATCTGAGAATATTTCCTTTGTCACCATAGGCTTTAAGGCAATCCAAAACATCCCTTCTCAGATCCCCCAAAAACAGTGCGAACAAACTGCTGCATGAAAAGTATCTTGTACCTCTGTGAGATGGATTCACACATCACAAAGCAGTTTCTCAACAAGCTTCTTTCTAGATTTTTTCTGAGGATATTTCTTTTATCACCATAAGCTTCAATGTGCTCTGAAACATCCCATTGCAGATTCCAAGAAAACAGTGTGAGCAAACTAGTCAATGAAAAGATCAGTGTAAGTCTGTGGAATGAATTCGCATGTCACAAAGCAGTTTTTCAGAAAGCTTCCTTTTGTTTTTTATCTGATTATACTTTCTTTGCCACCATTGACTTCAAGCACTCCCAAATATCCTATTGCAGATTCCACAAAAAGAGTGTTAGCAAAGTGCTCAATGAAAAGAATGGTGTAACTTTGTGAGATGAATTCACACTTCACAAAAAACGTTCTCAGAAAGTCTCTTTCTAGTTTTTATCTGAGTATCTTTGCTTTGTCAACACAGGTATCAATGTGATCCAAAATATACCTTCTCAGTTTCCCCTAAAACAGTGCTAATGATCCATTTAAAGAATCATGTAACTCTGTGAGATGAATTAACACATCACAAAGTGGTTCCTCACAAAGCTTCTTTCTTGTTTTTATGTGAAGATACTTCCTTGGTCACCATAAGCTTCAATGCACTGAGAAATATTCCATTGCAGATTCCAAGAAAACAGTGTCAGCAGACTGCTAAATGAAAAGAACATTGTGATTCTGTGAGATGAATTCACATATTACAAAGCAGTTTCTCATGAACATTCTTTCCAGTATATATCTAAGGATATTTCTGTATTCGCCATAGGCCTCAACGTGCTCCCAAACATCCCTTTGCAGATTCCATGAAAACAGTGTTAGCAAACTGCTCCATGAAAAGAAAGGTGCAACACTGTGAGATGAATTCCAGCATCACAAAGTAGCCTCTCAGAAAACTTCTTTATAATTTTTATCAGAGTATATTTCCTTTGTCATTGCAGGCTTTAATGTGATCCAAAATATCTCTTCTCAGATTCCCCAAAAACAGTGATACCAAACTGCACTTTGAAAAAAATCACATAACTGTGTGAGATGAATTCCCAAATCACAAAGCAGTTTCTTAGAAAGCTTCTTTACAGCTTTTGTCTGAGGTATTTCCTTTGTCACCATAAGCTTCAATGTGCTCCAAATATCCCATTGCACATTCCAAGAAAATAGTATTAGCACACTGCTCAATGAAAAGAACAGTGTAACTCTGTGAGATTAATTCACACATAACAAAGAAGTTTCTCAGAAAGCTTCTTTCTAGTTTTTATCTGAGGATAATTCCTTTTTAACCATAGGCATCAATGTTCTCCAAAATATCCCTTTGCATATCCCACAAAAATAGTGTTAGCAAACTGCTTCATGAAAAGAAAGGTGTAACTCATTGAGGTGAATTCACACATCACAAGGAACTTTCTCAGAAAGCTTCTTTCTAGTTTTGATCTGAGGATATTACCTTTGTCACCATAAGCTTCAATGTGATCCCTAATATCCTATTGCACATTCAAAGAAAACAGTGTTATCAAACTGCTCAATGAAGAGAGTGGTGTAACTCTGTGAGATGAATTCACACATCAAAAGCAGTTTCTCAGAAAGCTTCTTTCCGGTTTTATCTGAGGATATTTCCTTTGTCACCTTAGGCTTCAATGTGATCCAAAACATCCATTCTCAGATTTCGCATAAACAGTGATACCAAACTGCTCTATGAAAAAGGTCATGTAACACAGTGAGATGAATTCATAAACCGAAAGCAGTTTCTCAGAAAGCTTCCTTCTAGTTTTTATCTGAGGATATATCATTTTTCACCACAGGCCTCAATTTGCTCCCAAATATCCCTTTGCAGATTCCACGAAAACAGTGTTAGCATACTGCTCCATGAAAAGAAAGGGGTAACACTGTGAGATGAATTTCCACATCACAAAGAAATTTCTCAGAAAGCTTCTTTATAATTTTTATCTGAGTATAATTATTTTGTCACCATAGGATTCAATGCGATCCAAAATATCCAATTGCAGATTCCTGAAAAAGAGTGCTACCAAACTGTTCCATGAAAGGAATAATGTGACTCTGTGATATGAATTCAGAAATCACAAAGCAGTTTCTCATAAAGCTTCCTTCTAGTTTTTGTTTGAGGATATTTTCTTTGTCACCATAAGCTTCAATGGACTCTGAAATATCCCATTGCAGATTCCAAGAAAACACTGTAAGCAGACTTCTAAATGAAAAAAACAGTGTAACTCTGTTAATTGAGTCCACACATCACAAAGCAGTTTCTCAAAAAGCTTATTTCCAGTTTTTATCTGAGGATATTTCCCATTTTCACCATAGGCCTCAATGTGCTCCAAAATATCCCTTTGCAGATTACACGAAAACAGTGTCAACAAACTGCTCCATGAGAGAAAGGGGTAACACTGTGAGATGGATTCCCACATCATGAACAAGTTTCTCAGAAAGCTTCTTTATAATTTTCATCTGTGGATATTTCCACTGTCACCATATGCTTCAAGGCGATCCAAAACATCTCTTTTCAGATTCCCCCC
>NW_012118021.1:17816-20637 GCF_000951035.1 Colobus angolensis palliatus
GTTATCTGAGGATATTTCCTTTGTCACCATAGGTGTCAATGTGATACAAAATAAACCTTCTCAGATTCCCTCAAGAACAGTTCTTCCAAACTGATCCAAGAAAAAAAAAACTGTAACCCTGTGACATGAATTCATAAATCAGAAAGCAGTTTCTTAGAAACCTTCTTCCTAGGTTGTCTCTGAGGATATATCTTTGTCACCATTATATTCAATTCACTCCAAAATGTGACATTGCAGATTCAAAGAAAACAGTGTTAGCAAACTGCTCAAAGAAGACAGCAGTGTAACTCTGTGAAGTGAATTCACACATCCCAAACCTGTTTCTCAGAAAGCTTCTTTCTAGCTCTTATCTGAGAATATTTTCTTTTTCACCATATTCCTCAGAGTGCTCCCAAATATCCCATTGCAGATTCCAAGACAAAAGTGTTAGCAAACTTCACAATGAATAGAATAGTGTAACTCTGTGAGATGAATTCACACATCACAAAGCAGTTTCTAGAAAGATTCCTTTTGGTGTTAATCTGAGGATATTTCCTTTGTCAATGTAGGCTTCAAAGTGCCTCCATATATAGTATTACAGATTCCACGAAAACAGTGTTATCAAACTGCTGATTGAAAAGAACTGTGTAACTCTGTAAGATAATTCACACATCACAAAGCAGTTTCTCAGAAAGCTTATATCTAGTTTTAACTGAGAATATTTTCTTTGTCACTAAAGGACTCAATGCGCACTCAAATATCGTACCGCTGATTCCACGAGAAGAATGTTATCAAACTGCTCAATGAAAATAATGGTGTAACACTGTAAGATGAATTCACATATTGCAAAGCAGGTTCTCAGAAAGCTTCTTTAGAGTTTTAATCTGAGGATATTTCCTTTGTTACCACAGGCTTCAATATGATCCAAAATATCCCCTCTCAGATTCCCAAAAAAGAGTGCTACTAAACTGCTTCATGAAAAGAATGGTGTAACTCTGTGAGATGAATTCCCACCTCATAAAGCTAATTCTCAGGAAGTTTCTTTCTAGTTTTTATCTGAGGATATTTTCTCTTTCACCATATTCCTCAATCTGTTCCCAAGTATACCACTGCAGATTACACCAAAAAAGTGTTAGCAAAGTTCTCAATGAAAGAACACTGTAACTCTGTGAGGTGGATTCACACATCATGAAGAAGTTTCTCTTAAAACTTCTTTCTAATTTTAATCTGAGGATATTTCCTTTGTCACCATAGGCTTCAATGTGATCCCAAATATCCCCTCTCAGATTCCCCAAAAACAGTACTACTAAATTGCTCAAAAAAAAAGAATGGTGTATCTCTTTGAGATGAATCCCCACATCAGAATGCTGTTTCTCAGAAAGCTTCTTTCTAATTTTTATCTTAGGATATTTTCTTTTTCACCATATTCCTCAATGCACTCTGGAATATCCCATTGCAGATTCTACGATGAAAGGGTTAGGAAACTTCTCAATGAAAAGAACAGTGAAACTCAGTGAGATGAATTCACACAACACAAAGCAGTTTCAAAGAAACCTTCTTACGGCTTTTTATCTGAGGATATTTCCTTTGTCACCATAGGCTTCAATGTGTTACCAAATACCCTGTTGCAGATTCCATGAACAGTGTAATCAAACTGCACAATTAAAATAATGGTGTAACTCTGTGAGATGAATTCACATATCATGAAGCAGTTTCTCATAAAACTTCTTTCAAATTTTTATCTGAGGATATTTCCTTTTTCACAATATGCCTCAATGCGCTCCAAAATACCCCTTTGTAGATGCCACAAAAACCGTGTTAGAGAACTGCTCTATGAAAAGAAAGGTGTAACTCTGTGAGACAAACACACGCTTCATAGAGAAATTTCCCAGAAAGCTTATCTCTGGTTTTTATCTGAGGACATTTCCTTCATCACTATAGGTTTCAATGTCATACAAAATATCCCTTATCAGATTCCCCAAGAAAGTTCTACCAAACTGATCCATGAAAAAGAAGCTGTAACTCTGTGAGATGAATTCACAAATCAGAAAGTAGTTTCTCAGAAACCTTCTTTCTAGCTTTTATCTGAGGATATATCCTTTTTAACCCTAGTCCTCAATACGCTCGTGAATATCCCTTTGCAGATTCCATGGAAACAGTGTTAGCAAACTTCTCCATGAAAAGAAAGGTGTAAACCTGTGAGATGAATTTACATATCACAATGCAGTTTCTCAGAAAGCTTCTTTTTAGATTTTGTCTGAGGATATTTCCTCTGTCACCATAGGCTTCTATGTGATCCAAAATATCCCTTCTCAGATTCCCCGAAAACAGTGCTAGCAAACTGCTCCATGAAAAGAATGGTGTAACTCTGTGAGATGAATTCGCACATCACAATGCAGTTTCTCAGAAACCTTCTATCTAGTTTTTACCTGAGGATATTTCCTTTTTCACCAGAGGCCTCAACTCTCTCCCAAATATCCCTTTGTAGATTCCAAAACAATAGTGTTAGCAAACTGCTCCATGGAAAGAAAGGTGTTACTCTGTGAGATGACTACAAGAATCACAAGGAATTTTCTCCGAAAGCTTCTTTCTATTTTTAATCTGAGGATATTTCCTCTGTAACCATAGACTTCACTGAAATCCAAAATATCCCTTCTCAAATTCGCCATAAACAGTGCTACCAAACTGATTCATGAAAAGAATCATGTAACTCTGTGAGATGAACTAGCACATCACAAAGTGCTTTCTCAGAAAGCTTCTTTCTAGTTTTTATATGAGAATGTTTCCTTTGTCAAATTAAACTTCAAACCACTCCACAATATCCCATTGCAGATTCCAAGAA
>NW_012118021.1:20687-21650 GCF_000951035.1 Colobus angolensis palliatus
AAGAACAGTGCAACTTTGTGTGATGAATTCACACATCACAATGCAGTTTCTCAGAAAGATTCTGTTTTTTATCTGAGGATATTTCCTTTTTCATCATAGGCCTCAATGCGCTCCCAAATATCCCTTTGCAGATTCCATGAAAAGAGTGTGATCAAACAGCTGAATGAAAATAATGGTGTAACTTTATGAGTTGAATTCACAAAAAAAAAGCAGTTTCTCAGAAAGCTTCTGTCTAGTTTTTGTATGTGGATATTTCCTTTGTCACCGTAAGCTTCAATGCTCTCCAAAATGTCCCTATACAGATTCCAAGAAAACAGTGTAGTCAAACTGATCAATGAAAAGAACAGTGGAACTTTGTGAGATGAGCTCACACATCACAAAGCAGTTTCTCAGAAAGTTTCTTTTTTTTATCTGAGGATGTTTCCTTTGTAATCATAGACTTCAATATGCTCCCATATATACTATTGCAGATTCCTCGAAAACAGTGTTATTAAACAGCTTAATGAAAAGAACAGTGTAACTCTGTGAGATGAATTCACACATCACAAAGCAGTTTCTCAGAAAGCTTCTTTCTAGTTTTTCTCTGAGGATAATTCCTTTTTCACTATAGACCTCAATGCACTCCCAAATATCCCTTTGCAGATTGCATGAAAATGGTGTTCGCAAACTGCTCAATGAAAAGTACAGTGTAACTGTGTGAGATAAATTTACACATCAGAATGCAGTTTCTCAGAAAGCTTCTTTCTATCTTTTATCTGAGGATATTTAGTTTTCCTCCATGGCCCTGAAAGCCCCTCAAAATATCCCCTTCCAGATTCCATGAAAACAGTGTTAGCAAATGGCTCCATGTAAAGAAAAGTGTAACTCTGTGAGATGAATTCACACATCACAGAGAACTTTCTCAGAAACCTTCTTTCTAGTTTTATCTGAGGATACTTCCTTTGTCAAGATAGGCTTCAATGT
>NW_012118021.1:21700-22656 GCF_000951035.1 Colobus angolensis palliatus
GAACTTTCTCAGAAACCTTCTTTCTAGTTTTATCTGAGGATATTTCCTTTGTCAAGATAGGCTTCAATGTTATCTGAAATAGTCTTTGTCAGATTCCCCAAAAACTGTGTTACCAAACTGATTCATGAATAGAATTATGTAACTCTGTGAGATAAATTAACACATCACAAAGTGATTTCTCAGAAAGCTTCTTTCTTCTTTTTCTATTAGCATATTTTCTATGACACCATAAGCTTCAATGCACTCCAAAAAAATCTCATTGTGGATTCATAGAAAACAGTGTGAGCACACAGCTCAATAAAAAGAACAGTATGACATACTGGGATGAATTCACACATCACAACAGTTTCTCAGAAATTGTCTTTTTGGTTTTTATCTCAGGATATTTTCTTTGTCACCGTAGGCTTCAATGCACTCTCAAATATCCTGTTGGAGATTCCACAGAAACCATGTTAGTAAAGTGCTCCATGAAAAGAAAGATGTTACTCTGTGAGATGAATTCACACATCACAAAGCAGTTTCTCAGAAAGCCTCTTTCTACTTTTTTTGTAAGGGTATTTCCTATGTTACCATAAGCTTCAATGCACTCCAAAATATCCCATTGCAGTTTGCATGAAAAAAACGTGTTATCAAACTGCTCAATGAAAATAATGGCATAACTCCATGAGATGAATTAACAAACCACAAACCAGTTTCTAAGAAAGCTTCTTTCTATATTTTGTCTAAGGATATTTCATTTTTCACCTTAGGTCTCAATGCACTCACAAGTGTCCCATTGCAGATTCCACGAAAAAAGTGTTAGCAGGACGGGCGTGGTGGCTCAAGCCTGTAATCCCAGCACTTTGGGAGGCCAAGATGGGTGGATCATGAGGTCAGGAGATCGAGACCATCCTGGCTAACACGGTGAAACCCTGTCTCTACTAAAAAATACAAAAAACTAGCCAGGTGAGGTGGCG
>NW_012118021.1:23326-23799 GCF_000951035.1 Colobus angolensis palliatus
AACACGGTGAAACCCCGTCTCTACTAAAAAATACAAAAAACTAGCCAGGTGAGGTGGCGGGAGCCTGTAGTCCCAGCTACTCTGGAGGCTGAGACAGGAGAATGGCATAAACCCGGGAGGCGGAGATTGCAGTGAGCTGATATCCAGCCACTGCACTCCAGCACGGGTGACAGAGTGAGACTCCATCTTTAAAAAAAAAAGTGTTAGCAAACTTCTCAATGAAAAGAACGATGTAGCTCTGTGAGATGAATTCACACATCACAAACCAGTTTAACGGAAGTATTCTTTTTGATTTTTATCAGAGGACAATTCCTTTTTCACCATAATCCTCCATGCGCACCCAAATATGCCTTTGCAGATTCCTTGAAAACACTGTTGGCAAACTGCTCCATGAAAAGAAAGGTGTAACTCTATGAGGTGAATTCACACATCAGAAAGTACTTTCTCAGAAAGATCCTTTCTAGTTTTTATCT
>NW_012118021.1:28431-30859 GCF_000951035.1 Colobus angolensis palliatus
ATCACAAAGCAGTTTCTCAGAAAGCTTCTTTCTAGTTTTTATCTGAGGATATTTCTTTTTTCTCCATGTTCCTCAATGTACTCCTGAATATCCTATTGCAGATTCCATGACAAAACTGTTAGCAAACTTCTCAATGAAAAGAACAGTGTAACTCTGTCAGGTGAATTCACAAGTCTCAGAGCAGTTTCTCAGAAAGTTTTCTTCCAGATTTTATGTGAAGATATTTCCTTTTTCAGCAAAGGACTCAACTCGCTCCAAAATCTCCCTTTGGAGACTCCACGAAAACAGTGTTAGAAAGCTGCTCCATGAAAAAAAGATGTTATTCTGTGAGATGAATATACAAATCACAAAGAAGTTTCTCAGAAACTTTCTTTCTGTTTTTTATCTGAGGATATTTCCTGTGTCACCATAAGCTTAAACACGAACCAGAATATCCCTTCTCAGATTCCCCAAAAACTGTGCTACCAAACTGCTCCATGGAAAAAATGGTGTAACTCTGTGAGATGAATTCACACATCACAAAGCTGTTTCACAGAAAAGTTCTTTTGGTTTTTATCTGAGGACAATTCCTTTGTCACATAGTCTTCATTGTGTTCCCAAATACCCTATTGCAGATTCCACGAAAACAGTGTTATCAAACTGCTCAATGAAATGAATGGTGTAACTCTGCAAGATGAATTGACACATCACAAAGCAGTTTCTCAGAAATCTTCTTTCTAGTTTTTGTCAGAATATATTTCCTTTTCCAATATAGGCCTCAATGTGCTCCCAAATATCCCTTTGCAGATAAAATGAAAACAGTATTAGCAAACTGCTCCATGAAAATAATGGTGTAACACTGTGAGGTGAATTTAGACACCATAAAGAACTTTCTCAGAAAGCCTCTTTCTAGTTTTTATCTGAGGATATTTCCTTTGTCACCATAGGATTCAAAGCAATCAAAAAATATTCCTTCTCAGATTCCCCAAAAACAGAGCAATCAAACTGATCCATGAAAAGATTGGTGTATCTTTGCGAGATGAATTCACACATCACAAACCTGTTTCTCAGAAAACTTTTTTCTAGTTTTTATCTGAGGATACTTACTTTTTCACCATATTCCTCAATGTGCTACCGAATATCCCTTTGCCGATTTCACGAAAAATGTGCTAGAGAACTTCTCAATGAAAAGAATGTTGTAATTCTGTGAGATGATTTGACACATCACAAAGCAGTTTTGCAGAAAACTTATTTTGGTTTTCATCTGAGGATATATCCTTTGTCACTGCAAGCTTCAAAGCACTCCCAAATATCCTATTGCAGATTCCACAAAAACAGTGTTAGCAAATTGCTCAATTAAGAGAATGGTGTAATCTGTCAGATGAACTCACACTTCACCAAGCAGTTTCTCCGAAAGCTTCTTTCTAGTTTTTATCCTAGGATATTTTCTTTTTCACTGTAGGCCTCAATGCGCTCCCAAATACCCCTTTGCAGATTCCACAAAAACAGTGTTAGCAAACTTCTCCATGAAAAGGCTGGTGAAATTCTGTGAAGAGGAATTGACAGTTCAGAAATAACTTTCTCAGAGAGCTTATTTCTAGTTTTTACCTGAGGATGTTTCATTTGTCACCATATGCTTCAATGCAATCCCAAATATCCATTCTGAGATTTCCCATAAACAATACTACCAAACTGTTCCATGAAAAGAAACTTGTAACTTTGTGAAATGAATTAACAAATCACAAATAGGTTTCTCAGAACGTTTCTTTCTAGATTTTACATGAGGATATTTCCTTTGTCACCATAAGCTTCAATACACTCCGAAATATCCCATAGCAAATTCCACGAAAACAGTGTTATCAAACTACTCAGTGAAAAGAGCAGTGTAACTCGGTGAGATAAAATCACATAATCATAAAGCAGTTTCTCAGAAAGCTTCATTCTAGTTTTCATCTGAGGATATTTCCTTTGTCACCATAGACATCAATGTCATTTCACTCCGAAATATCCCATAGCAAATTCCACGAAAACAGTGTTATCAAACTACTCAGTGAAAAGAGCAGTGTAACTCGGTGAGATAAAATCACATAATCATAAAGCAGTTTCTCAGAAAGCTTCATTCTAGTTTTCATCTGAGGATATTTCCTTTGTCACCATAGACATCAATGTCATTTATAATATCCCTTCTCTCATTTCCCAAAAACAGTGCTACCAATCTGATCCATGAAAAGAACAGTGTATCTCTGTAAGATGAATTCACACATCACAAAGCTGTTTCTCAGAAAGTTACTTTCTAGTTTTTATCTGAGGATATTTCCTTGTTCACCATATTCTTCAAGGTGCTCTGGAATATCCCATGGCAGATACCATGAGTAAAGTGTTAGCAAACTTCTCAATAAAAAGAATGGTGTAACTCTGTGAGATGAATTCACACATCACAAAGCAGTTT
>NW_012118021.1:31499-40859 GCF_000951035.1 Colobus angolensis palliatus
TGTTAGCAAACTGCTCCAAGAATAAAATCGTGTAACTCTGTGATGTGAATGCACACATCACAAAGCAGTTTCTCAGAAAGCTTCCTTCTAGTTTTTGTGTGAGGATAATTTCTTTGCCACCATTTGCCAGGGGGCTCTCACGAATATCCCTTTCCAGATTCCATGAAAATAGTGTTAGCAAACTGCTCCATGAAAAGAAGGAGTAAATCTGTGAGATGAATCCACACATCACAAAGAACTTTCTCAGAAAACTTCTTTCCAGTTTTTATCTGAGGATAATTCCTTTGTCACCATGGTCTTCAATACGATACAAAATATCCCTTCTGAAATTCTCCAAAAACAAGATACCAAATTACTCCATGAAAAGAATGGTGTAACTATGTGAGATGAATTCAAACATCACATAGAAGTTTCTTGGAAAGCTTCCTTCTAGTTTTTATCTGATTATATTTCCTTTTTCACCATATTCTTCAATGCGCTACTGAATATGCCATTACAGTTTCCACAAAAAAAGTGTTAGCAAACTTCTCAATAAAAAGAATAGCATAACTCTGTGAGATGAATTCACACATCCCAAAGCGTTTTCACAGAAAGTTTCTTTTTGGTTTTTATCTGAGAATATTTCCTTTGTCACCATAGGCTTCAATGTGCTCCCAATTATCCTATTGCAGATTCCACAAAAACAGTGTTATCAAACTGCTCAATGAAAAGAACGATGTAACTCTGTGAGATGAATTCACACATTGCAAAGAAGTTTCTCAGATAGCCTCTTTCTAGTTTTTGTCTGAGGATATTTCCTTTATCACCAGAGGCATCAATGCACTCCCAAATATTCATTCGCAGATTCCACAAAAACAGTGCTAACAAACTGCTTCATGAAAAGGATCGTGTAATTCTGTGACATGCATTCACAAATCACAAAGCACTATCTATGGAAGCTTCTTTCTATTTTTTGTCTGAGGATATTTTGTTTTTCACCATAGACCTCAATGTGCTCGTGAATATCCCATTGCAGATTCCACGCAAAAAGTGTTAGCAAACTTTTCAATGAAAAGAACAGGGTAAGTCTGTGAGATGAATTCACCCATCACAAAGCAGTTTCATAGAAATTTTCTTTTTGGTTTTTATCAGATGATATTTCATTTATCACCATAATCCTCCATGCTCTCCCAAATATCCCTTTGCATATTCCATGAAAACAGCGTTAACAAATGACACCATGAAAAGAAAAGTGTAACACTGTGAGATGAATTGACACAACACAAAGTGCTTTCTCAGAGAGATCCTTTCTAGGATATCTGAGGATCTATCCTTTGTCACCACAGGCTTCAATGTGATCCCAAATATCCCATCTCAGGTTTCCAAAAAAGATTGCTCCCAAACTGATCCAAGAAAAGAATCAAGTAATTCCATGAAATGAGTTAACACATCACAAGCCCTTTCTCAGAAAGATTCTTTCCAGTTTTTATGTGAGGATAGTTCCTTCATCACCAAAAGTTTCAATGTACTCTGGAATATCCTAGTGCAGATTCCAAGAAAACAGTTTTAGCAAAATGCTCAGTGAAAAGAACAGTGTAACTATGTGAGATTAATTCACGCATCACCAAACAGTTTCTCAGAAAGCTTCTGTTTAGTTTTTATCTGAGGATATCTGCTTTTTCACCACAGGAATCAAATCGCTCCCAAAAATCCCTTTGCAGATTCCACAATAACAGTGTTAGCAAACTGCTCCATGAAAAGAAAGGTGTAACTCTGTGAGATGAATTAACGCATGACAAAGCTGTTTCTCAGAAAGTTTCTTTCTAGTTTGTATATGAGGATATTTCCATTGTCACCAAAAGATTCAATGCGCTTCAAAACATCCCATTGTAGACTTCAGAAAAACAGTGTTAGCAAATAGCTCAATGAAATGAATGGTGTAAATCTGTAAGATGAATTCACACATCACAAAGCAGTTTCCCAGAAAGCTTCTCTCCACTTTTTCTCTGAGGATATTTCCTTATAAACCTTAGGCCTCACTGTGATCCCAAACATTACTTTGCAGATTTCATGAAAACTGTGTTAGCAGTCTGCTTCATGAACAGAAAGGTGATACTCTGTGAGGTGAATACACACATCACAAACAAGTTTCTGAGAAAGCTTCTTTCTAGTTTTTATTTGAAGATATTTCCTTTGTCACCCAATGCTTCAATGTGATCCAAAATATCATTTCTCCAAAAACAGTGCTCCCCAAAACAGTGCTCCCAAACTGCACCATGAAATGAATGGTGTAACTATGTGAGATGAATCACACATCACAAAGCTGTTTCTCAGACAGCTTCTTTCTAGCATGTATCTGAGGATATTTACTTTTTCTCCATATTCCTCAATGCGCTTCACAATATCGTATTGCAGATTACACAAAAAAATGTGATAGCAAACTTCTCAATGAAGAGACCACTGTAACTCTGTGATATTAATTGACACCTCACAAAGCAGTTTCACAGAAAGCTTCTTTCTAGTATTTGTATATTTCCTTTTTCAAGATATTCCTCAATTCACTCGTGAATATCCTTTTTCAGATTCCATGAAAATAGTATTAGCAAACTCCTCTATGAAAGAAAAAGTGCAAATCTGTGAGATGAATTCACAAATCACAAAGCAGTTTCTCAGAAAGATTCTTATTGGTTTTTCTCTGAGGATATTTCTGCAGTCACCATAGGCTTCAATGCACTCCCAAATATCCTATTGCAGATTCCATGAAAACAGTGTTAGCAAACTGCTCCATGGAAAGAAAGATGTAACTCTGTGAGATGAATTGACTCAACACAAAGCAGTTTCTTAGAAAGCTTCTTTTTAGTTTTTAACTTAGGATATTTCCTTTGTCACCATAGGCTTCAATGCACTCTCAAATATCCTTTTGCAGACTCCACAAAAACAGTGTTATCAAACTGCCCAATGAAAATGGCACTGTATCTCTGTAAGATGAATTCATTCATCACAAAGCAGTTTCTCAGAAATCTTCTTTCTAGTTTTGATCTGAGTATATTTCCTTTCTCACCATAGGCCTCAATGTACTCCCAAATATCCCTTCGCAGATTCAAAGAAAACAGTGTTAGCAAACGGCTTCATGAATAGTAAGTTGTAAATATGTGACATGAATTCAATTATTACAAAGAACTTTCTCTGAATCATTCTTTCTAGCTTTTATCTGAGGATATCTGCTTTGTCACCATAGGCTTCAATGTGATCCAAAATATCCCTTCTCAGATTCCGCAAAAACTGATCCATGAAAAGAATCGTGTAACTCTGAGATGAATTAGCACATCACACAGCAGTTTCTCAGAAAGTTCCTTTCTAGTTTTCATATGAGGATATTTCCTTTGTTACCATAAGCTTTACTGCACTCCAAAATATCCCAATGTAGACTGCAGGACAACAGTGTTAGCAAATGGCTCAATTAAATGAACAGTGTGAATCTGTAAGATGAATTCAGGCATCACACACCCATTTCTCAGAAAGCTTCTTTCTACTTTTTCTCTAAGGATATTTCCTTTTTCACCATAGGCCACAATGTGCTCCCAAACATCCCTTCGCAGATTCCACGAAACCTGTGTTAGCAATCTGCTCCATGAACCGAAAGGTGATACTCTATGAGGTGAAGACACATATCACAAAGAAGTTTCTGAGAAATGTTCTTTCAGTTTTTATCTGAAGATATTTCCTTTGTAACCCAAGGCTTCAATGTGATCCAAAATATCCCTTCTCATGTTCCCCAAAAACAGTGCTGCCAAACTGCTCCATGAAAACAATGGTGCAACAGTGTGAGATGAATTCACACATCACAAAGCTGTTTCTCAGAGAGCTACTTTCTAGTATTTATCTGAGGATATTTTCTTTTTCTCCATATTCCTCAATGCACTCCTGAATATCATATTGGAGGTTACATGAAAAACGTGATAGTAAATTACTCAATGAAGAGACCACTGTAACACCACACAAAGCGGTTTCACAGAAAGCTTCTTTCTAGTATTTGTATGAGTATATTTCCTTTTTCAAGATATTCCTCAATGCACTCGTGAATATCCTTTTTCAGTTTCCATGAAAATAGCATTAGCAAACTCCTCTATGAAAGAAAAAGTGTAAGTCTGTGATATGAATTCACACATCACAAAGCAGTTTCTCAGAAAGATTCTTATTGGTTTTTCTCTGAGGATATTTCTGCAGTCACCATAGGCTTCAATGCACTCCCAAATATCCTAGTGCAGATTCCATGAAAACAGTGTTAGCAAACTGCTCCATGAAAAGAATGCTGTATCTCTGTAAGATGAACTCACTCATCACAAAGTAGTTTCTCAGAAATCTTCTTTCTAATTTTGATCTGAGTATATTTCCTTTCTCACCATAGGCCTCAATGTGCTCCCAAATATCCCTTCGCAGATTCAAAGAAAACAGTGTTAGCAAACGGCTTCATGAATAGAAAGTTGTAAATTTGTGACATGAATTTAATTGTTACAAAGAACTTTCTCAGAATCATTCTTTCTAGTTTTTATCTAAGGATATCTCCTTTGTGACCGTAGGCTTCAATGTGATCCGAAATATCCCTTCTCAGATTCCCCAAAAACGGATCCATGGAAACAATTGTGTAACTCTATGAGATGAATTAGCACATCACACAGCAGTTTCTCAGAAAGTTCCTTTCTAGTTTTCATATGAGGGGATTTCCTTTGTCACCATAAGCTTTATTGCACTCCAAAATATCCCAATGTAGACTCCAGGACAACAGTGTTAGCAAACGGCTCAATGAAATAAACAGTGTAAATCTGTAAGATGAATTCACACATCACAAAGCCGTTTCTCAGAAAACTTCTTTCTACTTTTTCTCTGAGGATATTTCCTTTTTCACCATAGATAGGCCTCAATGCACTCCCAAACATCCCTTCACAGATTCCATGAAACCTGTGTTAGCAATCTGCTCCATGAACAGAAAGATGATACTCTGTGAGGTGAATACACATATCACAAAGAAGTTTCTGAGAAATCTTCTTTCAATTTTTATCTGAAGATATTTCCTTTGTAACCCAAGGCTTCAATGTGATCCAAAATATCCCTTCTCACGTTCTGCAAAAACAGTGCTGCCAAACTGCTCCATGAAAAGAATGGTGTAACTGTGTGAGATGAATTCACACATCACAAAGTTGTTACTGAGACAGCTTCTTTCTAGTATTTATCTGAAGATATTTGCTTTTTCTCCATATTCCTCAATGTGCTCCAGAATATCGCATTGCAGATTCCACGAAAAAAGTGATAGCAAACTTCTCACTAAAGAGAATGATGTAACTCTCTGATATGAATTGACATATCACAAAACAGTTTGACAGAAAGCTTCGTTCTAGTATTTGTATATTTCCTTTTTCAACATATTCCTCAATGCACTCACGAATATCCCTTTTCAGATTCCATGAAGAGAGTATTAGCAACCTGTTCCAAGAAAGAAAATGTGTAAATCTGTGAGATGAATTCACACATCACAAAGCAGTTTTTCAGAAAGGTTCTTTTTGGTTTTTCTCTGAGAATGTTTCCTCAGTCACCACAGGCTTCAATGTGCTCCCAAATATTCTCTTGCAGATTCCGTGAAAATAGTGTTAGCAAACTTCTCCATGAAAAGAAAGGTGTAACTCTGTGAGGTGAAATCCCACATCACAAAGAACTTTCTCAGAAAGCTTCTTTCAATTTTATATCTTAGGATGTTTCTTTTGTCACCATACACTTCACTGTGATTCAAAATGTCCCTTCTGAGATTCCTCAAAATCAGTGCAACCAAAAAGCTTCATGAAAATAATCGTGTAACTCTGTGAGATGAGTTCACAAATCACAAAACCGTTTCTCAGAAAACTTCTTTCTAGTTTTTGTCTGAGAATATTCCCTTTGTCACCATAATCTTCAATGTGCTCCAAATTTTCCATTTGCCGATTCCATGAAAACAGTGTTAGCAAACTACTCAATGAAAAGAATGGTGTAACCCTGTGAAATGAATTCGCACATCACAAAGCAGTTTCTCAGAAAACTTTTTTCTAGTTTTCATCTGAGGATATTTCCTTTTTTGACATAAGCCTCAATGCGCTCCCAAATATCCCTTTGCAGATTGCACGAAAACAGTGTTAGCAAAGTGCTCAATGAAAAGAATGGTGTATTTGTGAGGTTACTTCACACATCACGAAGCAGTTTCTCATAAAGCTTCTTTCTAGGTTTTATCTTAGGATATTTTCTTAGTCACCATGAGCATCAAAGCAATCCAAAAGATCCCTTCTCAGATTCCCGAAATACAGTGCTACCAAACTGTTCCATGAAAAGAATCATGTAACTCTGTGAGATGAATTCACATATCACAAAGCAGTTTCTCAGAAAGAATCTTTCTAGTTTTTATATAAGGGTATGTCCTTCATCACCATAGGCCTCAATGAGCTAAAAAAAATCCCTTTGCAGATTTCCAGAAAACAGTGTTAGCAAACTGCCCCATGAAAAGAAAGGTGTAACTCTGTGAGAAGAATTCACACATTACAGAGAACTTTCTCAGAAAGCTTATTTTTATTTTTTATCTGAGGATATATCCTTTGTCACCATAGGCTTCAATGCGATCCAAAATATCCCTTCTTAGATTCCCCAAAACAGTGCTACCAAACTGATTCAGAGAAGAATTGTTTAATACAGTGGGAATCATTAACACATCACAAAGTGGTTTCTCAGAAAGTTTCTTTTTAGTTTTTGTATGAGGGTAATCCCTTTGTCACCTTAAGCTTCAATGCACTCTGAAATATAACTTTGCAGATTCCACGTAAACAGTGTTAGCAAACTAGTCAATAAAAAGAACAGTGTCACTCTGAGAGATGAATTCACACATCACAGAGGAGTTTCTCAGAAAGTTTCCTTCTAGTTTTTATCTGAAGATATTTCCTTTTTCACCATAGGCCTCCATGCGCACCCAAATATCCCTTTGCAGATTACATGAAAAAAGTATTAGCAAACTGCTCCCAGAAAAACAGTGTAACTCTATGAGATGAATTCACACATCACAAAGCAGATTCTCAGAAAGCTTATTTCTAGCTTTTAATTGAGGATATTTATTTTGTCACCACAGGCTTCAATGAGATCCAAAATATCCCTCCTCTGATTCCCCAAAAACAGTGCAATGATAATGATTCATGAAAATAATTGTGTATCTCTGTGAGATGAATTCACACATTACAAGGTAGTTTCTCAGAAAGCTGCTTTCTAGTTTTCACCTGAGGATATTTCGTTTTTCACCATACGCCTCAATGTGCTCCCAGATATCCCTTTGCAGATTCCATGAGAACAGTGTTACCAATGGCTCCGTACAAAGAAGGAAATGTGTAATTCCGTGAGATGAATTCAGACATCACAAAACGGTTTCTCATAAAGCTTCTTTCTAATTTTTATCTGAGGATATTTCCTCTGTCACCACAGGCTTCAATGTGATCCAAAATATCCTTTTTCAGGATCCCCAAAAACAGTGCTGCCAAATCGATCCAAGAAAAGGATCATGTAACACTTTGAGATGAATTAACACATCATAAAGCAGTTTCTCAGAAAGCTTCTTTCAACCTTTTCTATCAGGACGTTTCCTATATTGCCATAATTTTCAATGTGCTTCAAAATTTCCCTTTTAAGATTCCAAGAAAACAGAGTTAGCAAACTGCTCAATGAAAACAACAGTGTAACACTGTGAGAGGAATTCACACAACCAAAGCAGTTTCTCAGATAGCTTCCTTTTTCTTTATCTATGAGGATATGTGCTTTGTCACCATAGACTTCACTGCACTCCCAAATATCCTATAGCATATTCCACGATAACAGTGTTATCAAACTACTAAATGAAAAGGATGGTGTAACTCTGTGAGGTGAATTAACACATTACCAAACAGTTTCTCAGAAAGCTTCTTTTTGGTTTATCTATGAGTATATTTCCATTGTTACCATAAACTTCAATGTGCTAAGAAATATCAGAGTGCATATTCCAAGAAAACAGTGTAAGCAAACTGCTCAATGCAAAGTACAGTGTAACTCTGTGAGTTGAATTCACACATCACAAAGTAGTTTCTCAGACAACTTCTTTTTGGTGTTTGTCTGAGGATAATTCCTTTGTAACCATAGGCTTCAATGCATTTCCAAATATCTTATTGAAGATTACACAAAAACAGTATTAGCAAACTGCTCCATGAAAACAAAAGTGTATCTCTGTGAGATGAATTCACACATCACAAAGAACTTTCTCAGAAAGCTCCATTATAGTTTTTTCTGAGGATATTTCCTTAGTCACAATAGACTACAATCATATCCAAAGTATCCCTCCTCAGATTCCCCAAAAACAGGGCTTTCAAGCTAATCCATGAAAACAATTGTGTAACTCAGTGAGATGAATTCAAAAATCACAAAGCAGTTTCTCAGAAAATGTCTTTGTAGTTTTTGTCTGATTATATTTCCTTTTTCACAAAAAATTTCAATGCGCTCTGAAATATCTCATTGCAGATTCTGAGAAATCAGTGTTAACAAACTGCTCAATGAAAAGAAAAGTATAACTCTGTGAATTGAATTCACACAGCACAAAGCAGTTTCCCAGAAAGTTTCCTTTTGGTTTTCCTATGAGGATATTTCTTTTTTCACTATGGGCCTCAATGTGTTCCCAAATATCTCTTTGCTGATTCCACGAGAACTGTGTTAGCAAACTCCCCCATGAAACAAAACGTGTAACTCTGTGAGATGGATTCATACATCACAAAGAACTTTCTCAGACAGACTCTTTCTAATTTTTATATGAGGATATGTCCTTAGTCACCATAGGCTTCAAAGGGATCCAAAATACCCCTTCTTAGATTCCCCAATAACAGTGCTACCAAACGGATCCATGGTAACAATCTTGTAACTCTGTCAAATGAATTAACACATCCCAAAGCGATTTCTTAGAAAGCTTCCTTCTAGTTTTTATATGAGGATATTTCCTTTGTCAAAATAAACTTCAATGTGCTTCGAAATATCCCATTGCAGATTCCAAGAAAACAGTGTTAGCAAGCTGTTCAATGAAAAGAACAGGGTAATTCTCTGACATTAATTCACACATCACAATACAGTTTCTCTGAAAGTTTCTTTCTAGTTTTTGTCTGAGGATATATCCTTTTTCACACTAAGTTTCAATGCACTCAGAAATATGCCAGTGCAGATTCCAAGAAAACAGTGCTAGCAAACTTCTCTATGAAAACAACAGTGAGACTCTATGCATTGAACTCAAACATCACAAAGGTGATTCTCAGAAAGATTTTTTCTAGTTTTTCTATGAGGGTATTTCCTTTTTCACTATTGGCCTCA
>NW_012118021.1:41630-57185 GCF_000951035.1 Colobus angolensis palliatus
GAATTCACACATCACAAAAGCCTTTCTCAGAAAGCTTTTTTCTAGTTGTTATCTGAGAATAATTTCTTTGTCACCCTAGGCATCAATGCTATCCAAAATATCCCTACTCAGATACCTGAAAAACAATGCTAAGAAATTGATCCATGAAAAGAATAGTGTAACTCTGTGAGATTTATTAACACATCTCACAGCAATTTCTCAGAAAACTTCTGTCTAATATTTATATGAATGTATTTCCATTGTCAATGTAAGCTTCAATGCACTCTGAAGTATCCCATTGCAGATTCCACAAAAAAAGGGTTAGCAAATTGCTCCATGAAAATAAAGGTGTAAATCTGTGAGATGAATTCACACATCTCTAAGAACTTTCTCAGAAATTTTCTTTCTAGTTGTAATCTGAACATATTCCCTTTTTCACCATAGGTTTCAATGTGATCCAAAACAACCATTCTCAGTTTCCCCAAAAACAGCGCTAACAAACCGATCCATGAAAAGAATTGTGTAACTCTGTGAGAAGAATTAACATATCATAAAGCAGTTTCTCAGAAAGTATCTTTCTAATTTTTTCTGAGGATATTTTCTTATTCACAATAAATTTCAATTCACTCCAAAATACCCTATTGCAGAGTCCAAGAAAACAGTGTTAGCAAATTACTCAATGGAAACAATAGTGTAACTCTGTGAGATGAATTTCCATATCATAAAGCCATTTCTCAGAAAGCTTATTTTTGGTCTTTATCTGAAGATATTTCCTTTGTCACCATAGGCTTCAAAGCACTCCCAAATATCCTTTTGCAGATTCCATGAACACAGTGTTATCAAACTGCTCAATGAAAAAAATGGTGTAACTCTGTGAGATGAATTCACACATCAAAAATCAGTTTCTCAGAAAACATCTTTCTAATTTTGATCTGAGAATAATTCCTTTTTCAATATGGGCCTCAATGCATCCCAAATATCCCTTTGCAGATTCCATGAAAACAGTGTTAGCGAGCTGTCCCATGAAAGGGAAGGTGTAACTCTGTGAGATGAATTCACACATCACAAAGAACTTTATCAGATACCTTCTTTCTAGTTATTATCTGAGGATGTTTCTCTTGTCACCATAGGCTTCATTGTGATCTGAAATATCACTTCTCAGTTCCCCAAAAACAATGCTACCAAAAGGATCCATGAAATGGATTGTGTAACTCTGGGAGATGAATTAACATTAAAAGAACACTGTAATTCTGTGAGATGATTTCACACATCACAAAGCAGTTTCTCAGAAAGCTTATTCTTGGTTTTTATCTGAGGATATTTACAAATATCCCTTTGCAGATGGCACTAAAACGGTGTTAGCAAACTTCTCCATGATAAGAATGGTTTAAATCGGTCACATGAATTCACACAACACAAGGAACTTTCTCAGAAAGCTTCTTTCTACTTTTTATCAGAGGACATTTCCTTTGTCACCATAGGCGTCAATGTGATCAAAAATATCCCTTCTCAGATCCCCCAAAAACACTGCAACCAAACTGCTCCATGAAATGAACACTGTATCTCTGTGAGACGAATTCACATGTGACAAAGCAGTTTCTCAAAAAGTTTCTTTTTAGTTTTTATCTGAGAATAATTCTTTTTTCACTATAGACCTCAATAAATTTTTTTTTCACTATAGACCTCATTGAGCACTCTGAAATATCCTCTGATAAAAACTCGAAAGAAGCTTTCTGAGAAACTGCTTTGTGATGTGTGAATTCATCTCACAGAGTGACACTGATCCTTTCATTGAGCAGTTTGCTAACACTGTCTTCTTGGAATCTGAAATGGGATATTGCTAAGTGCATTTCAGCTTGTGGTCACAAAGGAAATATCATCATATAAAAACTAGAAAGAAGCTTTCTGAGAAACTGCTTTTGGATGTGTTAAATCATCTCAAAGAGTTACATGATTCTTTTCATGGATTGGTTTGCTATCACCGTTTGTGGGGAATCTGAGAAGGGATATGTTGGATGGCATTGAAGCCTATGGCTACTAAGGAAATATCCTCAGATAAAAAGTAACAGGAAGCTTTCTGAGACAGTTCTTTGTGATGTGTTAAATATCCTTACAGAGTTACACCTTTCTTTTCATATGGAAGTTTGCTAACAGAGTTTTCATGGAATCTGCAAAGGGATATTTGGGATCGAATTGAGGCCTATAGTGAAAAAGGAAATATCCACAGATAAAAGCTACAAAGATGCTTTCTAAGAAACTGCTATGCGATTTTTGAATTCAACTCACAGAGTTCCAAGGTTCCTTTCATTGAGCATTTGATAACACTTTTTTCTTGAAATCTGCAAAGAGATATGTCAGAGTGGGTTGAAGCTTATGGTGACAAAGGAAATATCCTCATATTAAAACTAGAAAGAAGTTTTCAGAGAAACTGATTTGTGATGTTTTAATTCATATCACAGATTTACATGATTCTTTTCATGGATCAGTTTGGTAGCATTGTTTTTGGGGAATCTGAGAAGGGACACTTTGAATCACATTGAAGCCTATGGTGACAAAGGAAATATTCCAATATAAAAACTAGATAGAATCTTTCCGAGAAACCACTTTGTGATGTTTTAATTCATCTCACAGAGTTACACCTTTCTTCTCATGGAGCAGTGTGCTAACACTGTTTTCCTGGAATCTTCAGAGGGATATTTGGGAGCGAATTGAGGCCTATGGTGTAAAAGGAGATATCCTCAGATAAGAACTGTAAAGACGGTTTCTGAGAAACTTCTTTGTGATGTGTGAGTTTATCTCAGGGAGTTACACCTCTCTTTTCTCAGAGCAATTTGCTAACACTGTTTTCATGGAATCTGCAAAAGGATATGTGGGAGTGCTTTGAGGCCTATCGTGAAAAAACTTATATCCTCAGAGAAAAACTAGAAAGAAACTTTCTGAGAAACTGCTTCGTGATGTGTGAATTCAACTCACACAGTTACACTGTTCTTTTCATTCAGCAGTATGCCAGCACTGTTTTCTTGGAATCTACAATGGGATATTTCAGAGCACTTTGAAGCCTATTTTAACAAAAACTTATCCTCAGAGAAAACTAGAAAAAAGCTTTCTGAGAATCTGCTTTATGGTTTGTGAATTCATCTCTCAGGGTTACACGATATTTTTCATGGAGCAGTTTGGTAGCACTCTTTTGGGAAAACTGAGAAGGGATATTTTGGATAGCATTAAAAGTCTATGGTGTCAAAGGAAATATCCTTCGATAAAAAGTAGAAAGAACCTTTCTGAAAAAGTTCTTTGTGATGTGTACTCATCACAGAGTTACAACTGTTGTTTCATGGAGCAATTTGCTAACACTGTTTTCGTAGAATCTGCAAAGGGATATTTGGGTGCACATTGAGGCCTATGGTGAAAAAGGAATATCCTCAGAAAAAAACTAGAAAGAAGCTTTCTGAGAAACTGCTTTGTGATACGTGAATTCATCTCACATAGTTACACTGCTCTTTTTATTCAGCAGTTTGCCTACACTGTTTTCCTAGAATCTGCAAAGGAATATTTGGGAGCACATTGAGGCCTATGGTGAAAAAGGAAATATCCTCAGAAAAAAACTAGAAAGAAACTTTCTGAGAAACTGCTTTGTGCTTTTTGAATTCATCTCATAAAATTATACCATTCTTTTTATTGCACAGATTGCTAACACTGTTTTCTTGGAATCAGCAAAGGAATATTTCAGAGCACATAGAAGCTTATGGTGACAAAGGAAATATCCTCAGACAAAAACTATAAAGAAGCTTTCTGAGAAAGAGGTTTGTGATTTGTGAATTCATCTCACAGAGTTACACAATTCTTGTCATGGAGCAGTTTGATAGCACTGTTTTTCGGGAATCTGAGATGGGATATGTTGGGTCGCATTGAATCCCAAGGTGACAAAGAAAATATCCTCAATTAACAACTAAAAATAAGCTTTCTGAGAAACAGCATTGAGGTGTGTTAGTTCATGCCACACTGTTACACAATTCTTTTCATAGTGCAGTTTGGTAGCTCCATGTTTGGGCAATCCAAAAAGGAATAATTTGGATCCCATTGAAGCCTATGGTGACAAAGGAAATATCCTCAGATTAAAGCTATAAAGAAGCTTTCTGAGTAACTTCTTTGTGAGATGGGAATTCATCTCACAGTGTTACACCTATCTTTTTATGAAGAACTTTGCTATCACTTTTTTCATGGAATCTGCAAAGGGATATTTGGGAGCACATTGTGGCCTATAGTGAAAAAGGAAATATCCTCAGATAAAAATTAGAAAGAAGTTTTCTGAGAAACTGCTTTGTGATGTGTGAGTTCATCTCGCAGAGCTATACCATTCATTTCATTGAGCAATTAGATTACACTTTTTACGTGCAATTTGCAATAGGATATTTCAGAGTGCATTGAAGCCTATGGTGAAAACGGAAATATCCTCAGACAAAAACTAGAAAGAAGATTTCTGAGAAACCGCTTTATGATGTGTTAGTTCTGTTCACAGGGTTACACAATTCTTTTCATGTATCAGTTTGGTAGCACTGTTTTTGGGGAATCTGAGAAGAGATATTTTGGATCACTTTAAAGCCTATGGTGACAAAGGAAATATCCTGAGATGAAAACTGTAAGGAAGATTTTTGAGGAACTTCCTTGTGATGTGGGAATTCATCTCACAGAATTATATCATTGTTTTCATGGAGCAGGTTGCTAACCGAGTTTTCATGGAATCTGCAAAGGGATATTTGGGAGTGTATTGAGGCCTATGGTGAAAAAGGAAATATTCTCAGATGAAAACTAGAAAACTAGAAAGAAGCTGTCTGAGAAACTGCTTTGTGATGTGTGAATTCAACTCAAATATTTACACTGTTTTTTTCATTGAACAGTTTGCGAAAACTGTTTTCTTGGAATCAGCAATGGCGTATTTTGGAGCACATTGAAGTGTATTGTGAAAAAGGAAATATCCTCAGACAAAAACTAGAAAGCAGCTTTCTGAGAAATGGCTTTATGATGTGTAAATTCATGTGAGAGTGCTGCACTGTTGTTTTCATTGAGCAGTTTGTTAACACTGTTTTCTTGGAATCTGCAATGGGATATTTAGGACTGCATTGAAGCTTATTGTGAGAAACGAAATATCCTCTGACAAAAAATAGAAAGAAACTTTCTGAGAAACTGCTTTGTGATTTGTGGATTCATCTCACAGAGTTATAATATGGAGGCCTAAGGTGAAAAAGGAAATACCCTCAGAAAATAACTAGAAAGAACTTTTCTGAGAAACTGCTTTGTGATTACTTAATTCATCTCACAGAGTTACACGATTCTCTTCATGGATCAGTTTGGTAGCACTGTTTTTGGGAAATATCAGAAGGCATGTTTTGGAAGACATTGAAGCCTATGATGACTAAGGAAATATCCTCAGATAAAAACTAGAAAGAAGCTTTCTGAGAAAGTTCCTTGGGATGTGTGAATTCATCTCACAGAGTTACACCATTGTTTTCATGGAGCAATTTGCTAACAGAGTTTTCATGGAATCTGCAAAGGGATATTTGGGAGCTCATTGACACCTATAATGAAAGAGAAAATATCCTCCAATGAAAAGTAGAAAGAGCATTTCTGAGAAAATGCTTTGTGATATGTGAATTTGTCACACAGAGGCACACCATTCTTTCCATGGTGCTGTTTGATAACACTGTTTTCGTGGAGTCTGCAATAGGATATTTGGGAGTGCCTTGAACCCCATGGTGACAAAAGAAATATTCTCATTAGAAAAAGCAAAAAGATGCCTTCTGAGAAATGGCTCTTTGAGGTGTGAATTCAACTCACAGAATTCTACTGTTCTTTTCATTGAGCAGTTTGCTAACACTGTTTTCTTGGAATCAGCAATGCGATATTTTGGAGTTCATTGAAGCATATTGTGAAAAGGAAAATATCCTCAGACAAAAACTTCTACTTTCCTTCTAAGAAACTTTCAGAGAAACTGCTTTGTGATTTGTGAATACATCTCACAGAGTTACATGATTCTTTTCATGGATCAGTTTGATAACACCATTTTGGGGAAACTGAGAAGGGTTATTTTGGATCTCATTGAAGCTTATGGTAAGAAAGGAAATATCCTCATATAAAAACTAGAAAGAAGCTTTTTGAGACCTGCTTTGAGATGTGTTAATTCATATCACACAGTTACAAGATTCTTTTCTTTTATCAATTTGGTAGCACTCTTTTGGGGGAAACTGAGAAGGGATATTTTGGATCACATTGAAGCCTAAGGTGACTAAGGAAATATCCTCAGATAAAAACTAGAAAGAAGATTTCAGGTAAAGTTCTTTGTGATGTGTGAATCCATCTCTCCGAGTTACACCTTTCTTTTCATGGAGCAGTTTGCAAACACTGTTTTTGTGGAATATGCAAAGGGACATTTTTGAATGCATTGTAACCTATAGTGAAAACGGAAATATCCTCAGAATAAATACTAGAAAGAAGCTTTCTGAGAAGCTGCTTTGTGATGTGTGAATTCATCCCACAGAGCTACAGTGTTTTCTTCATTGAGCAGTTTGACAACACTTTTTGTGTGCAATCTGCTATAGGATATTTGGAAGTGCATTGAAGCCTATGGTGTCAAAGGAAATATCCTCAGATAAATATGAAAAGGAAGCTTCCTTGAAACTGCTTTTTATTTTGCCAAATCATCTCATGGAGTTACACTGATCTTTTCACTGAACAGTTTGCTAACACTGGTTTCTTGGAATCTGCAATGGCTTATTTCAGAGTGCATTGAAGCTTATTGTGAAAAGGAAACATCCTCAGACAAAAAGTAAAAAGAAACTTTCTGAGAAACTGCTTTGTGATGTGTGAATTCATGTCAGAGAGTCACACTGTTCTTTTCATTGAGCAGTTTGCTAACAATGCTTACTTGGAATCTGCAATGGGATATTTTGGAGTACATTGAAGCTTGTGGTGACTAAGGAAATATCCTCATATAATAACTAGAAAGTTGTTTTCTGATTAACCGTTTTGTGAATTCATCTCACAGAGTTACTGGATTCTTTTCAAGGAACAGTTTGGTAGCACTGTTTTTGGGGAATCTGAGAAGGGATACTTTGGGTCACATTGAAGCCTATGGTGTCTAAGGAAATATCTTCGGATAAAAAATGAAAGGAAGCTTTCTGAGAAAGTTATTTGTGATGTGTGAATTTATCTCACTGTGAGAGACATTTCCTTCCATGGAGCAGTTTGATAACACTGTTTTCATGGAATGTGCAAAGGGATATTGGGGAGCGCATTGATGCCTATGGTGACAAAGGAAATATCTTCATGGAAAAACCAAAAAGATTCTTTCTGAGAATCTGCTCTCTGACGTGTGAATTAAACTCAGAGAATTACACTGTTTCATTCATCTAACAGAGTTACACTGTTCTTTTCAATAAGCAGTTGTCTTACACTACTTTCTTGGAATCTGCAATGGTATATTTTTGAGCTCATATCGCAAGAACAGAAACCCCAACACCACATGTCGCACTCTTCTTTTCATGAGATATTTTGCTAAAACTGTTTTCTTGGAATCTAAAATGGCATATTTTGGAGTGCAATGAAGCTTATTGTGGAAAAGTAAATATCCTCACACAAAAACTAGAAAAACCATTTCTGTGAAACTGCTTCATGATGTGTGAATTCATGTCAGAGAGATACACTGTTCTTTTCATTGAGCAGTTTGCTAAAACACTGTTTTCTTAGAGTCTGCAATGGGATATTTTGGAGCACATTGAAGCCTATGTTGACAAAGGACGTATCCTCAGATAAAAACTAGAAAAAAGCAATCTGAGAAAGTTCTTTGAGATGTGTGCATTCATCTCACATAGTTACATGTTTACTTTCATGGGGCAGTTTGGTAACACAGTTTTTGTGGAATCTACAAAGGGATATAAGGGAGTGCATTGAGGTCTATTTTAAAAAAGGAAATATCTTCCTGTAATAAACAAAATGAATCTTTCTGAGAAACTGTTTTGTGATGTGTGAACTCATCTCACAGAGTTACACCTTTCTTTTCATTGAACAGATTGATAACACTGTTTTCATGTAATCTGCAATACGATATTTGGGAGCGCATTGAAGCCTATGTTGACAAAGGAAATATCCTCATAGAAAAACCAAAAAGAAGCATTCTGAGAGACCGCTTTGTGATGTGTGAGTTCAATTCACAGAGTTACACTATTCTTTTCATTGAGCAGTTTGTTAACACTATTTTCTAGGAAAATACAATGGGATATTTCAGACTGCATTGAAACTTACTGTGGAATTGGAATTATCCTCACACAAAAACTAGATAGATACTTTCTGAGAAACTGCTTTGTGATTTGTGAATTCATCTCACAGAGTTACACGATACCTTTCTTGGATCAGTTTGATCACACTCTTTTTGGAGAATCTGAGAAGGGATGTTTTGGATTGCATTGAAGCCTATGGTGAAAAAAGAAATATCCTCAGATTAAAATTAGAAAGAAGCTTTCTGAGAAAGTTCTTTGTGATGGGTGAATTCACATCACAGAGTTATACCTTTCTTTTCATTGAGCAGTTTGCTAACACTGTTTTCTTGGAATCTGCAATGGGATATTTCGGAATGCATTGAAGCTTAGGGTGACAAATGAAATATCATAACATAAAAACTAGAAAGAGGTTTTATGAGCAACTGCTTTGTGATGTGTTAATTCGTCTCCCAGGTTTACACAATTCTTTTCATGGATCAATTTGCTAGTACTGTTTTTGGGGAAACTTACAAGGGATATTTGTGAGCGCATTGAGGCCTATGGTGAAAAAGGAAATATCCTCAGACAAAAACTAGAAATAAGGTTTCTGAGAAAGATCTTTTTGATGTGTGAATTCATCTCAAAGAGTTACACCTTTCTTTTTATGAAACAGTTTACTAACATTGTTTTTGTGGAATCTTCAAAAGGATTTTTGGGAGCGCATTGAGACATACAGTGAAAAAGGAAATATCCTCAGATAAAGACTAGAAAGAAGATTTCTGAGAAACTGCTTTGTGGTTTATGAATTCATCTCACAGTGTCACATGATAGTATTTATAGAGCAGTTTGGTAGCACTTTTTATGCAGAATCTGAGAAGGGATGTTTTGGATTGCATTGAAGCCTATGGTGACAAAGGAAATATCCTCAGATAAAAATCAGAAAGAAGCTTTATGAGAAACTGCTTTGTGATGTGTGAGTTCACCTCCCAGATTTACATGTTTCTTTTCATGGAGCAGTTTGTTATTTTCGTGAAATCTGCAAAGGGATATTTTGGAGCATATTCAAGCCTATAGTGCAAAAAGAAATATCCTCATAGAAAAAGTAGAAAGAGGCTTTCTGAGAATATGCTTTGTGATTATTGAATTCAAGGCACAGAGTTACACTGTCCTTTTCATGGGGCAGTTTGCTAACACTGTTGTCTTGAATCTACAATGGCATATTTCAGACGATATTGAAACATATGGTAACCAAGGAAATATCCTCATATAAAAACTAGAAAGAAGCCCTCTGAGAAACTGCTTTATGATGTGTTGATTAATCTCACAGAGTTACACAATTTCTTTCATGGATCAGTTTGGTAGCACTGTTTTTGGGGAATCTGAGAAGGGATATTTTGGATCACCATGAAGCCTATGTGACTAAGGGAATATCCGCAGATAAAAACTAGAAAGAAGCTTTCTGAGGAAGTTCTTTGGAATGTGTGAATTCATCTCACAGAGATACACCTTTCTTTTCATGGAGCAGCTTGCACACACTGTTTTCGTGGAATCTTCAAAGAGATATTTGGGAGCACATTGAGGCCTATGGTGACTAAGGAAATATCCTCAGATAAAAACTAGAGAGAAGTTTTCAGAGAAACTACTTTGTGACGGATGAATTCATCTCACAAAGCTATACCATGATTTTCTTTGAGCATTATGATAACACTGTTTTCGTGGGGTCTGCCATAGGATATTTGGGAGTGCAATGAAGAATATGATGACAAAGGAAATATCCTCATAGTAAAACCAAAAAGAAATTTTCTGAGAAACTGTTTGGTGATTGATAATGTATCTCACAGAGTTACACGATTATTTTCATGGATCAGTTTGGTAGCACTGTTTATGAGAGACTTAAGAAGGGATATTTTGGATCTCATTGAAGCCTGTGGTGACTAAGAAAATATCCTCAGATAAAAACTAGAAAGGAGCTTTCTGAGAAAATTCTTTGTGTTATGTGAATTCATCTCACAGAGTTAACCTTTCTTTTCAAGGAGCAGTTGGCTAACACTGTTTTCGTGGAATATGTTAAAGGATATTTGGGAGCGCATTGAGGACTATGGTGAAAAAGGAAATATCATCAGATAAAAACTAGAAAGAAACTTTCTGAGAAACTGCTTTGTGATGTGTGAATTCAACTCACAGAGCTACATCATGCTTTTCTTTGAGCCATTTGATAACACTGTTTTTGTGGAATCTGCAGTAGGATATTTGGGAGTGCATTGAAGCCTATGGTTGCAATTAAATATCCTCAGAAGAAAATTAGAAAGAAGCTTTCTGAGAAACTACTTTGTGATGTCTCAGTTCATCTCACAGACTTATACTGTACTTTTCATGGAACAGTTTGCTAACACTGTTTACTTGGAATCTGCAATGGGATATTTTGGAGTGCATTGAAGTTTACGGTGACAAAGGAAATATCTTGAGACAAAAAGTAGAAAGAAGCTTTCTGTTCCATGAGAACAGTGTTAGCAAACTGTTCCATGAAAAGTACAGTATAAGTCTGTGAGAGGAATTCAGACATCACAAAGAACGTTGTCCAAAAGCTTCTTTCTTGTTTTTATCTGGGATATTTCCATTTTCACCAGAGGACTCAGTGTGCTCCCAAATATCCCTTTGCAGATTTCATGAAAGCAGTGTTATCAAACCTCTTCAGGAAAAGAAAGGTGTAACACTGTGAGATAAATTCATACATCACAAAGAGCTTTCTCAGAAAGTTTCTTTCTAGTTTTAATCTCAGGATATTTTCTTTGTCACCATATGCTTCAATGTGATCCTAATATCCCTACTAAGATTCCCCAAAAACAGTGCTACCATCTGCTCCATGTAAAGAACAGTGTATATCTGTGAAATGAATTCACTAAACATAAAAAAGTTTATCAGAAAGTGTCTTTATGGTTTTTATCTGTGGCTATTTCGTTTGTCACCATAGGCTTCAATGCTCTCCCAAATACCCTATTTCAGTGTTATCAAACTGCTCAAAGAAAAGAACATTGTATCTCTGTGAGATGAAGTCTCATCACAAACAGTTTCTCCAAATGCTTCTTTCTAGTTTTTATCTCAGGATATTTTCTTTTTCACTATAGGCCTCAATGCACTCCCCAATATCCCTGTGCATATTCCACAATAACAGTTAGCAATCTACTCCATGAAAAGACAGCCGTAACTCATCGAGATGAATTGACACATCACAAAGCAGTTTCTCATAATTCTTCTTTCCAGTTTTTATATGATTATATTTACTTTGTCAACATAGGCTTCAATGCGATCCAAAACATTCTTTCTCAGATTCCCCAAAAACGTTGCTAACAGACTGATCCACAAAAATAATCATGTAGCTCTGTGAGATGAATTAAGACATCACAAAGTTGTTTCTACGAAAGCTTACTTCTTGTTTTTATATGAGGATATTTCCTTTTTCACTGTAAGCTTCAATGCATTCCGAAATATACCATTGCAGATTCCAAGAAAACAATGTTAGCAAGCTGCTCAATGAAAAGAACAGTGTCACTCTGTGAGATGAATTCACAAATCACAAAGCAGTTTCTCAGAAAGCTTCTTTCTACTTTTTATCTGATGATATTACCTTTATCCCTATAGGCCTCAAAACACTCCCAAAAATCCCTTTTCAGATTCCAAGAAAACACTGTTAGCACACTTATCCATGAAAAGAAATGTGTAACTCTGTGAGATGAATTCACACATCACAAAGAACTTTCTCAGAAAGCTTCTTTCTAGTTTTTTTTCTGAGGGTATTTCCTTTGTCACCATAGGCTTCTATGCGATCCAAAATATGCCTCCTCTGATTCCAAATAAACAATGCTACCGAACTTCTCCATTAAAATAACCGTGTAACTCTGTGAAATGAATTCACACAACTCAAAGCAGTTTCTCACAAAGCTTCCTTCTCCTTTTTGTCTGAGTATATTTCCTGTGCCACCATAAGCTACAACGTGCTCCAAATTATCCCACTGCAGATCTAAGAAAACAGTGTTAGCAAGCTGCTCAAAGAAAAGAACAGTGCAACTCTGTTAGATGAGATCACACATCACAAAGTAGTTTCTAAGAAGCGTTCTTTTTCATTTGTATCTGAGGATATTTCCTTTGTCATGATAGGCTTCAATGCGCTCCCAAATATCCTACTGCAGATTCCATGAAAAAAGTATTAGCAAACTGCACAATGAAAGGAATGGCATAGCTCTGTGAAATGAATTCACACATCACAAAGTAGTTTCTCAGAAAGCTTCTTTTCAGTTTTTAATCTGAGGAAATTTTTTCACTATTGTCCTCAATGTGCTCCCAAATATCCCTTTGCAGATTCCACAAAAACAGTGTTAGCAAACTGCTTCATGTAAAGTAAGGTGTAACTCTGTGAGATGAATTAACACATCAGAAAGCAGTTTCTCAGAAATATTCTTTCTAGTTTTTATATGACATTTCCTTTATCACCATAAGCTTCAATAGAATTAGAAATATCCCATTGCAGATTCCAAGAAAAGAACATTAGCAAACTGCTCAATGAAAAGAACAGTGTAACTCTATGAGGTGAATTCAGTCATCACAATGAAGTTTCTTAGAAAGCTTTTTTCTAATTTTCATCTGGGGATATTTCCTTTTCCACCATTGGCCTCAATGGGCTCCCAAATATCCCTGTGCAGGGTCTACAAAAACAGTATTAGCAAACTGCTCTGTGAAAAGTACACTGTAACACTGTGAGATGAATTCACACATCACAAAGAACATTCTCAGAAAGATTCTTTCCCGTTTTTATCTGAAGATATTTCCTTTGTCACCATAGGCTTCAATGCCATTCAAAATATACCGTCTCAGATTGCCCAAAAACAGTGCCACCAAACTGTTCCATGAAAAGAATCATGTAACTCTGAGATGAATTCACACATCACAAAGCAGTTTCTCAGAAAATTTCTTTGTGCTTTTTCTGTAAGGATATTTCTTGTGTCACCAAAGACTTTAATGCGCTCCCTTATATCCTACTGCAGATTCCATGAAAACAGTGTCACCAAACTAGGCAAAGAAAAGAACATTGTACCACTGTGAGGTGAATTTGCACATCATAAAGCAGGTTCACAGAAAACTTCTTTCTAGTTTTTTTCTGAGGATATTTCCTTTTTCACTATAGGTAACATTGAGCTACCAAATATCCCTGTGTAAATTCCATGAAAACATTGTTACCAAACTTCTCCATGCAAAGAAAGTTTTAACTCAGTGAGATGAATTAACACATCATGAAGAAGTTTCTCAGAAGCTTGTTTGCAGTTTTTACATGAGTATATTTCCTTTGTCACTATAGTCTTCAATGCGATCCAAAATATCCCTTCTCATATTCCCCAAAATACTGCTACCAAAATGATTCATGAAAAGAATCATGTAACTCTGTGAAATGAATTAACACATCACAAAGCAGTTTCTCAGAAAGCTTCTTTCTTGTTTTTAAATGAGGATATTTCCTTTGTCACCCTAAGCTTCAATGCGCTCCAAAATATTCCACTGCAGATAGCAAGAAGACACTTTTCACAAACTACTCAATGAAAAGAACAGTGAAACTCTGTGAGATTAATTCACAAATGACAAATCAGTTACCCAGAAAGCTTCCTTCCAGTTTTTATCTGAGAATATTTCCTTTATCACCATAGGTCTCAAATCGCTCCCAAATATCCCTTTGCAGATTGCACCGAAAACAGTGTTGACACACTGGTCCATGAAAAGAAAAGTGTAACTCTGTGAGGTGAATTGACACATCACAAAGAACTTTCTCAGAAAGCTTCTTTCTAGTTTTTCTCTGAGGATATTTCCTTTGTCACCATAGGCTTCAATGTGATCCAAAATATCCCTTCTCAGATTCCCCCAAAACAGTGCTACCAAACTGATCCGTGAAAAGAATCGTGTCAACCTGTAAGATGAATTAAATCTTCACAAAGTGGCTTATCAGAATGCTTTTTTCTACTATTTATCTGAGGATATTTCCCTTGTCACCATAGGCTTCAATACGATCCCAACTATCCCTTCTCAGATTGCCCAAAAACAGTGCTACCAAACTGCTCCATGAAAAGAATCATGTAACACCGTGAGATGAATTCACAAATCACAAAGGAGTTTCTCAGAAACTTTCTTGTTTTTGTCTGAGGATAGCTCCTTTTTCACCATAGGCCTCAATGCGCTCGTGAATATCCCTTTTCAGATTCCATGAAAACAATGTTAGCAAACTGCTCCATGAAAAGAAAGGTGTAACTCTGTGAGGTGAATTCACACTTCAGAACACAGTTTCTCTTAAGCTTCTTTCTGGCTTTTGTCTGGGGCTATTTCCTTTGTCACCATATTCTTCAATGTGCTCCCATATATCACTTAGCAGATTCTACAAAAACAGGGTTTGCAGCTCCATAAAAAGTAAGCTGTATCTCTGTGAGATGAATTCACACATCATACAGCAGTTTCTCAGAAAACTTCTTTCTAGTATTTATGTGAGTATACAATTTTTGCCACTATAGGCCTCAATGTGCTGCCAAATATCCCTTTGCAGATTCCAAAAAACAGTGTTAACTAACTGATCCATGAAAAGGAAGGTGTAACTCTATTGGATGAATTCACACATCACATTGAACTTTGTCATAAAGTTTCTTTCTAGTTCTTATCTGAGACTATTTTGTTTGTCACCGTATTCATCAAAGCAATCCAAAATATCCCTTCTCAGATACCCCAAAACAGTGCTACCAAACTGATCCATGAAAATAATCCTGAAACTCTGTGAGATGAATTAACGCATAACAAAATGGTTTCTCAGAAAACTTCTTTTTAGTTTACATATAAAGATATTTCCTATGTCACCCTAAGCTTCAATGTGCTCCAAAATATCAGATTGCAGATACCAGGAAAACAGGGGTAGAAATCTGCTCAATGAAAAGAACAGTGTAATTCTGTGAGATGAATTCACACATCACAAAGAGGTTTCTCAGTAAGGTTCTTTTTGGTTTTTGTCTGAGGATATTTCCTTTTTTGCAATCAGCCGCAACTCACTCCCCAATATCCCTTTGCAGATTCCACGAAAACAGTGTTAGCAAAGTGCTCCATGAAAAGAAAGTTGTAACTCTGTGAGATGAATTCACACGTCACAAACAACTTTTGCATAAAGCTTCTTTCTAGTTTTTACCTCAGGATATTTCCTTTTTCGCCATAGGATTCAATGAGATCCAAATTATCCCTTCTCAGATTGCCCAAAAAAAGTGCTACCAAACTGACCCATGAAAAGAATTGTGTAACTTTGTGAGATGAG
>NW_012118021.1:57235-60314 GCF_000951035.1 Colobus angolensis palliatus
GTGCTACCAAACTGACCCATGAAAAGAATTGTGTAACTTTGTGAGATGAGTTAACTCTTCACAAAGTGGTTTCTCCAAAAGTTTTTTCTTGTTTTAATCTGAGGATATTTTCTTTGTCACCATAGACCTCAAAGCGATCCAAAATATCCCTTCTTAGATTCCCCCAAAACAGTGCTACCAAACTGCCCCATGAAAAGAATTGGGTAACACTGTGACATGAATTCACAAATAACAAAGCAGTATTTCAGAAAGCTTCTTTCTAGTTATTGTCTGAGGATATTTCCTTTTTTCACCATAGGCCTCGATGCACTCACCAATGTCCCTTTGCAGATTCCACGAAAACAGTGTTAGCAAAGTGCTCCATGAAAAGAAAGGTGTATCTCTGTAAGATGAATTCATACATCACAAAGCAGTTTCTCAGAAGCTTCTTTCTGTTTTTGTCTGGGGATATTTCCTTTGTCACGATATTCTTCAATGAGCTCCCAAATATGCTATTGCAGATTCCACAAAAACAGTGTTATCAAACTCCTCCATTTAAACAACTGTGTATCTCTGTGAGTTGAATTCACACATCCAAAAGTAGTTTCTTAGAAATCTTCTTTCTAATTTTTTTCTGAGGACATTTGCTTTTTCACCATAGGCCTCAAAGCACTCCCATATATCACTTTGCAGTTTCCACATAAACAGGGTTTGCAAACTGCTCCATGAAAAGAAAGGTGTAACTCTGTGAGATGTATTCACACATCACAGATAACTTTTTCAGAAAGCTTCTTTCTAGTGTTTATCTGAGGATATCTCCTTTTTCACCATAGGCATCAATGCAGTCCAAATAACCCTTCTCAGATTCCCCCAAAACAGTACTACCAATCTTCTCCATGAAACGTACAGTATAACCCTGTGAGATGAATTCAAACATCACACAGTTGTTTCTCATAAATCTTCTTTCTAGTTTTTGTCTGAGGATATTTCCTTTTTCACTGTTTCCCTCAATGCACTCGCAAATATTCCTTTGCAGATCCCACGACAATAGTGTTTGCGGCTCGTCCGCCTAATACCGTGCCTGCGCACCGCGTTTCTTCCTCTCTGGGCTCGGACCTAGTTCACGGCGACATGGCCAAACGTACCAAGAAAGTCGGGATCGTCGGTAAATACGGAACCCGCTATGGGGCCTCCCTCCGGAAAATGGTGAAGAAAATTGAAATCAGCCAGCACGCCAAGTACACTTGCTCTTTCTGTGGCAAAACCAAGATGAAGAGACGAGCTGTGGGGATCTGGCACTGTGGTTCCTGCATGAAGACAGTGGCCGGCGGTGCCTGGACATACAATACCACTTCCGCTGTCACGGTAAAGTCCGCCATCAGAAGACTGAAGGAGTTGAAAGACCAGTAGACGCTCTTCTACTCTTTGAGACATCACTGGCCTATAATAAATGGGTTAATTTATGTAAAAAAAAAAAATAGTGTTTGCAAACTGCCCCAGGAAAAGAAAGGTGTAAGAATGTGAATTGAATTCACACATCATGAAGAAGTTTCTCAGAAGGCTTCTTTTTGGTTTTTTTCTTCGGATATTTCCTTTTTCACCGTAAGCTTCAATTCACTCCCAAATATCCTATTGCAAATTCCACAAAAACAGTGTTATCATACTTCTCAATGAAAACAACAGTGTATCTCTGTGAGATGAATTCACACATCCAAAATTGCTTCTCAGAAAGCCTCTGTCTAGATTTTATCTGAAGATATTTACTTCTTGATCATAGGCCTCAGTGCAATCCGGAATGTCCCATCACAGATTTCACGAAAAAAGTGGTAGCACACTTCTCAGTGAAAAGAATGGTGTAACTCTGTGAGGTTAATTCACACATCACAAAGAAGTTTCTCAGAAAGTCTCTTTCTAGATTTTATCTGAGGATATTTCCTTTGTCACCACAGGCTCCAACATGATCGAAAATATTCCTTCTCAGATTCCCAAAAAACAGTGCAATGAAACTGCTCCATGAAAAGAATCGTGTAACTATGTGAGATGAATTCACAAATCACAAAGCAGTTTTTCAGAAAGCATGTATGTACTCTTTGTCTGAGGATATATCCTTTTTCACCGTTAGCCTCAATGTGCTTGTGAAAATCCCTTTGCAGATTTCACGAAAATAGTATTAGCAAACAGCTCCATGAAAATAAAGGTGTAAATCCGTGAGATGAATTCACACATCACAAAGAAGTTTCTCAGAAAGCTTCTTTTTGTTTTTTGTCTGATTATATTTCTTTGGCACCATAGGCTTCAATGTGCTCCTAAATAACTCTTCTCAGGTACCACAAAAACAGTGATGATGGACTTCTCAATCAGCACAAAGTTTAAACACTATGAGATGAATACACACATCACAAAACCTTTCTCGAGAAGCTTCTTTACAGTTTTTATCTGAAGTTATTTCCTTTTTCACTATAGGCCCCTAGGAGCTCCCGAATATCCCATTGCATATTCCATAAAAACAGTGCTACCAAACAGTTCAAAAAAAATAAAGGTGTAACACTGTGTGATGAATTCACCCATCACAAAGTAATTTCACAGAAATCTTCTTTCTAGTTTTTATCTCAGGATATTTCCTTTTCCACCATCAGCTTCCATGCACTCCCAAATATCCCTTTTCAGACATCACAATAGCAGTGCTACCAAATTGATCCATGAAATGAACCATGTATCTCTGTGAGATGAATTAATGCAACACAAAGTTGTTTCTCAGAAAGGTTCTTTCTAGTATTAATATGAGTATATTTCCTTTTTCACCATAATCTTCAATGTGCTCCACAAGACCCCAATGCATATTCCAAGGAAACTGTCTTAGCAAACTGCTCAATGAAAAGAACAATGTAACTCTGTCAGATGAATTCACATCTTACATAGCAGTCCCTCAGAAAGCTTCTTTTTGTTATTTATCTGAGGATATTCTCTTTGTCACCATAGGCTTCAATGCATTCCTAAATAACCTACTGCAGATTCCATGAAAACAGTGTTATCAAACTGCTCAATGTAAACAGCAGTGTAACTCTGTGAGATGAATTCACACATCACAAACAGTTTCTCA
>NW_012118021.1:61109-68196 GCF_000951035.1 Colobus angolensis palliatus
CATAGGCTTCAATGCATTCCTAAATAACCTACTGCAGATTCCATGAAAACAGTGTTATCAAACTGCTCAATGAAAACAGCAGTGTAACTCTGTGAGATGAATTCACACATCACAAAGCAGTTTCTCACAAAGCCTCCTTCTAGGTTTTATCTCAGGATATTTACTTTTTCACTATAGGCCTCAACGGGCTCCGACATATCCCTTTGCAGATTCCATGAAACAGTGTGAGAAAACTGCTCCATGAAAAGAAAGGTGTAGCTCTTTGATATGAATTCACACATCACAAAACCTTTCTAAGAAAGATTCTTTCTAGTCTTTATCCGATGATATTCCCTTTGTCACTGTAGGCTTCAATGCGATCCAAAATATCCCTTTTCAAATTCCCCAAAAACAGTGCTACCAAACTGCTCCATGAAAAGTTTTGTGTAAATCAGTGAGATGAATTCACGAATCACAAAGTATTTTCTCAGAAAACTTCCTTCTAGTTTTTGTCTAAGGATATATCCTTTGTCAAAATAAACTTCAATGCGCTCTGAAATATCCCATTGCAAATTCCAAGAAAACAGTGCTAGGAAACTGCTCAATGGAAAGAACAGTGTAGCTCTGTGAAATGAATTCACACATCACAAAGAAGTTTCTCAAAATGTTTCTTTCTAGTTTGTATTTGAGAATATTTATTTTTTCACTGTAGACCTCAATGCACTCCCAAATACCCATTTGCAGATTATATGAAAACAGTGTTAGCAAACTCCTCCATGTAAAGTAAGGTGTAACCCTGTGAGAGGCATTGAAACATCACAAAGAACTTTCTCATAAATATTCTTTCTAGTTTCTATCTGAGGATATTCAGTTTGTCACCATAGGCTTTAATGCAATTGAAAATATCTATCTCCTCTCAGATTAACCGAAAACAGTGCTACCAAACTGTTCCATGAAAAGAATCACGTAACTCTGTGAGATGAATTAAACCATCACAAAGAGGCTTCTCAGAAAGTTTCTTTCTAGGTTTTACATGAGAATATTTCCTTTGTCTCCATAAGCTTCAACGTACTCCAAAATATACCATTGCACATTCCAAGAAAAAGTGTTAGCAACCTGCTCAGTGAAAAGAACAGTGTAACTCTGTGAGATGAATTCACACATCACAAACAAGTTTCTCAGAAATTTTCTTTCTACTTTTTGTCTGAGAATATTTGGTATTTCACTACAGACTTCAACATGCTCCCAAATATCCCTTTGCAGACTACATGAAAACAGTGTTAGCAAGCTGCTCCATGAAAAGAAAGGTGCAACTCTGTGAGATGAATTCACACATTCACACATCACAAAGAACTTTCTCAGAAAGCATCCTTCTAGGTTTTATCTGAGGATATTTCCTTTGTCACCATAGTCTTCAATGTGATCCAAAATATCCCTTCTCAGATTCCCCAAAAACAGTGCTACCAAATTGCTCCATGAAAACAATGGTGTAACTTTGTGAGCTGAATTCACCCATCACAGAGCAGTTTCTTCGAATGTTTCTTTCTAGTATTTATCTGCGTATATATTTTTTTCACCATATGTCTCAGGGCCCTCCCAAATATCCACTTGCAGATTCCACAAAAAGTGTGTTAGCAAACTTCTCTATGAAAATAAAGGTGTAACTCTGTGAGATGAATTCACAAATCATCAAAAACTTTCCCAGAAAGCTTCTATCTAGTTTTTATCTGAGGATATTTCCTTAGTCACCACAGGCTTCAATGAGATACAAAATATCCCTTCTCAGATTTCCTAAAAACAGTGCTACCAACCATGAAAACAATGGTGTAACTCTATGAGATGAATTAACACTTCACAAAGCTGTTTCTCAGATAGCATCTTTGTAGTTTTTATATGAGGTTATTTCCTTTGTAACCATAAGCTTCAAAGTTCTCCAAAATATCATACTGCAGATTAAAAGAAAACTGTGTTAGCAAACTACTCAATGAATAGAATAGTGTATCTCTGTGACATGAATTCACACATCACAAGGAAGTCTCTCATAAAGCCTCCTTCTAGTGTTTATCTCAGGATATTTACTTTTACACTATAGGCCTCAATGGGCTCCAAAATATCCCTTTGCAGATTCCACAAAAACAGTGCCAGCAAGCTGCTCCACGAAAAAAAGTTGTAGCTATGTGAGATTAATTCACACATCCCAAAAACGTTCTAGGACGGCCTGTTTCTAGATTTAATCTGACGATATTCCCTTTGTCACTGTAGGCTTCAATGCAATCCAAAATATCCCTTCTCAAATTCCCCAAAAACAGTGCAACCAAACTGCTCCATAATATGTTTTGTGTAAATCAATGAGATGAATTTACAAATCACCAAGTAGTTTCTCAGAAAGCTTCTTTCTAGCTTTGTCTCAGGATTTATCCTTTGTAACCATAAACTTCAATGTGCTCTGAAATGTCCCATTGCAGATTCCAAGAAAACAGTGTTAGCAAACTGCTCAATAAAAAGAACAGTGTAACTCTGTGAGATGAATTCACACACCACAAAGAAGTTTCTCAAAAAGTTTCTTTCTAGTTTTTATCTGAAGATATTTACTTTTTCACTACAGGCCTCAATGCACTCCCAAATATCCCTCTGTAGATTCCATAACAACAGTGTCAGCAAACTGCTCCATGAAAAGGAAAGGAGTAACTCAGTGAGATGAATTCAAACATCACAAAGAACTTTCTCAGAAATCTTTCTAGTTTTTATCTGAGAATATTTACTTTGTCATCATAGGCTTTATTGCAATCCAAAATATCACCTATCAGATTAACCAAAAACAGTGCTACCAAACTGCTCCATGAAAAGCATGGTGTAACACTGTGAGATGAATTAACACATCACAAAGCTGTTTCTCAGATAGCATATCTCTGGTTTTTGGATGAGAATATTTCCTTTGTCATCATAATCTTCAAAGCACTCCAAATTATCATATTACAGATTAAAAGAAAACAGTGTTAGCAGACTGCTACATGAAAAGAATGGTGTAACTCTGTGAAATGAATTTACACATCACAAGGCAGTTTCTCAGAAAACTTCTTTCTAGCTTTTATCTGAGGGTATTTGCTTTTTCACCATAAGCCTCAATGCAATCCACAATATCCCTTCTCAGATTCCCTCAAAAGAGTGCCACCAAACAGATCCATAAATAGAATGGTGTAACTCTGTGAGATGAATTCACACATCACAAAGCTGTTTCTCAGAAATCATCTTTGTGGTTTGAGACTGAGGATATTTCCTTTTAAACCATATTCCTTAATGTGCTCCCAAATATCCCATGGCAGATTCCATGAAAAAAGTGTTAGCAATCTTCTCAATGTAAGGAGAGGTGTACCTCTGTGAGATGAATTCACACGTCAAAAAGAACTTTCTCAGAAAGTTTCTTTATAGTTTTTATCTGGGAATATTTCCTTTTTCACCATAGGCCTCAAGGCACTACCAAATACCCCTTCGCAGATTCCAAGAAAACAGTCTTAGCAAGCTGCTCCATGAAAAGAAATGTGTATTTCCTTCATCACTATAGGCTTCAATACAATCTAATATATCCCTTGTCAGATTCCCCAAAAACAGTGTAACCAAACTGCTCCATGAAAAGAATCATGTAACTCTGAGAGATGAATTCACAAATTCACAAAGCAGTTTCTCAGAAAGCTTCTTTCAATTTTTTGTATGAGGATATTTCCATTTTCACTGTAGACCTCAATGTGCTCCCAAATATCCCCTGTCAGATTCCACGAAAATAGTGTTAGCAAACTGTTCCATGAAAACAAACGTGTAAATTTGTGAGATTAATTCACACATCACAAAGCAATTTCTCAGAAAGTTTTTTTTTTGGTTTTTATCTGAGGATATTTCCTTTGTCTACATAGGTTTCAAAGCACTCTCAATTATCCCCTTGCAGATTCCCTGACAACATTGTTAGCAAACTGCTCCAAGAAAACAGTCATTTAACTCTGTGAGACGAATTCACAAATCACAAAGCAGTTTCACAGAAAGCTTCTTTCCAGTTTTTTCTGAGGATATTTCCTTTATCACCATTGGCTTCAATGTGATCCAAAATATTCGTTCTCAGGTTCCCCAAAAATAGTGCTACCAAACTGATCCATGAAAAGAATTGTGTAACTCCGTGAGATGATTTAGCACATCACAAAGTGGTTTCTCAGAAAACTTCTATGTAGGCTTATTTCAGGATAGTTCCTTTTTCACCCTAAGCTTCAATGAACTCCAAAATATCAGATTACAGAGCCCAAGAAAACAGTATTAGCAAACTGCTCAATGAAAAGAATAGTGTAATTCTGTGAGGTGAATTCACACATCACAAAGCAGTTTCTGAGAAATCTTCTTTCTAGTTGTTGTCTGAGGGTATTTCCCTTTTCACCATAGCCCTCAATGAGTTCACAAATTATCCCTTTGAAGACTCCATAAAAATACTTATAGCAAACTATTCCATGAAAAGAAAGGTGTCAATCTGTGTGATGAATTCACACATCATTAATCAGTTTCTCAGAAATGTTCTTTGAATTTGTCTCATTATATTCTCTTTGTTACCATCAGCCTCACCTCATTCCCAAATATCCCTTTTCATGTTCCATGAAAACAGTGTTAGCAAACTGCTCCTTGAAAACAAAGGTGTAACTCTGTGAGATGAATTCACACATGACCAAACAGTTTCTCAGAAAGTTTCTTTTTGGTTTATGTCTGGGGATATTTCCTTTGTCACCATATTCTTCAATGTGTTCCCAAGTATCATATTGCAAATTTCACGAAGACAGTATTATCAAAATGCTCAATGAAAACAATAGTGTATGTCTTTGAGATGAATTTACACATCCAAAAGCAGTTTCTGAGAAATCTTCTTTCTAGTTTTTAGTGAGGATATTTCCTTTTTCACCGTACGCCTCAATGCACTCTGGAATATCCCATTGCAGAGTACACGAAAAAATATGAGCACACTTCTCAATGAAAAAAATGCTGTACCTCCGTGAGATGAATTCACACATCACAAAGTAGTTTCTCAGAAAGTTTCTTTCTACATTCTAGCTGAGGATATTTCCTTTGCTACCATAGGCTTCAATGTATTCCAAAATATTTCTTCTCAGATTACCCAAAGGTAGTGCTATCAAACGGATCCATTGGAATCATCGTGTAATGCTGTGAGATGGATTCACAAACCACAAAGCAGTTTCTCAGAAAGCTTCTATCTAGTTTTTTTTTCCTGAGGATATGTCCTTTTTCACCATTTGCCTCAATTCGCTTTTGAATATACCTTTGCAGATTCCACAAAAATAGTGTTAGCAAATGGTTCCATGAAAATAAAGGGGTAAATGTGTGAGATGAATTCACATATCACAAAGCAGTTTCTCAGAAAGTTCTTTTTGTTTTTTGGCTGATCATATTTCCTTTGTCAACATAGGCTTCAATATACTCCCCAATAACTCTTCTCAGATATCACAAAAACAGTGATGACGGACTTCTCAATCAACAAAAAGGTTAAAGTCTATGAGACGAATACAAACATCACAAAACTGTTTCTGTAAAAGCTTCTTTCCAGTTATTATCTGAAGTAATTTCATTTTTCTCCATAGGCCTCAAGGATATCCCCAATATCCCTTTGCATATTCCATAAAAATTCTATGCCATTGCAGATTCCAAGAGAACTGTGTCAGCAAACTGCTCAATGAAAAGAACATTGTAATTCTGTGACTTGATTTCACACATCACAAAGCAGTTTCTCAGAAAGCTTCTTTAAAGATTTTATGAGGATATTTCCTTTTTCACCATAGACCTCAATGCGCTCCCAAATATCCCTTTGCAGATTCCACAATAATAGTGTTAGCAAACTGCTCCATGTAAATGAAGTTGTAATTCTGTGAGGTGAATTCACACATCACAAAGAAGTTTCTCTGAAAGCGTCTTTCTAGTTTTAATCTGAGCATATTTCCTTTGACACTATAGGCTTCAATGCAATCCAAAATATCCCTTCTCAGATTCAGCAAAAACAGGGATACCAAACTGCACCACAAAAAGAATCCTGTAACTCTGTGAGGTGAATTCAGAAATCACAAAGCTGTTTCTCAGAAAGCTTCTTTCTACTTGTTGTCTGAGGGTATTTCCTTTGTCCCCATAAGCTTCAATGAGTTCCGAAAAATCCCCTGCAGGTTCCAAGAAAACAGTTTAGCATACTGATCAATGAAAAGAACAGTGTAACTCTGTAAGATGAATTTACATATCACAAAGCAGTTTCTCACAAAGCCTTTATTTGGTTTTATATAAGGATATTTCTTTGTCACCATAGGCTTCAATGCACTTCCAAATATCCTACTGCAGATTCCAGGAAAATGCTGTTATTAACTGCTTAGTGAAAAAAATGGTGTAACTCTGAGATGAATTCACGCATTACAAAGCAGTTTCTCAGACAAAGAACTTTCTCAGAAAGCTTCTTTCTAGTTTTTATCTGAGGAGGTTTCTTTCTCACCATAGCCTTCAAAGTGATCCAAATATCTCATCTCAGATTCACCAAAACAATGACACCAAACTACTCCATGAATCAAATCGTGTAACTCTGTGAGATGAATTAACACCTCACAAAGAGGTTTCTCAGAAAGCTTCTTTCTAGTTTTTAAATTAGCATATTCTCATTGTCATCATAAGCTTCAATGCACTCAGAAATATCCCATTGCAGATTCCAAGAAAACAGTGCTAGCAAACTGCTCAATGAAAAGAACAGTGTACCTCTCTGAGATGTATTCACACATCACAAACCAGTTTCTCAGAAAGTTGCCTTCTAGTTTTTATCTGGAACTATTACCTTTTTCACAAAAAGCCTCATTGCACTCCCAAACATCCCTTGCAGATTCCACAAGAACAGTGTTATCAACTGCTCCATGAAAAGAAAGCTGTAACTGTGTGAAATGTTTTCACACATCATGAAGATCTTTCTCAGAAATCTTCTTTCTAGTTTGTATCTGAGGATATTTACTTTTCACCATAACCTTCAAAGCCATCCAAAATATCCCTTTTCAGATTTCACAAAAACAGCGTTATCAAACTAATCCGTGAAAAGAATCAC
>NW_012118021.1:68246-68907 GCF_000951035.1 Colobus angolensis palliatus
TCTTTCTCAGAAATCTTCTTTCTAGTTTGTATCTGAGGATATTTACTTTTCACCATAACCTTCAAAGCCATCCAAAATATCCCTTTTCAGATTTCACAAAAACAGCGTTATCAAACTAATCCGTGAAAAGAATCACGTAACATTGTGAGATGAAGTTACACATGACAAAGCAGTTTCTCAGAAAGTTTCTTTCTAATTTATGTCTGAGGGTATTTCCTTCCTCACAATAAGCTTCAAAGCACTCCAAAACATCCCATTGCAAATTCCAAGAAAACAGTGTTAGCAAACTGCTTAATGAAAAGAACAGTGTAACCCTGTGAGTTGAACTCACACATCAAAAAGTGGTTTCTCAGAAAGCTTTTTAGGTTTTCTATGAGAATATTTCCTTTTTCACTATGGGCCTCAATGCGCTCCCAAATATCCCTTTGCAGATTCCACAAAAGTTGTGTTGGCAAAGTGTTCCATGAAAAGAAATGTATAACTCTTTGAGATGAATTCACACAACACATAAAACTTTCTCAGGCAGCTTCTATCTAGTATTTATCTGAGGTTATATCCTTAGACAACATAGGCTTCAATGCAATCCAAAATGACCCTTTTGAGATTCCCCAAAAAGAGTGCTAAAAACTGATCCATGAATAGAATCATGTAACTCTGTGTG
>NW_012118021.1:68957-69368 GCF_000951035.1 Colobus angolensis palliatus
AAATGACCCTTTTGAGATTCCCCAAAAAGAGTGCTAAAAACTGATCCATGAATAGAATCATGTAACTCTGTGTGATAAATTAACACATCACAAAGCGGTTTCTCAGAATCCTTCCTTGAAGTTTTATGTGTGGATATTTCCTTTGTCAATATAATCTATGTGTTCTGAAATATCCGATTACAGATTCCAAAAAACAGTATTAGTAAACTGTTTAATGAAAAGAACAGTGTAACTCTGTCAGACAAATTCACACATCATGAAGTATTTTCTCAGATTGTTTCTTTCTACTTTTTTTCTGAGGATATTTGCTTCAAACTGCTCAATGAAAATAACAGGGTAATTCTGTGTGTTGAATTCAAATATCACAAAGCAGTTTCTCAGAAAGCTTCATTTTGGTTTTTCTTTTTTTTT
>NW_012118021.1:72119-72564 GCF_000951035.1 Colobus angolensis palliatus
ATCACAAAGCAGTTTCTCAAAAAACTTCCTTCTAGTTTTTATCAGAGGATATTTCCTTTCTCATCATTGGTTTCAATGTGTTCCCAAATAACTCATTACATAATTCCTCCTTTAGCTCTGAGAAGTTTGATGGACTGAAGCCTTCTTCTCCCATCTCGTCAAAGTCATTCTCTGTCCAGCTTTGATCTGTTGCTGGTGATGAGCTGCGCTCCTTTGCAGGGGGAGATGCACTCTTATTTTTTAAATGTCCAGCTTTTCTGCCCTGCCTTTTCTCCATATTTGTGGTTTAATCTGCCTCTGGTCTTTGATGTTGGTGATGTATTGTAAGGATTTTGGTGTAAGTGTCCTTACTGTTTGATAGTTTTCCTTCTAACAGTCAGGACCCTCAGCTGTAGGTCTGTTGGAGATTGTTTGAGGTCCACTCCAGACCCTGTTTGCCTGGGTA
>NW_012118021.1:73209-73523 GCF_000951035.1 Colobus angolensis palliatus
GACAGGCAGGCTTCCTTGAGCTGCTGTGAGCTCCACCCAGTTCGAGCTTCCCAGCGGCTTTGTTTACCTACTTAAGCCTCAGCAATGGTGGGCGCACCTTCCCCAGCCTCTTTGCTGTCTTACAGTTAGATCGCAGACTGCTATGCTAGCAATGAGGGAGGCTCTGTGGGCGTGGAACCCTCCCAGCCAGGTATGGGATATAATCTCCTGATGTGCCCGTTTGCTTAAAGCACAGTTTTGGGGTGGGAGATACCCGATTTTCCAGGTGTTGTGTGTCTCTGTTCCCCTGGCTAGGAAAAGGGATTCCCTTCCCC
>NW_012118021.1:74033-79574 GCF_000951035.1 Colobus angolensis palliatus
TTTGCTTAAAGCACAGTTTTGGGGTGGGAGATACCCGATTTTCCAGGTGTTGTGTGTCTCTGTTCCCCTGGCTAGGAAAAGGGATTCCCTTCCCCCTTGTGCTTCCCAGGTGAGGTGATGGCTCGCCCTGCTTCAGCTCTCACTGGTCGGGCTGCAGCAGCTGGCCAGCACCAATTATCTGGCACTCCCTAGTAAGATGAACCCAGTACCTCGGTTGAAAATGCAGAAATCATTGGTCTTCTGTGTCAATCTCGCTGGGAGTTGGAGACTGGAGCTGTTCCTATTTGGCCATATTGCTCTGTCCCACTCCCTTCCCAAATATCCCTTTCTAGATTCCATGAAAACAGTGTTTGCAAACTGCTGAATGAAAGGAAATGTATTACTCTGTGAGATGAATAGACACATCACAAAGAAGTTTGTTAGAAAGCTTCCTTCTATTTCTTTTCTGAGGATATTTCTTTTGTCAGCATATGCTTCAAAGAAATCTATAATATCGTTTTTCAGATTCCCCAAAAAGAGTGCAACCAAACTGCTCCATGAAAAGAAAGTTGTGACTCTATGAGATGAATTCACACATCACAAAACAGTTTCATAGATGGTTTCTTATTGGTTTTATTGGAGGATATTTCCTTTTTCACAGTAGGCCTCAATGAGCTGCCATATATTCCTTAGCAGATTCCCTGATAACAGCGTTAGCAACTTTTCCATGAAAAGAAAGGTGTAATTCTGGGAGATGAATTCACACATCACAAAAAAATTTCTCAGAAAGCTTATATCGAGTTTTTGTCGGAGGATATTTCCTTTGTCACCATAGGCTTCAATGCGATCCAAACTAACCCTTCTCAGTTTCCCTGAAACCAGTTTTACCAATCTGATTCAGGAGAATTTTGTAACTCTGTGAGCTGAATTAACACATCACAAAGCAGTTTCTCAGAAAGCTTCTTTCTACTTCTTATGTGAGGATACTTCTCATGCCACCATAAGCTTCAATGCACTCTGAAATATCAGATTACACAATCCAAGAAAACAGTGTCAGCAAACTGCTCTAAGAAAAGGACACTCTAATTCTGGGAGATGAATGAATACATCACCAAACAGTTTCTCACAGAACTTCTTTCTAGTTTTTATCTGTGGTTATTTCCTTTTTCACTATAGGCCTCAATGTGCTCCCAAATATCACGTTGCAGATTCCATGAAAACAGTGTTAGCAAACTGTGCCATGAATAGAAAGATGTAACTCTGTGACAGAATTTCACACATCACAAAGAACTGTCTCAGAAAGGTTCTTTCTTGTTTTTACCTGAGGATATTTCCTTTGTCACCATAGGCTTCAATGTGATTCAAATTATCCCTTCTCAGATTCCCCAAAGACAGTGCTACAAAACTTTTCCATGAAAAGAATGGTGTAACTCAGTGAGATGAATTCACACATCACAAAGCAGTTTCTCATAAAGCTTCTTTCTAGTTTTTTTCAGAGGATAATTCCTTTTTCACCATAGGCCTCAACTCACTCCAAAATATCCCTCTGTAGATTGTCAGAAAGCTACCATACAGTTTTTTCCTGAGGATATTTCCTTTGTCACCATAAGATTCAATGCACTCCAACATATCCCATTACAGATTCCACGAAAACTATGTTACAAAACTGCTATATGAAAACAAATGTGTAACTCTGTGAGATGAATTCACACATCACAAAGCAGTCTCTCAGAAAGTTTCTTTCTAGTTTTTATCTGAGGATATTTAGTTTTTTACCATAGGCCTCAATGCTCTTCCAAGTATCCCCTTGCAGATTCCACGAAAACAGTGCTATCAAACAGCTCAATGAAAAGTACAGTGTAATTCTGTGACGTGAATTCAAACATCACAATTCAGTTTCTCAGAAAGCTTTCTTCTAGTTTTTATTGGAGTATATTTCCTTTTTCACTATAGGCCTCGAAGTGCTCCCAAATATCACTTTGCAGATTACACGAAAACAATCTCAGAAAACTGCTCAATGAAAGGAAAAGTATAATTCTGTGAGATGAATTCACACATCATAAAGCAGTTTCTCAGAAAGGTTCTTTCTAGTTTTGATATGAAGATATTTCCTTTTTCACCGTAGGCCTCAATGTGCTCTCAAATATCCCTTTGCAGATTCCACGAAAACAGAGTTTTCAAAGAGCTCAATGAAAAAAATGGTGTAACTCTGTGAGGTGAATTCATGCATCATAAAACAGTTTATCATAAATCTTCTTTCTCGTTTTTATCTAAGGATATTTAGTTTTTCACAGTAGGCTTCAATGGCCTTCAAATTATACCATTGCCAATTCCAAGAAAATTGTGTTAGCAAATTGCTGAATGGAAATAAAAGTGTAACTCTGTGAGATGAATTCACACATCACAAAACAGTTTCTCAGAATGCTCCTTTTTGGTTTTTATCTGAGGATATTTCATTTTTCACCATAGTTCCTCAATGCATTCCCAAATATCCCCTTGCAGATTACACAAAAACAGTATTAGCAAACTGCTCCATTGAAGGAAATGTGTAACTCCATGAGGTGAATTCACACATTACAAAGAAGTTTCTCAGAAAACTTCTTCTATTTTTTATCTGAATATATTTCCTTTTTCACCATAGGCTTCAATGCAATCCAAGGTATCCTTTCTCAGAATCCCCAAAAAGATTGTTACCAAACTGCTCTATGAATCGAAAGGTGTAACTCTGTTAGATGAATTCAAAAATCACAAAGCAGTTTGACAGAATCTTCTTTCTAGCTTTTATCTGAGGATATTTCCTTTGACAATGTAGGCTTCAATGCAATCTGAAATATCCCTTCTCAGATTCCCCAAAAAGAGTGCTACCAAACAGCTCCATGAAAGGAATCGTGTAACTCAGTGAGATGAATTCACCTAGCACAAAGCTGTTTCTCAGAAAGCTTCTTTCTAGTTTTTATCAGAGAATATTTCGTTTTTCACCATAATATTCAATGCACTCCGAAATATCCCATTGCAGATTCCAAGAAAGCAGTAGTAGCAAACTGCTCAATGAAAAGAATAGTGTAACCCTGTGAGATAAATTCACACATTCAAAAGCATTTTCTCAGAAATCTTCTTTCTAGTCTTTATCTGAGGATATTTCCTTTTTCACTATAGGCCTCAATGCGCTCCCAAATATCCCTTTGCAGATTTCATGAAAAGAGTGTTTTCAAGCAACTCCATGAAAAGAAACTCTGTGAGATGAATTTGCACGTTAAAAGGAATTTTCTCAGAGTGCTTATTTCTAATTTTTAACTGAGAATATTTACTTTGTCACAATAGGCTTCAATGTTATCAAAAGTATCTCTTTTCCGATTCCCCAAAAACAGTGCTACCAATTTGATCCATGAAAAGAATCGTGTATCTCTGTGAGATGAATTAACACACACAAATCAGTTACTCAGAAAGCTTCTTTCTAGTCTTTATCTGAGGATATTTCCTTTGACAATGTAGGCTTCAATGCAATCTGAAATATCCCTTCTCCGATTCCCCAAAAACAGTGCTACCAAATTGCTGCAAGAAAAGAATCGTATAAATCTGTGAGATGAATTCACAAATCAGAAAGCAGATTCCCAGAAAGCTTCTGTCTAGTTTTTTTTTTGAGATGGAGTCTCGCTCTGTCGCCCAGGCTGGACTGCAGTGGCCAGATCTCAGCTCACTGCAACTCCACCTCCCAGGTTTACACCATTCTCCTGCCTCAGCCTCCTGAGTAGCTGGGACTACAGGCGTCCGCCACCTTGCCCAGCTAGTTTTTTGTGTTTTTTTAGTAGAGACGGGGTTTCACCATGTTAGCCAGGATGGTCTCGATCTCCTGACCTCGTGATCCGCCTGTCTTGGCCTCCCAAAGTGCTAGGATTACAGGCTTGAGCCACCACACCTGGCCTCTTTCTAGTTTTTGTCTGAGGATATTTCTTTGTCACCATAAGCTTCAATGCACTGCGAAATATCCCATTGCAGACTCCAAGGAAACAGTGTTAGCAAACTGCTCAATGAAAAATACAGTAAAACCCTGTGAGATGAATTCACATATCACAAAGCAGTTTCTCAGATAGCTTCTTTTTGCTTTTTATGTGAGGATATCTTCTAAGTAACCATAGGCTTCAATGTATTCCCAAATATGCTATTGCAGATTCCATGAAAACAGTGCTATCAAACTGATCAATGAAAAGAATGGTGTAACTCTGTGAGATGAATTCACAGAACACAGAGGACTTTCTCAGAAAGTTTCTTTATGGTTTTTTCCTGAGGGTATGTTCTTTGTCAATGCAGGTTTCAATGCAATCTAAAATAGGCCTTCTCAGAATCCCCAAAAACAGTGCTATCAAATGGTACATGAAAAGTATCATGTAACACTCTTAGATGAATTAACGCATCACAAAGCAGTTTCTCAGAACGCTTCTTTCTCTTTTTTATCTGAGAATATATCATTTATCACTGTAGGTCACAATGCACTCAAAATATCCCTTTGTGGATTCCACGAAAACAGTGTTAGAAAACTGCTCCATGAAAAGAAAGTTCTAACTCTGTGAGATGAATTCACACATCACAATGAGCTCTCTCAGAAAACTTCTTTCTAGTTTTTGGATGAGGATATTTCCTTTGTCACCATAGGCTTCAATGCAATTCAAACTATCCCTTCTCAGATACCCCAAAAACAGTGCTACCAAACTGCTCCATGAAAAGTATCCTGTAACTCTGTGAGATGAATTCACAAATGAAAAAGCAGTTTCTCAGAAAGCTTCCTTCTATTTTTTGTCTGAGAATATTTCCTTTGTCAATGTAACCTTCAGTGTGCTCAGAAATATCCCACTGCAGATTCCAAGAAAACAGTATTAGCAAACTGCTCCATGAAAAGAATGGTGTAACTCTGTGAGATGAATTCACACATCACAAAACAGTTTTTCAGAACGTTTCCTTCTAGTTTTCGCTAAGGATATTTCCTTTCTCACCGTAGGCCTCAATACACTCTCAAATATCTCTTTGCAGATTCCACAAAACAGTGTAAGCAAACTGTTCCACGAAAATTGATTTGTAACTCTATGAGATGATTTTACACAAAGCAAAGTCCTTTCTCAGGAAGCTTCTCTCTACCTTTTGTCTGAGGATATTTCTTTTGTCACCATAGGCTTCAAGGTGATCAAAAATATCCCTTCTCAGATTCCCCAAAACAGTGCTACCAAACTGCTCCATGAAAATAATTGTATAACTCTGGGAGATGAATTAACACATCACAAAACGGTTTCTCAGAGAGCTTCCTTCTAGTTTTTATCTGAGGATATTTCGGTTTTTACCATAGGCCTCAATGCACTCCCATATATCCTTTTGCAGATACCTCGAAAACAGTGTTAGCCAACTGCTCAATGAAAAGAACATTGTAACTCTGTGAGATCAACTCATACATCACAAAGCAGTTTCTAAGAAAGCTTCGTTCTTGTTTTTATCTGAGGATATTTCCAATTTCAACATAGGCCTCAAGGTGCTCCTGTATATCCCTATGCAGATTTCACGAAATCAGTGTTAGTA
>NW_012118021.1:80153-80690 GCF_000951035.1 Colobus angolensis palliatus
CAGAAAGCTTCTTTCTAGTTTTTATCTGAGGATATTTCCTTTGTCACCATAGGCTTCAATGCAATCCTAAATATCCCTTCTCAGATTTCCCAAAACAGTGCTACCAACTGATCCATGAAAGGAACCATGTTACTCCATGATTTGAATTAACACATCACAAAGCAGTTTCTCACAAAGCTTCTTTCTGGTTTCTATATGAGGATATTTCCTTTGTCACCAGAAGGTTCAAAACACTCCAAAGCATCCTGTTGCGGACACCAAAAAATAAAAAGAGTTAGCAAACTGCTCATTGAAAAACAGTGTAACTCTGTGACATGAATTCACACATCACAAAGCAGTTCATCAGAAAGCTTTTTTCTAGTTTTTATCTGAGGATATGTCCTTTTTCACCATAGGACTCAAAGTGCTCCCAAATATCACTTTTCAGATTCCACGAAAAGAGTGTTAGGAAACATCTCCATGAATAGAAAGGTGTAACTCTGTTAGATGAAATAACACATCACAAAGAACTTTCTCAGAAAGCTTCTTTCTAGTTTT
>NW_012118021.1:80740-81098 GCF_000951035.1 Colobus angolensis palliatus
TGTAACTCTGTGAGATGAATTCACACATCACAAAGCAGTTTCTCAGAAAGATTCTTTCTAGTTTTATCTGAAGATATTTCCTTTGTCACCATAGGATTCAATGCGATCCAACATATCCCTTCTCAGATTCCCCAAAATCACTGTTACCAAACTAAACCATGAAAATAATCATATAACTCTATGTGATGAATTAACACATGACAATGCAGTTGCTCAGAAAGCTTCTTTCTTGCTTTTATATGAAGATATTTCCTTTGTCACTATAAACTTCAATCCACTCCCAAATATCAGACTGCAGATTCCCCAAAAACAGTGTTATCAATCTGCTCAAGGAAAATAATGGTTGAACTCTGTGAGT
>NW_012118021.1:81148-81867 GCF_000951035.1 Colobus angolensis palliatus
GTCAAAATAAGCTTCAATACTCTCAGAAATATCCCATTGCAGATAGATTCCAAGAAAACAGTGTTAGCAAACTGCAAAATGTAAAGTACAGTGTAACTCGGTGAGATGAATTCACATATCATAAAGCAATTTCTCAGATAGCTTCTTTTTAGTTTTTATCTGAGGATATTTCCTTTCTCACCATAGACCTCAATTTGCTCCCAAATATCCCTTTGCAGATTCCATGAAAACAGTGTCAGCAAACTGCTCCATGAAAACAATGGTGTATTTCTGTGACATGAATTCAAAAATCACAAAGGTGTTTCTCAGAAAGATTCTTTCCAGTTTTTATATGAGGCTATTTCCTCTTTCACCATAGCCTTCAATGTGATCCAAAATGTCGCTTCTCAGATTCTCCAAAAACCCTGCCCCCAAACTGATCCAGGAAGAGAATCCTGTGACTCTGTGAGATGAACTCACACATCACAAAGCCATTTCTCAGAAAGTTTCTTTGTTGTTTTTATCTGAGGATATTTCCTTTTTCACCATAGACTTCAATGTTCTCCCTAATATCCTACTGCAGATTCCCCAAAAACTGAGTTATCAATCTGCTCAATGAAAAAGATGGCATAACTTGGTGTGAAGAATTCACACATCACAAAGCAGTTTCTCAGAAATCTTCCTTTTGGTTTTTATCTGAGGATATTTACTTTGTCACCATAGGCTTCAATGCAATCCAA
>NW_012118021.1:81917-83349 GCF_000951035.1 Colobus angolensis palliatus
GGTTTCTCAGAAAGCTTCTTTCTGGTTTCTATATGAGGATATTTCCTTTGTCACCAGAAGATTCAAAACACTCCAAAGCATCCTACTGCAGACACCAAAAAATAAAAAGAGTTAGCAAATTGATCATTGAAGAACAGTGTAACTCTGTGATATGAATTCACACATCACAAAGCAGTTCATCAGAAAGCTTCTTTCTAGTTTTTATCTGAGGATATGTCCTTTTTCACCATAGGGCTCAAAGTGCTCCCAAATATCCCTTTTCAGATTCCATGAAAAGAGTGTTAGGAAACATCTCCATGAATAGAAAGGTGTAACTCTGTTAGATGGAATAACACATCACAAAGAACTTTCTCAGAAAGCTTCTTTCTAGTTTTTACGTGAGGATATTTCCTTTGCCACCTCAGGCTTCAATGCAATTCAAATTATCCGTTCTCAGATTGCCAAAATGAGTGCTACCAAACTGATCTGTGAAAGGAATCATGTAACTTTGTTTTGAATTAAAACATGACAAAGCAGTTTCTCAGAAAGATTCTTTCTCGATTTTATATGAAACTATTTCCTTTGTCAAAATAAGCTTCAATACCCTCAGAAATATCCCATTGCAGATAGATTCCAAGAAAACATTGTTAGCAAACTGCAAAATGTAAAGTACAGTGTAACTCGGTGAGATGAATTCACGCATCATAAAGCAATTTCTCAGAAAGTTTCTTTTTAGTTTTCATCTGAGGATATTTCCTTTCTCACCATAGACCTCAATGTGCTCCTAAATATCCCTTTGCAGATTCCATGAAAACAGTGTCAGTAAACTGCTCCATGAAAACAACAGTGTATTTCTATGACATGAATTCAAAAATCACAAAGGTGTTTCTCAGAAAGATTCTTTCCAGTTTTTATATGAGGCTATTTCCTCTTTCACCATAGCCTTCAATGTGATCCAAAATGTCGCTTCTCAGATTCTCCAAAAACCCTGCCCCCAAACTGATCCAGGAAGAGAATCCTGTGACTCTGTGAGATGAACTCACACATCACAAAGCCATTTCTCAGAAAGTTTCTTTGTTGTTTTTATCTGAGGATATTTCCTTTGTCACCATAGACTTCAATGTTCTCCCTAATATCCTACTGCAGATTCCCCAAAAACCGAGTTATCAATCTGCTCAATGAAAAATATGGCATAAGTCGGTGGGAAGAATTCACACATCACAAAGCAGTTTCTCAGAAATCTTCCTTTCGGTTTTTATCTGAGGATATTTCATTTATCACCATAGGCTTCAATGTGATACAAAATATCCCTTCTCAGATTCCCCAAAAACAGAGCTACCAAACAGCACCTTGAAAATAATTGTGTAACTCTGTGAGGTGAAATCACACATCACAAAGAACTTTATCATAATGCTTTTGTCTAGTTTTTATCTGAGGACATTTCCTTTGTTAC
>NW_012118021.1:88194-89185 GCF_000951035.1 Colobus angolensis palliatus
GTGGGGTAAATTAACACTTGACAAATCTGTTTCTCAGGAAGCTTCTTGCTAGTTTTTATATGAGGATATTTCCTTTGTCACAATAAGCTTCAATGCACTCTGATATATCCTATTGTAGATTCCAAGAAAACTGTGTTAGCTAACTGCTAAATGTAAAGAATAGTGTAACTCAGTGAGATTAATTCACATGTCACAAGGCAGTTTCTCATAAAGTTTCCTTCTAGTTTTTATCTGAAGATATTTCCTTTGTCAACGTAGGCATCAAAGCGCTACTAAATATCCCTTTGAAGATTCCACAAAAACAGTGCCAGCAAACTGCTACATGAAAACAACAGTGTAACTCTGTGATGTGAATTCATACATCACAAAGCAGTTTCTCAGAAAGATTCTTTCCAGGTTTTTATGAGGATAATTCGTTTTTTACCGTAGGTTTCAAATATCCTTTCTCAGATTCAAAGTAAACAGTGTTAGAAATCTGCCCAATGAAAAGAAAACTGTAGCTCTGTGAGATAAACTCACACATGACAAAGCAGTTTTACAGAAAGTTTCTTTTTCATTTTTAACTGAGGATATTTCTTATGTCACGTAGGCTTCAATGTTCACCCAAATATCCCACTGCAGATTTCAAGAAAACAGTGTTATCAAACTGATCAATGAAATGAACAATGTAGCTCTGTGAGATGAATTCAAACATCACACAACAGTTTTTCAGAAGTCTTCTTTCTAGTTTTGTTCTGAGGATACTTCTTTTGTCACTCTGGGACTCAAAGTGCTTCCAAATATCCTTTGCAGTATCCACGATAACAGTGTTAGCAAACTGCTCCATGAAAAGACAGGTGTTACTCTGTGAGGTGAATTCCCACATCACAAAGTTGTTTCACAGAAAGCTTCTTTCTAGTTTTTGTCTGAGGATATTTTCTTTTTCACCATAGGCCTCAATGTGCTCCCAAATACCCCTTTGCAGATTCGAAGAAAACAGTTTTAGCAAACT
>NW_012118021.1:89235-89596 GCF_000951035.1 Colobus angolensis palliatus
AGCTGTTCCTATTCGGCCATCTTGCTCCGCCCCCCCCTCTTTTTGGTTTCTATCTAAATATATCTACTTTGTCACCATAGGCTTCATAGCACTCCCAAATATCACTTTGCAGATTCCACGAAAACAGTGTTAGTAAACTGTTCCTTGAACAGAAAGCTGTAACTGTGTGAGATGAATTCACACATCAGCAAGAACTTTCTCAGAAAGTTTCTTTCTATATTTTATATCTGAGGATATTTCATTTGTCACAATAGGCTTCAATGTGGTCTGAAATATCCCTTTTCAGATTCCACAAAAACACTGCTACCAAACTGATCCAGGAAGAGAATCATGAAACTCTGTGAGATGAATTCACACATCA
>NW_012118021.1:89646-91102 GCF_000951035.1 Colobus angolensis palliatus
TCTGAAATATCCCTTTTCAGATTCCACAAAAACACTGCTACCAAACTGATCCAGGAAGAGAATCATGAAACTCTGTGAGATGAATTCACACATCACAAAGAGGTTTCTCTGAAAACTTATTTATAGTTTTTATATGAGGATGTTTCCTTTGTCACCATAATCTTCAAAGCACAACAAAATATCCCAATGCAGATTGCAAGAACACAGTGTTAGCAAACTGCTCAAGGAAAAGAATATTTTAACTGTGTGAGATGAATTCCCACATCACAAAGCAGTTTCTTAGAAAGCATCTTTCTAGTTTTTATCTGAGTATATTTCCTTTTTCTCCATAGACCTCAGTGCACTCCCAAATATCTCAGTGCAGATTCCACAAAACAGTTTTGGCAAACTTCTCTGTGAAAATAAAGGTGTAACACTGTGAGATGAATTCACACATCACAAAGACCTTTCTCAGAAAGCTCTTTCTAGTTTTATTGGAGGATATTTTCTTTGTCACCATAGGCTTCAATGCAATCCAAAATATCTCTTCTGAGATTCCCCATTGCAATGCTACCAAACTGATCCATGAAATGAATTTTGTAAGTCTGTGAGATGAATTATCACATTGCAAAGCGGTTTCTCAGAAAGCTTCTTTCTTGCTTTTATATGAGAACATTTTCTTTGTAAACATAAGCTTCAGTGAGCTTGGAAGTATCCCATTGCATATTCCAAGAAAACACTGTTAACAAATTGCTCAGTGAAAAGAACAGTGTAAATCTGTGAGATGAATTCACACATCAGAACACCATTTCAAAGAAACATTTTTTCTAGTTTTAATCTGAGGATATTTCCTTTGTCACCATAGGGTTCAATGCGATCCAAAATATGCCTCCTCAGGTTCGCCAAAATCAGTGCTACCAAGCTGATTCATGGAAAGAATCACATAATTCTGTGGTGTAAATTAACACTTGACAAATCTGTTTAGCAGGAAGCTTCTTGCTAGTTTTTATATGAGGATATTTCCTTTGTCACAATAAGCTTCAATGCACTCTGATATATCCCATTGTAGATCCCAAGAAAACTGTGTTAGCTAACTGCTAAATGTAAAGAATAGTGTAACTCAGTGAGATGAATTCACACATCACAAGGCAGTTTCTCAGAAAGCTTCCTTCTAGTTTTTATCTGAAGATATTTCCTTCTAAATATCCCTTTGAAGATTCCACAAAAACAGTGTCAGCAAACTGCTCCATGAAAACAACAGTGTAACTCTGTGATGTGAATTCATACATCACAAAGCAGTTTCTCAGAACGATTCTTTCCAGGTTTTTGTGAGGATATTTCATTTTTTACCATAGGTTTCAAATATCCTTTCTCAGATTCAAAGTAAACAGTGTTAGCAAACTGCCCAATGAAAAGAAGACTGTAGCTCTGTGAGATGAATTCACACATCACAAAGCAGTTTTACAGAAAGCTTCTT
>NW_012118021.1:94957-99909 GCF_000951035.1 Colobus angolensis palliatus
AGGATATTTCCTTTGTCACCATTGTCTTCAATATGATCCAAAATATCCTTTCTCAGATTCCCCAAAAACAGTCCTACCAAACTGATCCATGAAAATAATCGTGTAACACTGTGAGATGAATTAATAAATCACAAAGCGGTTTCTTAGAAAGCTTCTTTCCAGTTTTTATTTGAGGGTATTTCCTTTGTCATCATAGGCTTCAATGCACTCCCAAATATCCTATTTCAGATTCCATGAAAACAGTGTTATCACACTGTTCAATGAACAGAACGGTATAACTCTGTGAGATAAATTGTCCCATCACATAGTAGTTTCTGAGAGAGCTTCTTTCTAGTTTTTATCTGAGGATATTTCCTTTTTCACTATTGTCCACAATACACTCCTAAATATCCCTTTGCAGATTCCATGAAAACAGTGTTTGCAAATTGCTGCATAAAAAACGGTGTAACTCTGTGAGATGAAATCACACATTACCAGGAAGTTTCTCAGAAAGATTCCATTTTGTTTTTATAGAATTATATTTCCTTTGTCACCATAACTTTCACTGCATTCTGAAATATCCCATTGCAGATTCCAAGAAAACAGTGTTTGCAAACTGCTCCATGAAAAGAAAGGTGTAGCTCTATGAGATGAATTCACACATCACAAAGAACTTTCTCAGAAAGCTTCTTTCTAGTTTTTATCTGTGAATATTTCCTTTGCCACCAGAGGCTTAAATGCGATCCAAAATATCCCTTCTCAGATTCCTCAAAAGCATTGCTACCAAACTGACATATGAAAAGAATCGTGTAATTCTGTGAGATGAATTAGCACATCACAAAGCAGTTTCTCAGAAGTTTTCTTTCTGGTATTTATATGAGGATATTTCATTTGTCATCATAAGCTTCAATGCACTCTGAAATATTCCATTGCAGATTCCAAGAAAACAGTGTTGGCAAATTGTTCAATGAAAAGGACATTGTAACACTTTGAGATGAATCAGACATCACAAAGCAGTTTCTCAGAAAGCTTCTTTCGGTTTTTAAGATAGGATATTTCCTTTGTCACCATAAGCCTCAACTCACTAAAAATATCCATTTGTAGATTCCATGAAAACAGTGTTAGCAAACTTCTCCTTGAAAAGCATGGTGCTACTCTGTAAAATGCATACACACAAAACAAAGAAGTTTCTCAGAAAGCTTCTTTCTAGTTTTTAACTGAGGATATTTCCCTTGTCACCATAGGCTTCCTTGTGATGCAAAATATCCCTTTTCAGATTCCACAAGAAGAGTGCTACCAAACTTCTCCTTGAAAAGAAACGTGTAATTCCATGAGATAAATTCACAAATCACTAAGAAGTTTCTCAGAAAGTTTTTTCTAGATTTTGTGTGAGGATATTTCCTTTTTCATCATAAGGTTCAATGCACTCCGAAATTTCCCATTGCACATATCAAGAAAACTGTGTTAGCAAACTGCTCCATGAAAAGAACAGTGTTACCCTGTGAGATGAATTCACACATCACACAGCAGATACTCAGAAAATTCCTTTTTGTTTTTATCTGAGGATACTTCCTTTGCCACCATAGGCTTCAACATGATCCAAAATATCCCTTCTCAGATTCCCCAAAAAGAGTGCTACAAAACTGATCCATGAAGAGAATCATGTAACTCAGTGATATGAATTAACACACGACAAAATGGTTTCTCAGAAATATTCTTTCCAGTTTTTATATGAGGGTGTTTCCATTGCCACCAGAAGCTTAAAATGCACTCCGAATTATCCCATTGCAGATTCCAAGTAAACAGAGTTAGCAAACCGCTCAATGAAAAGAACAGCATAACTCTGTACAATGAACTCACACATCACTAAGCAGTTTCTCAGAAACTTTCTTTCTAGCTTTTATCTGAGGATATTTGTTTTTTCACCATAGGCCTCAAAGTGCTCCCAAGTATCCCTTTGAGGATTCCTCGAAAACAGTGTCAGCAAACTTCCCCATGAAAAAAAACTTGTAACTCTGTGAGGTGAATTCACACATCACAAAGTAGTTTCTCAGAAAGCTTCTTTTTGGTTTATTCTGAGGATATTTCCTTTGTCACCATAGGCCTCCATGTGCTCACAAATATCATGTTGTAGATTCCACGAAAACATTGTTAGCAAACTATTCCATGAAAAGAACGGTATAATAATGTGAGATTAATTCACACATCAGAAAGAACTTTCTCAAAAAGCTTCTTCTACTTTTTGTATGAGATTATTTCCTTTGTCACCATGGGCTGCAATGGGATCCAAATATCCCTCCTCAGATTCCCCAAAAAACATGCCTCCAAACTGCTCCATGAAAAGAATCGTGTAACTCTGTGAGATGAATTCACAAATCACAAGGCAGTTTCTCAGAAAGCTTCTTTCTAGTTTTTTTCTGAGTATATACGCTTTATAGCTGTATGCCTCAATGCGCTCCCAAATATCCCTTGGCAAATTCCATGGAAACAGTGTTAGCAAGCTGCTCCATGAAAAGAAAGTTGTAACTCTGTGAGATGAATTTACACATCACCAAGAAGTTTCTGAGAAAGTTTCTTCCCAGTTTTTACCTGATTATATATCCTTTGTTACCATAGGCTCAAAAGTGATATAAAATATCCCTTCATGGATTCCCCAAAAACAGTGCTACCAAACTACTCCATGAACAGAAAGGTGGAACTCTCTGAGATGAATTCAAAAATCACAAAGGAGTTTCTCAGAAAGCTTCTTTCTTGTTTCTGTCTGAGTATATTTCCTTTGTCACCATAAGTTTAAATGCGCTCCAAAATATCCCATTGCTGATTCCAAGAAAACAGTGTTAGCAAACTGCTCAGTGGAAAGAACAGTGTAAATGTGTGAGATGAATTCACACAACACAAATCAGTTCTCAGAATTTTTTTTTGGTTTTTAGCTGAGGATATATCCTTTGTCAGCATATCCTTCAATGTGCTCCCAAATATCCTATTGCAGATTCCACAAAAACAGTGTTATCAAACTGCTCAATGAAAACAACAGTGCATCACTGTGAGATGAATTCACCCATCTGAAATTAGTTTCTAGGAAAGATTCTTTCCAGTTTTATCTGAGGATATTTCCATTTACACCATAGGCCTCAATGCACTCTCATACATCACTTTCCAGATTCCCCAAAAAGAGTGTTTGCAAACTGTTCCATGAAAAGGAAATTGTAACTCTGTGAGCTTAACTCACACATCACAAAGAACCTTCTCAGAAGTGTTCTTTCATGTTTTTATCAGAAGATATGTATTTTGTCACCATAGGTTTCATCGCAATCCAAAATATCCCTTCTCAGATTCCCCAAAAAGAGTGTTACAAAACTGCTCCATGGAAAGAATAGTGTAACTCTGTGAGACGAATTCACACATCACAAAGCAGTTTCTCTGAAAGCTTCTTTCTAGTTTTTATCTGAGGATATTTCCTTTTTCACCATCAGCCTCAATGTGCTCCATAATATCCCATCACAGATTCCATGAAAAAAGCGATAGCAAACTTCTCAATGAAAAGAACGGTATAACTCTGTGAGATGAATTCCCACATCACAAAGAAGTGTCTCAGAAAGTTTCTTTCTAGATTTTATCTGAGGATATATCCTTTGTCACCATAGTCTTCAATGCGATTAAAATTATCCCTTCTCAGATTCCACAAAAAGAGTGCTATCAATCTGCTCCATGAAAAAAATCATGTAACTCTGTGAGATGTATTCACAAATCACAAAGCAGTTTGTCAGAAAGCTTCCTTCTAGTTTTTGTCTAAGGATCTTTCCTTTTTCACCATTTGCCTCAATGCACTTGTGAATATTCCTTTGCTGATTCCAGGAAAATAGTGTTATCACACTGCTCAGTGAAACAACAGTGTAACTCTGTGAGATGAATTCACAGAAAGATTATCTCTCAGAAGGCTTCTTTCTTGTTTTTATCTGAGGATATTTCCTAGGCCTCAATGTGCTCCCATATATGCCTTTCCAGATTCCACGAAAACAGAATTACCAAACTCCTCCATGAAAAGACAGGTGTATAGCTGTCAGATGAACTCACACATCACCAAAAATTCTCAGAGGACTTCTTTCTAGTTTTTATCTGAGGATAATTCCTTCGTCATCATAGGCTTCAATGAACTCTTACATATCCCATTGCAGATTCCAAGAAAACAGTGTTAGCAAACTGCTCGGTGAAAAGAACAGGGTAACTATGTGAGATGAATTCACACATCACAGAGCAATTTCTCAGAAAGCCTCCTTTTGTTTTTTATCTGAGGATATTTCCCTTGTCATCACTGGCTTCAAGGCACTCCCATAGATCCTGTTGCAGATTCCAGGAGAACGTTGTTAGCAACTACCCCATGAGAAGAAATGTGTAGCTCTGTGAGTTGAATTCATACACCACAAACTAGTTTCTCAGAAAGCTTCGTTCCAGATTTATATGAGGATATTTCCTTTGTCATCCTGAGCTTCAATGTGCTACCAAATATCTTCTTGTAGATTCCACAAAAACGGTGTTAGGAAACTTCAACATGAAAAGAAATGTTCAACTCTGTGAGATGAATTAACATCTCAGAAAGCTTATTTCTTGTTTTTAACTGAGGATATTTCCTTTGGCACCATATGCTTCAAACCGCTCCCTGGTATTCCATTGCAGATGCCAAGAAAACAGTGTTAGCAAACTGCTCAATGAAAAGAAGAATGTAACATTGTGAGATGAATTCACACATCACAAAGCAGTTTCTCAGCAAACTTCCTTCAAAATATTCCTTCTCAGATTGCGAAAAAGAGTGCTACGAAACTGCTCCCTGTAAAGAATCAAGTAACTCAGTGATATGAATTCACACATCACAAGGCTGTTTCTCAGAAAGCTTCTTTCTAGTTTTTGTCAGACAATATTTCATTTTTCACCATAGGCCTCAAAGCGATCCCAAAAATCCCATTGAAGATTCCAAG
>NW_012118021.1:99959-102470 GCF_000951035.1 Colobus angolensis palliatus
TGAGCTTCAATGTGCTACCAAATATCTTCTTGTAGATTCCACAAAAACGGTGTTAGGAAACTTCAACATGAAAAGAAATGTTCAACTCTGTGAGATGAATTAACATCTCAGAAAGCTTATTTCTTGTTTTTAACTGAGGATATTTCCTTTGGCACCATATGCTTCAAACCGCTCCCTGGTATTCCATTGCAGATGCCAAGAAAACAGTGTTAGCAAACTGCTCAATGAAAAGAAGAATGTAACATTGTGAGATGAATTCACACATCACAAAGCAGTTTCTCAGCAAACTTCCTTCAAAATATTCCTTCTCAGATTGCGAAAAAGAGTGCTACGAAACTGCTCCCTGTAAAGAATCAAGTAACTCAGTGATATGAATTCACACATCACAAGGCTGTTTCTCAGAAAGCTTCTTTCTAGTTTTTGTCAGACAATATTTCATTTTTCACCATAGGCCTCAAAGCGATCCCAAAAATCCCATTGAAGATTCCAAGAAAAACGTGTAAATAAACTCCTCAATAAAAGCAATGGTGTAACTCTGTGAGTTGAGTTCACACATCACAAAGCAGTTTCTCAGAAAACTTCTTTCTAGTTTTTATCTGAGGATATATTCGTTGTCACCATAGGCCTCAATCCACTCTCAAATATCCCTTTGCAGACTCCACGAACACAATGTTAGCAAACTGCTCTATGAATAGAAGCAAGTAACTCTGTGAGATGAATTCACATATCACAAAGTAGTTTCTCAGAAAACTTCTTTCTAGTTTTTATTGGAGGATATTTCCTTTGTCACCATAGGCTTCATTGTGACCCAAAATTTCCCTTCCCAGATTCCCCAAAAGCAGTGCAACCAAACTGCTCCATGAAGAGAATCCTGTAACTCTGAGATGAATTCACACATCACAAAACAGTTTCTCAGAAAGCTTTTCTCTAGTTGTTATCTGAGGACATTTCCTTTGTCACCATAAGCTTCCATGTGCTCCCAGGATCCTACTGATGACTTCAGGAAAACAGTGTTAGCAACCTGTTCCACGAAAATAATGGTGAAACTCTTTGAGATGAATTCACACATCACAAATCAGTTTCTCAGAAAAATTCTCTCTAATATTCTTCGGAGGATATTTCCTTTTTCACAGTAGGCATAATACACTCCTAAATTTCCTCTTGCAGATTCCACAAAAACAGTGTTAGTAAACTGCTCCATGAAAAGACAGGTGTATCTCTGTGAGATGAATTCACACATTATAAAGAAGTTTTTAGAGGGCTTCTTTCTAGTTTTAATCTGAGGATATATCCTTTGCCACTATAGGCTTCAATGCACTGATAAATATCCCATTGCAGATTCTAAGGAAACAGTGTTAGCAAACTGCTCAGTGAAAAGAACAGTGTAACCCTGTGAGATGTATTCACACATCACAGAGTAATTTCTCAGAAAGCCTCCTTTTGGTTTTTATCTGAGGATATTTCTCTTGTCACCAAAGGCTTCAAGGCACTCCCTAGATCCTGTCGCAGATTCCACAAGAACGTTGTTAGCAAACTACTCCATGAAAATCAGTGTGTAACTCTGCAGGATGAATTCATACATCACAGAGCAGTTTCTCAGAAACCTTCTTTCTAGTTTGTATATGAGGATATTACCTTTGTCACCATGAGCTTCAATGTGCTCAAAATAACCCATCCCAAGAAAAGAGTGATAGAAAACTGCTCAATGAATAGAACAGTGTAACTCTCTGACATGAATTCACACAGCACAAAACAGTTTCTCAGACAGCTTCTTTCTAGTTTTTATCTGAGGATAGTTCCTCTTTCACCTGAATAGGCCTCAATGCGCTCATGACTATACCTTTGCAGATTCCACAAAAATAGTGTTAGCAAACAGCTTAATGGAAAGAAAGATGTAACTGTGGGAGATGAATTCACACATCACAAAGCAGTTTCCGAGAAAGCTTCCTTTTGGTTTGTACCTGATCATATTTCATTTGTCACCTTAGGCTTCATATTGCACCCAAATATCCTACTGCAGATTTCACAAAAGCGATGTTAAGAAACTTCATCATGAAAAGAAGTGTGTAATTCTGTAAGATGAATTCACACATGACAAAGAAGTTTCTCAGAAAGCTTCTTTCTTGTTTTTAATGAGGAGATTTCCTTTGTCACCATACGCTTCAAAGCGCTCCAATATTCCATTGCAGATCCAAAGAAAACAGTGTTAGCAAACTGCTCTATAACAGGAACAATGTAACTTTTTGAGATGAATTCACACATCAATAAGTAGTTTCTCAGAAGGCTTCTTTCTAGTTTTTATGGGAGGATATTTCCTTTGTCACCATAGTCTTGAATGCAATCGAAAATATCCCTTCTCAGATTCCCGAAAAAGAGTGCTACCAAACTGCTCCATGCAAAGTGTCGTGTAACTCAGTGAGATGAATTCACACATCACAAAGCTGTTTCTCAGAAGGCTTCTTTCTAGTTTTTATCAGAGAATATTTCCTTTTTCACCATAGGCCTCAAAGC
>NW_012118021.1:102773-106099 GCF_000951035.1 Colobus angolensis palliatus
ATCCCAAAGCTGTTTCACAGATAATTTCTTTCTAATTTTTATCTGAGGGTAGTTCGTTTTTCACTTGAATAGGCCTCAATGTGCTCACGAAAATACCTTCACAGAATCCACACAAACAGTGTTGGCAAACTGCTCAATGAATAGAAAGATATAACTGTGGGAAATGAATACACACATCACAAAGTGGTTTCCCAGAAATCTTCTTTTTGGTTTTTAGCTGATCATATTTCCCTTGTCACCATAGGCTCTAAAGCACACCTAAATATCCTACTCCAGATTCCACGAAAACAGTGTTAGGAAACTTCAACACGAAAAGAAATGTGTTACTCTGTGAAAAGAATTCACACATGACAAAGAAGTTTCTGCTAAAGTTTCTTGTTTTGAACTGAGGATATTTCCTTTGTCAAAATACGCTTCAAAGTGCTCGCAAATGTTCCATTGCAGATCCCAAGAAAACAGGGTTGGCAAACCGCTCAGTGAAAAGAACAATGTATCTCTGTGAGATGAATCCACACACCACAAAGCAGTTTCTAAGAAAGCTTCTGTCTAGTTTTTGTCTGAGGATATGTCTTTGGTCACCATAGGCTTCAAAGCGCTCCCAAATATCCTATTGCAGATTCAATGAAAACGGTGTTAGAAAACTGCTATATGAAAAGAAATGTGTAACTTTGTGAGATAAATTTACACAGAACAAACACGTTTCTCAGGAAGCTTCTTTCTTGTTTTTAACTGAGGATATTTCCTTTGACACCACAGGGCTCAATGTGCTCACGTACATACCTTTGCAGATTCCAAGATAATAGTGTTAGCAAACTGGTCAATGAAAAGAAAGGTGTACATCAGTGAGATAAATTCACAAATCATAAAGGTGTTTCTCAGAAAGCTTCTTTCGAGGTTTATCTGAGAATATTTCCTTTTTCAAAATAGGCCTCAAAGCAATGCCGAATATCCCATTGCAGATTCCAAGAAAAACGTGTTAACAAACTGCTCAGTGAAAAGAATGGTGTAACTGTGTGAGATTAATTCACACATCGCAAAACAGCTTCTCAGAAAGCTTCTTTGTCGTTTTAATCTGAGGATATTTCCTTTGTCATCATAGGCCTCAATACACTCTCAAATATTCCTTTGCTGATTCCATGAAAACCATATTAGCAAACTGCTCCATGAATAGGAACGTGTAACTCTGTGAGATAATTTCACACATCACAAAGAACTTTCTCAGAAAGATTCTTTCCAATTTTTATCAGAGGATATTTCCTTTGTCACCATTAGGCTTCATTGCAATCCAAAATATCCCTTCTCAGATTCCCCAAAAGCAGTGCTACCCAACTGCTCCATGAAGAGAATCTTGTTACTCTGTGAGATGAATTCACACACTACAAAGCAGGTTCTCAGAAAGCTTCTCTCTAGCTGTTATCTGAGGATACTACCTTTGTCACCATAGGCTTCAGTGTGCTCCCAATATCCTATGGCTGATTCCAAGAGAACAGTGTCAGAAAACTGCTCCATGAAAATAATGTTGTAACTATTTGAGATGCATTAACACATCAAAAAGTTGTTTCTCAGAAAGCTTCTTTCTAGTTATCATCATAGGATATTTCCCTTTTCACAATAGGTGTAATATGCTCCCAAATTTCCTCTTGCAGATTCCATGAAAACAGAGTTAGCAAACTGCTCCATGAAAAGACACGTGTATCTCTGTGAGATGAATTCACACATTTCAAAGAAGTTTCTCAGAGGGCTTCTTTCTAGTTTTTATCTGAGTATACTTCCTTTGTCACCATATGCTTCAATGCGCTGTCAAATATCCTATTGCAGATTCCAAGAGAGTGTTAGCAAATGCGAAATGCACAGAACAGCGTAACTCTGTGAGATGAATTCACACGTCACAAAGCAATTTCTCAGAAAGCCTCTTTTTGATTTTTATTTGAGGTTAATTCCCTTGCCATTGTAAGCTTCAAGGTGGTCCCAGAGATCCTGTTGTAGATACCACGAGAAGGTTGTCAGCTAGCCACTCCATGAAAAGAAATGTGTGACTCTGTGAGATGAATTCACACATCACAAACCAATTTCTCAGAAAGCTTCTTTCTAGTTTTTATATAAGGATATTTCCTTTTTCACCGTGAGCTTTCATGTGCTCCAAAATATCCCATTGCAGATCCCAAGAAAACAGTGTTCGGAAACAGTTGAATGAAAAGATCAACGTAACTCCGTGACATGAATTCACACATCATGAAGCAGTTTCTAAGACACGTTCTTTCTAGTTTTTATCTAAAGATAGTTCCTTTTTCACCTGAATAGGCCTTAATGCATTCGTGGATATAAATTCGCAGATTCCACAAAAGTAGTGTTAGCAAACTGCTCAATGAAAAGGAAACTGTAACTGTGGGTGATGAATTCACACATCACAAAGCAGTTTCCCAGAAACCTTCTTTTTGGTTTTTACCTGATCAAATTTCCCTTGTCACCGTAGACATCAATGCATATCAAAACATCCTATTGCAGATTCCACGAAAACGGTGTTAAGAAACTTCAACACAAAAAGAAATGTGTAACTCTGTGAGATGAATTAACACAGTACAAACCGGTTTCTCAGAAAGCTTATTTCTTGTTTTTACCTCAGGATATTTCCTTTGTCACCATGTGCTTCAATGTACTACCTATACACCATAGCAGATTCCAAGAAAACTGTGTTAACAAACTGCTCAGTAAAAAGAACAATGTAACATGTGAGATGAATTCACACATCACAAAACAGTTTCTCAGAATGCTTCTTTCTAGTTTTTGTGGGAGAATATTTCCTTTGTCACCATAGTCTTCAATGCTATTGAAAATATTCCTTCTCAGATTCCCTCAAAAGAGTGCTACCAAACTGCTCCCTGACAGGAATCATGAACTCAGTGAGATGAATTCACACATCACAAAGCTATTTCTCAGAAAGCTGCATTCTAGTTTTTATCAGAGAATATTTCCCTTTACACCATAGCCTCAAAGCAATCCTGAATTTCCCATTGCAGAATCAAAGAAAAACGTGCTAACAAAATGAAAAGGACGGTGTAACTGTGTGAGATGAATTCACACACCACAAAGCAGTTTCTCAGAAAGCTTCTTTCTCGTTTTTATCAGAGGATATTTCCTTTGTCATCATAGGCCTCAGTGCACTCTCAATTATCCCTTTGCAGATTGCACAAAAACAATGTTAGAAAACTGCTCAATGAATAGAAATGTGTAACTCTGTGAGATGAAATCACACTTCACAAAGAAGTTTCTCAGAGGGATCCTTCTAGTTTTTATCAGAGGATATTACCTTTGTCACCATAGGTTTT
>NW_012118021.1:106884-109377 GCF_000951035.1 Colobus angolensis palliatus
CGATCCCATGGATACTGTTACAGATCCCACGAGAACGAGGTTAGCACACTACTCCAAGAAATGTGTAACTCTGTGAGATGAATTCATACATCACAAACCAGTTTCTCAGAAAGCTTCTTTCTAGTTTTTATATGATGATAGTTCCTTTATCACCATGAGCTTCAATTCACTCCCAAATACCCCATGACAGATCCCAAGAAAACAGTGTTAGAAAACTACTCAAAGAAAAAAACAGTGGAACCCTGTGACATGAATTCACACTTCACAAAGTAGTTTCTCAGACAGCTTCTTTCTAGTTTTTGTCTGAGAAAAGTTCCTCCTTCACCTGAATAGGCCTCAATGTGCTCACATATATACCTTTGCAGATACCACAAAAATAGTGTTAGCAAAGTGCTCAATGAAAAGAAAGGTGTAACTGTGGGAGATGAATTCACACATCACAAAGCAGTTTCCCAGAAATCTTCTTTTTGTTTTTTACCTTATGATATTTCCCTTGTCACCCACCGTAGACTTCAATGTGCACCCAAATATCCTATTGCAGATTCCATGAAAATGGTGTTAGGAAACTTCAACAAGGTGGCAAATGTGTAACTCTGTGAGATGAATTTACATATGACAAAGAAGTTTCTCAGAAGGCTTCTTTGTAGTTTTTATCTGAGGACTTTTCCTTTGTCACCATAGGCTTCAAAGTGCTCCCAAATATCGTCTTGCAGATACAACGAAAACGGTGTTAGCAAACTACTCCATGAAAAGAAATGTGTAACTCTGTGAGATGAACTAAGACAGCACAAACTGGCTTCTCAGAAAACTTCTCTCTGGTTTTTAACTGAGGATATTTCCTTTTTCACCATAGGACTCAAGGCACTCGTGAGCCTACCTTTGCAGATTCCAAGAAAATAGTGTTAGCAAACTGCTCAATGAAAAGAATGGTGCACAGCTGTGAGATAAATTCACACATCACAAAGTTGTTTCTCAGAGAGGTTCTTTCTGGGTTTATCTGAGAAGATTTCCTTTTTCATCATAGGCCTCAAAGCGATCCCGAATATCCCATTGCAGATTCCAAGAAAAATGTGCTAACAAACTACTCAATGAAAAGAATGGTGTAACTCTGTGAGATGAATTCACACATCACAAAGCAGTTTCTCAGAAAGCTTTTTTCTAGTTTTTATGGGAGGATATTTTCTCTGTCACCATACTCTTCAATGTGATCCAAAATATCCCTTCACAGATTCCCAAAAAAGAGTGCTACCAAACTGCTCCATGAAAAGTATCATGTAACTCAGTGAGATGAATTCACACATCACAAAGCTGTTTCTCAGAGAGCTTCTTTCTAGTTTTTATCTGAGGATATTTCCTTTGTCACCATAGCCTTCAATGAACTCTCAAATATCCATTTGCAGATTCCACGAAAACCATGTTAGCAAACTGCTCTATGAATAGAAACGTGTAACTCTGAGATGATTTCACACATCACAAAGAAGTTTCTCAGAAAGCTTCCTTCTAGTTGTTATCTGAGGAGATTTCCTTTGTCGCCATAGGCTTCAATGCACTCCCAATATCCTACTGCCAATTCCAGGAAAACAGTGTTAGCAAACTGCTCCACGAAAATGATGATGTAACTCTTTGAGATGCATTCACATATCACAAAGCAGTTTTTCAGATAGCTTCTGTCTAGGTTTCTTCAGAGTATATTTCCTTTTTCACAATAGGCATAAAAACGCCATATTTTTCATTGAGCAGTTTGTTAACAGGTTTTTCTTGTAATCTGCAATGGGATATTCGGGATCACTTTGAGGCCTATGGTAAGAAAGGAGATATTCTCTGATAAAAAATAGAAAGAAGCTTTCTAAGAAACAGCTTTGTGATGTCTGAATTCATCTCTGAGCTACACGATGCTTTGCATGTAACAGTTTGGTAGCACTTTTTTGAGGGAATCTGAGGAGGCATATTTTAGATGGCATTGAAAACTATGGTGACAAAGGAAATATCCTCCCATAAAAACTAGAAGGAAGCTTTCTGAGAAACTACTTATGGATGTGTGAATTCATCTCACAAAGTTATATTGTTCCTGTCATAGAGCAGTTTGCTAACACTGTTTTCTTGGGATCTGCTATGGAATATTTGGGAGCGCTTTAAAGCGTACGATGACAAAGGAAATATCCTCAGTTAAAAACAAGAAAGAAGTTTTCTGGGAAACTTCTTTGTCATGTGTGAATTAATCTCACAGAGTTACACATTTCTTTTCGTGTTGAAGTTTCCTAACACCGTTTTCATGGAATCTGCAACAGGATGTTTGGGTGCGCATTGAAACCTACGGTGATAAGGGAAATATGATCAGGTAAAAACCAAAAGGAAGCTTTCTGGGAAACTGCTTTGTGATGTGTGAATTCATCTCCCACAGTTACACCTTTCTTTTCATTGAGCTGTTTGCTAACACTATTTTTGTGGAATCTGCAAATTTATATTTGCAAGAGCATTGAGGCCTATTCAGAT
>NW_012118021.1:111162-113379 GCF_000951035.1 Colobus angolensis palliatus
TTGTGATGTGTGAATTCATCTCACAAACTTACATTGTTCTTTTCATTGAGCATTTGCTAACACTGCTTTCTTGGGATATGCAATGGAATATTTGGGATTGCATTGAAGTGTATGATGATACAGGAAATATCCTCAGTTAAAAACAAGAAATAAGATTTCTGAGAAACCAGTTTGTGCTGTGTTAATTCATCTCACATAGTTACACATTTCTTTTCGTGTTGAAGTTTCCTAACACCGTTTTTGTGGAATCTGCAAGAGAATATTTGGGAGTGCATTGAAGCTCATGGTGACAAAGGAAATAGCCTCATATAAAAAACAGAAAGAAGCTTTCTGAGAAACTAGTTTGTGATGTATGAATTCACCTGGCAGAGATACACATTTCTTTTTATGGCTTAGTTTGCTAACAATGATCTCCTGGAATCTGCAACATGATCTATGGGTGCTCCTTGAAGCCTATGATGACAAAGGAATTATCCTTAGATAAAAACCTAAAACAGGCTTTCCGAGAAATTTCTTTGTGATGTGTAATTTCATCACACAGAGTTACACTGTTCTTTTCACTGAATAGTTTGCTAACACTGTTTTCTTGGAATCTGCAATGGGATATTTGGGAGCACATTGAAGCCTATGGTGACAAAGGAAATATCCTCAGATAAAAACTAGAAAGAAGCTTTCTGAGAAACTTCTTTGTAATGTGTGAATTCACCTCACAGAGATAATCCTGTCTTTTCATGGAGCAGTTTGCTAACACTGTTTTTGTGGAGTCTTCAAGAGGAAATTTGGGAGTGTATTACTCCTTCTGTGAAAAAGAAAATATCCTCCGATGAAAACTAGAAAGAAGCTCTATGAGAAACTGCTTTGTGATGTGAGAATGCATCTCAAAGAGTTACACCATTATTTTCATGGAGCAGTTTTCGTGGAATCTGCAGTAGGATATTTGTGAGCGCATTGAAGTCAATAGTGGCAATGGAAATATCCTCTGGTAAAAAGTAGAAAGAAGCTTTCTGAGAAACTTCTTTGTGATGTGTGAAATCATTTCACAGAGTCACACGTTTCTTGTATTCATGGAGCAGTTTGCTAACATTGTTTTTGTGGAATCCACAAACAGATATTTCAGAGTGCATTGAAGCCTATGGTGACAAAAGAAATATCCTCAGATAAAAACTAGAAAGAAGCTTTCTGAGAAACGTCTTTGTCATGTGTGAATTCATCCCAAAGAGTTACATATTTCTTTTCATGTTGAAGTTTCCTAACACCGTTTTCATGGTATCCTCCATAGGACATTTGGGTGTGCTTTGAAGCCTACAGTGATGAGGGAAATATGATCAGCTAAAAAGCAAAAAGAAGCTTTCTGGGAAACTGCTTTGTGATGTGTGAATTCATCTCCCACAGTTATACCTTTCTTTTCATTGAGCTGTTTGCTGACACTATTTTTGTGGAATCTGCGAGGGTATATTCCTGAGCACATTGAGGCCTATTCAGGTGAAAAAGGAACTATCTTCAATAAAAATTACAAATAAGCTGTCTGAGAAACTATTTTGTGATGTGTGAATTCAATTCACAGAGTTACACTGTTCTTTTCATTAAGCAGTTTCCCAACACTGTTTCCTTGGGATCTGCATTGGGATATTTGGAAGTTTATTCAAGCTCACAGTGACAAAGGAAATTTCCTTATATAAAAACTAGAAAGAAGCTTTCTGAGAAACTGATTTGTGATGTACGAATTCCTCTCTTACTAACAACAATCTCCTGGAATCTGCAACAGGATCTATGGGTGTGCCTTGAAGCCTATAATGACAAGGGAAATATCCTCAGGTAAAAACCAAAAAGGGGCTTTCTGAGAAATTGCTTTGTGATGTGTGAATTAATCTCACAGAGTTACACTGTTCTTTTCACTGAGCGATTTGCTGACACTGTTTTCTTGGAATCTGCAATAGGATACCTGGAAGTGCATTGAAGCCTATGGCGACAAAGGAAATATCCTCAGATAAAAACTAGACAGAAGCCCTCTGAGAAACTGCTTTGTGATGTGTGAATTCATCTCACACAGTTACACCATTCTTTTCATTGAGCAGTTTGTTAACACGTTTTTCTGGGCATCTGCAACGAGATATTCAGAATCGCTTTGAGGCCTGCGATGAAAAAGGAAATATTCTCTGATAAAACTAGAAAGAAGCTTTTTGAGAAACAGCTTTGTGATATGTGAATTCATCTCAC
>NW_012118021.1:114613-116300 GCF_000951035.1 Colobus angolensis palliatus
GCATTGAGGCTTATTCAGGTGAAAAGGGAACTATCCTCAGATGAAAACTAGATGGAAGCTGTCTGAGAAACTGCTTTGTGATGTGTGAAATCATGTCATAGAGTTACACTGTTCTTTTCATTGAGCAGTTTCCTAACACTGTTTTCTTGGGATCTGCAATGGGATATTTTGGAGCACAATGAAACTCACAGTGACAAAGGAAATATCCTCAAATAAAATCTAGAAATAAACTTTCTGAGAAACTTGTTTGTGATGTATGAATTCATCTCACAGAGTTACACTTTCTTTTCATGGAGTAGTTTGCTAACAATGCTCTCATGAAATTTGCAACAGAATCTATCGGAGTGCCTTAAACCTAGGATGACAGGGGAAATATTCTCAGATAATAATCAAAAAGAGTTTTATCAGAAATTGCTTTGTGATATGTGAATTCATCTCACACAGTCACACCATTCTATTCATTGAGCAGTTTGTTAACACGTTATTCTTGGAATCTGCAATGGGATATTCAGGATCGCTTTGAGACCTATGGTTAAAAAGGAAATACTCTCTGATAAAAACTAGAAAGGGGCTTTCTGAGAAATAGCTTTGTGATGTGTGAATTCATCTCAGTGAGTTACATGATTCTTTTCATGGAGCAGTTTGGTAGCACTCTTTTTCAGGAAGCTGAGAAGGGATATTTTGGATAGCATTGAAGACTATGGTGACAAAGGAAATATCCTCCCATAAACACGAGAAAGAAGCTTTCTGAGAAACTGCTTTGTTATGTGTGAATTCATCTCACAAAGTTACGTTGTTCTTTTCATTGAGCCGTTTGCTAATACTGTGTTCTTGGATCTGCAATGGAATATTTGGGAGCCCTTTGAAGTGTATGGTGACAAAGGTAATATCCTCAGTTAAAAACAAGAGAGAAGCTTCTGAGAAACTCCTTTGTCATGTGTGAATACATCTCACAGAGTTACACATTTCTTTTCCTTTGAAGTTTCCTAACCGTTTTCGTGGAATCTGTAATAGGATATTTGGGTGCACATTGAAGCCTACGGTGGCAAGGGAAATATGATCAGGTAAAAAGCAAAAAGAAGCTTTCTGGGAAACTGCTTTGTGGTGTGAATTCATCTCCCACAGTTACACCTTTCTTTTCATTGAGCACTTTGCTAACACTATTTTTGTGGAATTTGCAAATTTATATTTGCGAACGCGTTGAGACCTATTCAGGTGAAAAAGGAGCTATCCTTAGATAAAAACTAGAAAGAAGCTGTCTGAGAAACAGCTTTGTGATGTGTGAATTCGTGTCACAGATTTACCCTGTTGTTTTCATTCAGCAGTTTCCTAACACTGTTTTCTTGGCATCTGCAATAGGATATATGGGAGCACATTGAAGCTCATGGTGACAAAGGAAATATCCTTATATAAAAACTAGAAAGAAGCTTTCTGAGAAACTGGTTTGTGATGTATGAATTCATCTCACAGAGTTACACATTTTTTCATGGAGTAGTTGGCTAACAACGTTCTCATGGAATCTGCAACAGGATCTATGGGAGCGCTTTGAAGCCTATGATGACAAGGGAAATATCCTCAGATAACAACCAAAAAGAGGCTTTCTGAGAAATTGCTTTGTGATGTGTCAATTCATCTCATGGAGTTACACTGTTCTTTTCATTGAGCAGTTTGCAAACACTGTTTTTTT
>NW_012118021.1:120760-122755 GCF_000951035.1 Colobus angolensis palliatus
TTGTTAACACTGTTTTCTTGGGACCTGCAATGTAATATTTGGGTGCACTTTGAAGCGTCTGGTCACAAAGGAAGTTTCCTCAGTTAAAAACAAGAAAGAAGTTTTCTGAGAAAATTCTTTATCATGAGTGAATTCATCTCACAGAGTTACACATTTCTTTTTGTGTTGAAGTTTCCTAACACCTTTTTCGTGGGATCCATAATAGGATATTTCGGTGCACATTGAAGCCTACGGTGATAAGTGAAATATGATCAGGTAAAAAGCAAAAAGAAGCTTTCTGGGAAACTACTTTGTGATGTGTGAATTCATCTCCCACAGCTACACCTTTCTTTTCATTGAGCTTGCTGACACTATTTTTGTGAAATCTGTGAAGGTGTATTCACCAGGACATTGAGGACTATTCAGGTTAAAAAGGAACTATTCTCAGATAAAAACTAGAAAGAAGTTGTCTGAGAAACTGCTTTGTGATGTGTGAATTTGTGGCACAGAGTTCCACTGTTCTTTTCATTGAGCAGTTTCCTAACACTATTTTCTTGTTATCTGCAATGGGATATTTGGGAGTGCATTGAAGCTCACAGTGACAAAGGAAATATCCTCATATAAAAACTAGAAAGAAGCTTTCTGAGAAACTGGTTTGTGATGTATGAATTTATCTCACAGGGTTAAACATTTCTATTCATGGAGTAGTTTGCTAACAACGGTCTCATGGAATCTGCAACAGGATCTATGGGAGTGCCTTGAAGCCTATGATGACAAGGGAAATATCCTCAGATAAAAACCAAAAAGAGGCTTTCTGAGAAATTGCTTTGTGATGTGTGAAATCATCTCACAGAGTTACACTGTTCTTTTACTGAACAATTTGCTAACACTTTTTCTTGGACTCTGCAATGGGATATTTGAATTGCAGATTGAAGCTCATGGTGGCAAAGGAAATATCCTCATATAAATACTAGAAAGAAGCTTTCTGAGAAACTGGTTTGTGATGTATGAATTTATCTCACAGGGTTAAACATTTTTTTTCATGGAGTAGTTTACTAACAACGTTCTCGTGGAATCTGCAACAGGATCTATTGGAGTGCCTTGAAGCCTATGGTGACAAGGGAAAATCCTTAGATAAAAAAGAAAAGGAGGTATCTGAGAAATTGCTTTGTAATGTGTGAATTCATCTCACCAGGTTACACTGTTCTTTTTATTGACCAGTTTGCTAACACTGTTTTCTTGGAATCTGCAATGGGAGACATGGGAGCTAATTGAAGCATATGGTGACAAAGGAAATACCCTGAGAGAAAAACTAGTAGAAGCCCTCTGACAAACTTCTTTGTGATGTGTGAATCCATCTCACAGAGATACACCTGTCTTTTAACAGAGCAGTTCGCTAACACTGTTTCACGGAATCTGCAAGAGGAAATTTGGGAGCATATTATGCCTATTGTGAGAAAGGAAATATCTTCCCATGGAAATTAGAAAGAAGCTTTCTGAGAAACTGCTTTGTGAGGGGTGAATGTGTCTCAAGGAGTTACATCATTATTTTCATGGATCAGTTTGCTAACACTGTTTTCCTGGAATTGGCAGTGGGATATTGGGAGCATATTGATGCCTATGGTGACAAAGAAAATATCCTCCGATAAAAACTAGAAAGAAGCTTTACGAGAAACTGCTTTGTGATGTGTGAATTCATCTCACAGAGTTACAGTATTCTCTTCATGGAGCAGTTTGGTAGCACGGCTTTTGGGGAAACTGAGTAGGGATATTTTGGATCGCAAGGAAGCCTATGATGACAAAAGAAGTACCCTCCAAAAAAACTGGAAAGAACTTTTATGAGAAACTACTTTTTTTATGCTTTAAGTTCTAGGGTACATGTGCACAACGTGCAGGTTTGTTATATATGTATACTTGTTCCATGTTGGTGTGCTGCACCCATCAACTCGTCAGCACCAATCAACTGGTCATTTACATCAGGTGTAATTCCCAATGCCATCCTTGCCCCTTCCCCCC
>NW_012118021.1:124915-127001 GCF_000951035.1 Colobus angolensis palliatus
CTGTGGATTTGCCACAAACAGCTCTTATTATTTGAGATACGTTCCATCAATACCGAATTTATTGAGAGTTTTTAGCATGAAGGGCTGTTGAATTTTGTCAAAGGCCTTTTCTGCATCTCTTGAGATAACCATGTGGTTTTTGTCTTTGGTTCTGTTTATATGCAGGATTACATTTATTGATTTGTATCTGTTGAACCAGCCTTTCATCCCAGGGATGAAGCCCACTTAATCATGGTGCATAAGCTTTTTAATGTGCTGCTGGATTCTGTTTGCCAATATTTCATTGAGGATTTTTGCATCGAGGTTCATCAGGGATATTAGTCTAAAATTCTCCTTTTTTGTTGTATCTCTGCCAGGCTTTGGTATCAGGATGATGTTGGCCTCATAAAATGAGTTAGGGAGAATTGCCTCTTTTTCTATTTATTGGAATAGTTTCAGAAGGAATGGTACCAGCTCTTCCTTGTACCTGCGGGAGAATTCGGCTATGAATCCGTCTGGTCCTGGACTTTTTTTGGTTAGTAGACTATTAATTATTGCCTCAATTTCAGAACCCGCTGTTGGTCTATTCAGGGATTCAACTTCTTCCTGGTTTAGTCTTGGGAGAGTGTAAGTGTCTAGGAAATTATCCCTTTTTTAGGTTTTATAGTTTATTTGTGTAGGGATGTTTACAGTATTCTCTGATGGTAGTTTGTATTTCTGTGGAGTCTGTGGTGATATTCCCTTTATCATTTTTTTATTGCATCTATTTTATTCTTCTCTCTTTTCTTCTTTATTAGTCTTGCTAGTGGTCTATCAATTTTGTTGATCTTTTCAAAAAAACGGCTCCTGGATTCATTGATTTATTGGAGGCTTTTTTGTGTCTCTATCTCCTTCAGTTCTATTCTAATCTTTGTTATTTCCTGCCTTCTGCTAGCTTTTGAATGTGTTTGCTCTTGTTTCTCTAGTTCTTTTAATTGTGATGTTAGAGTGTCAATTTTAGATCTTTAAAGCTTTCTCTTGTGGGCATTTAGTGTTATAAATTTTCCTTTACCCACTGCTTTAAATGTGTCCCAGAGATTCTGGTATGTTGTATCTTTGTTCTCATTGCTTTCAAAGAACAACTTTATTTCTGCCTTCATTTCCTTATGTACCCAGTAGTCATTCAGTAGCCGGTTGTTCAGTTTCTATGTAGTTGCGCGGTTTTGATTGAGTTTCTTAGTCCTGAGTTCTAGTTTGATTGCACTGTGGTCTGAGAGACAGTTTGTTACAATTTCTGTTCTTTTACACTTGCTGAGGAGTGCTTTATTTCCAACACTGTGGTCAATTTTGGAAGAAGTGTGATGTGGTGCTGAGAAGAATGTATATTCTGTTGATTTGGGGTGGAGAGTTCTGCAGATGTCTATTGGGTCCTCTTGATGCAGAGCTGAGTCCAGTTCCTGAATATCCTTGTTAACTTTCTCATGGATCTGTCTAATGTTGACAGTGGGGTGTTAAAGTCTCCCATTATTATTGTATAAGTCTCTTTGTAAGTCTCTAAGGACTTGCTTTATGAATCTGGGTGGTCCTGTATTGAGCGCATAGATATTTAGTATAGTTAGCTCTTCTTGTTGAATTGATCCCTTTACCATTATGTAATGACTTTCTTTGTCTCTTTTGATCTTTGATGGTCTAAAGTCTGTTTTATCAGAGACTAGAATTGCAACCGCTGCTTTTTTCTTTTCTTCACTGGCTTGGTAGATCTTCCTCCATCCCTATATTTTGGGCCTATGTGTGTCTCTGCATGTGAGATGGGTCTCCTGAATACAGCAAACTGATGGGTCTTGACATTTTATCTAATTTGCCAGTCTATGTCTTTTAATTGGACCATTTAGTCCATTTATATTTACGTTTAATATTGTTATGTGTGAACTTGATCCTGTCATTCTGATATTAGCTGGTTATTTTGCTCATTAGTTGATGCAGTTTCTGATGGTGACAACATCTCTAAGCATTTGCTTGTCTGTAAAGGATTTTATTTCTCCTTCACTTATGAAGCTTAGTTTGTCTGGATATGAAATTCTGGGTTTAAAATTCTTTTCTTTAAGGATGTTGAATATTGGCCCCCACT
>NW_012118021.1:131666-133062 GCF_000951035.1 Colobus angolensis palliatus
GCCTATGGTGACAAAGGAAATATCATCAGATAAAAACTAGAAAGAAACTTTCTGAGGAACTGCTTTGTGATGTGTGAATTCATCTCACAAGGTTACACCATTCTTTTCATTGAGAAGATTGCTAACATGTTTTTCTTGGAATCTGCATTGGGATACTCCGGATCATTTTGAGGCCTATGGTGAGAAAGGAAACATTCTCAGATTAAAACTTGAAAGAAGCTTTCTGAGAAACATCTTTGTGATGTGTGAATTCGTCTGAATGACTTAGATGATTCTTTTCATGGTCCAGTTTGGTAACACTCTTTTTGGGGAATCTGAGAAGGGATATTTTGGTTTGCATTGAAGACTATGGTGACAAAGGAAATATCCTCCCATAAACACGAGAAATAAGCTTTCTGAGAAACTGCTTTGTGATGTGTGAATTCATCTCACTGACATAGACGATTCTTTTCATGGTGCAGTTTGGTAGCACTCTTTTTGAGGAATCTGAGAATGGATATTTTGCATTGTTTTGAAGACTATGGTGACAAAGAAAATATCATCCCATAAAAACTAAAAAGAAGCTTTCTGAGAAACTGCTTTGTGATGTGTGAATTCATCTCACAAACTTTCATTGTTCTTTTCATTGAGCAGTTTACTAACACTTTTTTATTGGGACCTGCAATGGAATATTTGGGAGCTCTTTCAAGCGTATGGTGACAAAGGGAATATCATCAGATAAAAACTAGAAAGATACCCTGTGTGAAACTTCTTTGTAATGTGTGAATTCATCTCACAGAGATACACCTGTCATTTCAAGGAGCAGTTTGCTAACACTCTTTCCGTGGAATCTCTAAGAGGAAATTTGGGAGCATATTATGCCTATTGTGAAAAAGGAAATATCCTCCTATGAATACTAGAAAGAAGCTTTCTGAGAAACTGCTTTGTGATGTGTGAGTGCATCTCAAAGTGTTACAGCATTATTTCCCTCGAGCAGTTTGCTAACACTGTTTTCCTGGAACCCGCAGTAGGATACTGGGAGTGCATTGAAGCCTATGGTGACAAAGGAAATATCCTCAGATAACAACTAGAAAGAAGTTTTCTGAGAAACTACTTTGTGATGTGTGAAATCATCTCACAAAGTTACAGGATTCTCTTCATGGAGCAGTTTAGTAGAACGGCTTTTGGGGAATCTGAGAAGGGATATTTTGGAACACAATGAAGCCTATGGTGACAGGGAAATATCCTCCAATAAATACTAGATAGAAGCTTTCTGAGAAACTTCTTTGTGATGTGTGAAATCATCTCCCAGAGTTAAACGTTTCTATTTATGGAGCAGTGTGCTAACATTGTTTTCATGGAATCTGCAAAGGGATATTTGAGAGTGCATTGAGGCCTATGGAGACAAAGGAAATAT
>NW_012118021.1:137412-138724 GCF_000951035.1 Colobus angolensis palliatus
TGGTGACAAAGGAAATATCCTCAGATAAAAACTAGAAAGAGGATTTCTGAGAAACTGGTTTGTGATGTATGAATTCATCTCTCACAGGTACACATTTCTTTTCATGGAGTAGTTTGCTAACAAAGTTCTCGTGGAATCTGCAACAGTATCTATGGGAGTGACTTGAAGCCTATGTTGACAAGGGAAATAACCTCAGATAAAAAAGAAAAAGAGGCTTTCTGAGAAATTGCTTTGTGATGTGTGAGTTCATCTCACAGCATTACACCGTCCTTTTCACTGAGCAGGTTGCTAACACTGTTTTCTTGCTATCTGCAATGGGATATTTGGGAGTGCATTGAAGCCTATGGTAACAAAGGAAATATCCTCTGATAAAAACTAGAAAGAAGCTTTCTGAGAAACTTCTTTGTGATGTGTGAAGTCATGTCACAGAGTTACATGATGCTATTCATGGAGCAGTTTGCTAACATTGTTTTGGTGGAAACTGAAAAGGGATATTTGAGAGTGCATTGAAGCCTATGGTGACAAAGGAAATATCCTCAGATAAAAAGTAGAAAGAAACTTTCTGTGAAACCGCTTTGTGATGTGTGAATTTGACTCACATAGTTACACAGTTCTTTTCATTGTACCATTTGTTAAAACGTTAATCTTGGAATCTGCAATTGGATATTTGGGATTGCTTTGAGGCCTTTGGTGAAAAAGTAAATATTCACTGATAAAAACTAGATAAATAAATAAATAAAATTAAAAAAATAAAAACTAGATAAAACTAGATAATAATGGAATCTGCAAAGGGATATTTGCAGATAAAACTAGATAAAAACTAGAAAGAAGGTTTCTGAGAAACAGTTTTGTGATGTGTAAATTCATCTCCTTGCATTACATGATTCTTTTCATGAAGCAGTTTGGTAGCACTATTTTTAGGGAGTCTGTGAAGGGGTATTTTGGAACACTTTGAAGACTATGGTGACAAAGGAAATATCCTCACGTAAAAACTAGGAAGAAGTTTTCTGAGAAACTGCTTTGTGATGTGTGAATGCATCTCAAAGAGTTACAGCATTATTTTCATGGAGCAGTTTGCTAACACAGTTTTCCTGGAATCAGCAGTAGGATATTCAGAGCGCATTGAAGCCTATGGTGAAAATGCAAATATCCCCAGATAGGAAATAGAAAGACACTTTCTGAGAAACCACTTTGTGTTGTGTTAATTCATCTCACAGAGTTTCAGGATTCTCTTCCTGGAGCAGCTTGGTAGCACTGGTTTTGGGGAATCCGAGAAGGGATAGATTAGATCACAATTAAGCCTGTGATGACA
>NW_012118021.1:139219-141715 GCF_000951035.1 Colobus angolensis palliatus
CTTCATGAAGCAGTTTGCTAACACTGTTTTGGTGGAATCTGCAAAGTGATATTTGGGAGCATATTGCAGCCTGTTGTGAAAAAGGAAATATCCTCAGATGAAAATTAGAAAGAAGCTTTCTGAGAAATTGCTTTCTGATGTGTGAATTCAACTCACTGACATACACCTGTATTTCATGCAGCCGTTTGCTAGCCCTGTATTTGTGGAATCTGAGAACTGATATTTCGGATTGCTTTGAAGATTATACGATCAAAAGAACTATCCTCAGACAAAAACCAGAATGAAGCTTTCTGAGAAACTGCTGTGTGATGAGTGAATTCATCTCACAGAGTTACACATGTATTTCCTGGAGCCATTTGCTAGCACTGTTTTTGTGGAATCTGAGAGGTTATCTTTTGGATCTCTATGAGGACGCCTGGGACAAAGGAATTATCCTCAGATAGAAACCAGAAAGACGCTTTCTGAGAAACTGCTTTATGATGCGTGAATTCATCTAACAAAGTTACAACACTCTTTGATGGAGAAGTTTGCTAGCACTATTTTTGAGGCATCTCAGAAGTGATATTTTGGATATCATTGAATCCCATTGTGAATAATGAAATATCCTCAGATAAAACCTGGAGAGAAGTGTTCTCAGAAACTGCTTTGTGGTGTGTGAATTCACTTCACAGAGGTACATTACTGCTGTCATTGAGAAGTTTGCTAACACTGTTTTCACAGAATTAACAATGAGATATACAAGAGTGCATTGAGAACTGAAATATCCTCTGATAAAAACGAGAAAAAAGCTTTCTGAGAAACTTATTTGTGATGTGTGAATTCATCTCACAAAATTACATCTTTCTCTTCATGAAGCAGTGTGCTAACACTGTTTTCATGGAATCTGAAACCTGATATTTGGGAGCACATTGAGGACTATGGTGAAAAAGGATATATCCTCAGATGAAAACTGGAAAGAAGCGTTCTGAGAAACTGCATTGTGTTGAGTAAATGCAACTCACAGAGATACACTTTCCTTTTCATTGATCAGTTTGCAAACACTGTTTTCTTGAAATCTGCAATGTGACATCTCTTAGCGCACTGAAGCTTATACAGACAAAGGAAATAACCAGAGATAAAAATGAGAAAGAAGCTTTTTGAGAAACTGCTCTGTGATGTGTGAATTTGACTCACAGAGTTACACTTTTCTGTCCATGAAGCAGTTCGCTAACACTGTTTTCGTGGAATCTGCAAACTGATCTTTCAGAGACCATTTAGGCCTATGGTGAAAAAGGAAACATCCTCAGATGAAAAGTAGAAAGAAGCTTTGTGAGAAACTGATTTGTGATGTGTGAATTCATCTCATAGAGTTACACTTTCCTTTCATAGAGCAGTCTGTTACCACTGTTTTTGGAGAATCTGAGAAGGGATATTTTGGATCACTATGAAGACCATACTGACAAAGGAAATATCCTCACATAAAAATCAGAAAGAAGCTTTCTGAGAAACTGCTTTGTGATGTGTGAATTCATCTAACAGAGTTACACCACTATTTCATGGAACCATTTGGTAGCACTAATTTTGTAGATTCTGAGAACTGATATTTCGAATTGGTTTGTAGAGTATAAGGACAAAGGAAATGTCGTCAGATAAAAACCAGAAAGAAGCTTTCTGAGAAACTACTTTGTAATGTTTGTATTCATTTCACAGAATTACATCACTCTTTCACGGAGGAGTTTGCTAGCACTGTTTCTGTGATATCTCGGAAGAGATATCTTGGTTATCGTTGAATCCAATGGTGAATAATGAAATATACTCCGACAAAAAATGGAGAGAAGTGTTCTCTGAAACTGTTTTGTAGTGTGTGAATTCACCTCACAGAGTTACACTACTGCTTTCATTGAGATGTTTACTAACACTGTTTTCACAGTATCTGCAATGATATATACGGGAGTGCATTGAGAACCGAAATATCCTCAGGTAAAAATGAGAAAGAAGCTTTTGAGAACCTTCCTTGTGATGTGTGAATTCATTTCACAGACTTACACCTTTCTCTTCATGAAGCAGTTTGCTAATACAGTTTTCGTGGAATCTGTAAAGTGATATTTGGTAGTGCATTGAGGGCTATGGTGAAAAAGGATGTATTCTCAGATGAAAACTGGAAAGAAGCGTTCTGAGAAACAGCATTGTGATGTGAGAATGCAACTCACAGAGTTACACATGTATTTCATGGAGCCATTTGGTAACACTGTTTTTGTGGATTCTGAGAACTGAAATTTCGGATTGGTTTAAAGAGTATAAAGACAAAGGAAATATCCTCAGAGATAAAACAGAATGAAACTTTCTGTGAAACTACTTTGTGATATGTGAATTCATTTCATAGAGTTTCACCACTCTTTCATGGAGGTGTTTGCTAGCACTGTTTTTGTGAAATCTCAGAAGTGATATCTTGGATATCGATGAATCCCATGGTGAAAAATGAACTATCCTGAGATAAAAAATGCAATGAAGCCTTCT
>NW_012118021.1:146845-154165 GCF_000951035.1 Colobus angolensis palliatus
AGCAGTCTGTTACCACTGTTTTTGGAGAATCTGAGAAGGGATATTTTGGATCACTATGAAGACCATACTGACAAAGGAAATATCCTCACATAAAAATCAGAAAGAAGCTTTCTGAGAAACTGCTTTGTGATGTGTGAATTCATCTAACAGAGTTACACCACTATTTCATGGAACCATTTGGTAGCACTAATTTTGTAGATTCTGAGAACTGATATTTCGAATTGGTTTGTAGAGTATAAGGACAAAGGAAATGTCGTCAGATAAAAACCAGAAAGAAGCTTTCTGAGAAACTACTTTGTAATGTTTGTATTCATTTCACAGAATTACATCACTCTTTCACGGAGGAGTTTGCTAGCACTGTTTCTGTGATATCTCGGAAGAGATATCTTGGTTATCGTTGAATCCAATGGTGAATAATGAAATATACTCCGACAAAAAATGGAGAGAAGTGTTCTCTGAAACTGTTTTGTAGTGTGTGAATTCACCTCACAGAGTTACACTACTGCTTTCATTGAGATGTTTACTAACACTGTTTTCACAGTATCTGCAATGATATATACGGGAGTGCATTGAGAACTGAAATATCCTCAGGTAAAAATGAGAAAGAAGCTTTTGAGAACCTTCCTTGTGATGTGTGAATTCATTTCACAGACTTACACCTTTCTCTTCATGAAGCAGTTTGCTAATACAGTTTTCGTGGAATCTGTAAAGTGATATTTGGTAGTGCATTGAGGGCTATGGTGAAAAAGGATGTATTCTCAGATGAAAACTGGAAAGAAGCGTTCTGAGAAACAGCATTGTGATGTGAGAATGCAACTCACAGAGTTACACATGTATTTCATGGAGCCATTTGGTAACACTGTTTTTGTGGATTCTGAGAACTGAAATTTCGGATTGGTTTAAAGAGTATAAAGACAAAGGAAATATCCTCAGAGATAAAACAGAATGAAACTTTCTGTGAAACTACTTTGTGATATGTGAATTCATTTCATAGAGTTTCACCACTCTTTCATGGAGGTGTTTGCTAGCACTGTTTTTGTGAAATCTCAGAAGTGATATCTTGGATATCGATGAATCCCATGGTGAAAAATGAACTATCCTGAGATAAAAACTGCAATGAAGCCTTCTGAGAAACTGCTTTGTTATGGGTGAATTCAGATCACAGAGTGACATCTTTGTTTTCATTGGGAAGTTTGCTAACAGTTTTTTCGCAGAATCTACAATGAGACACATGGGGGTGCTTTGAGACCAGAAATATCCCCAGCTGAAAAAAGAAAGAAGCTTTCTGAGAAACTGCTTTGTTGTGTGTGAATTCAACTCACTGAGTTACACCTGTATTACATGGAGGCGTTTACTAGCCCTGTTTATGTGGAATCTGAAAACTGATATTTCGGATTGCTTTGAAGATTATACAGCCAAGGGAAATATCCTCAGATAAAAACCAGAATGAAGCCTTCGGAGAATCTGCTCTGTGATGTGTGAATTGATTTCATAGAGTTACACCTTTCTCTTCATGAAGCAGTTTGCTAACACTGTTTTCGAGAAATCTGCAAAGTGATATTTGGGAGCCCATTGAGGCCTATGGTGAAAAAGAATATATCCTCAGATGAAAACTGGAAAAAATAATTCTGAGAAACTGCAATGTGATGTGTGAATGCAACTCACAGAGTTACACTTTTCTTTTCATCGATCAGTTTGCCAACACTGTTTTCTTGAAATCTGCAATGGGATATTTCTTAGTGCAATGTAACTTATGAAGACGAAGGAAATATTCTCAGATAAAAACTGGAGAGAAGCTTTCTGAGGAAGTGCTTTGTGATGTGTGAATTCATCTCTCAGAGTTACACTTTTCTCTCCACGAAGCAGTTTACTAACACTGTTTTGGTGGAATCAGCAAAGTAGTATTTGGGAGCGCATTGAGGCCTATGGTGAAAAAGGAAATATCCTCAGATGAAAACTAGAAAGAAGCTTTCTGAGGAGTTGCTATCTGATGTGTGAATTCATCTCACAGAGTTACACTTTCAATTCATGGAGCAGTCTGTTACCACTGTCTTTGGGGACTCTGAGAAGGGATACTTTGATCGCATTGAGACCTGCGCTGAGAAAGGAAATATCCTCAATTAAAAACGTGAAAGGAGCTTTCTGAAAAACTTCTTTGTGATGGTTTAATTCATCTCACAGGGTTACACCTTAGTCTTTATAAAGCAGTTTGCTACCACTCTTTTCATGTTTTCTTCAAAGTGATATTTGGGAGTGCATCGACATCTGTAGTGAAAACGAAATATCTTCAGATGAAAATTGAAGAGAAGCTTTCTGAAAAATTGCTTTTTGATGTGTGAATTCAACTCACAGAGTTACACCTGTATTTCATGGAGCCGTTTGCTAGCCCTGTTTTGAAAAATCTGAGAACTAATATTGCGGATAGCTTTGAAGACTATACCACCAAAGGAAATATCCTCAGATAAAAACCAGAATGCAACTTTCTGAGAAACTGCTTTGTGATGTGTGAATTCATCTCAGAAAGTTACACATGTATTTCATGGAGCTATTTTGCTAGCACTCTTTTTGTGGAATCTGAGAAGTGATATTTTGGATCGTTTTGAAAACTCCTCCAACACAGGAAATATCCTCAGATAAAAACCAAAAAGAAGCTTTCTGAGAAACTGCTTTATGATGCGTCAATTCATCTCACAAAGCTACACCACTCTTTCATGGAGGAGTTTGCCACCACTATTTTTGAGCAATCTCAGAAGTGATATTTTGGATATCATCGAATCACATGGTGCACAATGAAATATCTTCACATAAAATCTGGAGAGAACCCTTCTCAGAAATTGCTTTGTGGTGTGTTAATTTACCACACAGAGTTACACTTTTGCTTTCATTGAGGTGTTTGCTAACACTGATTTCACAGAATCTGCTATGAGATATATGGGAGTGCATTTAGAACTGAAATACCGTCAGATAAAAACTACAAAGAAGCTTTCTGAGAAACTTCTTTGTGATGTGTGAATTCATCTCAAAGAGTTACACCTTTCCCTTCATGAAGCAGTTTGCTAACACTGTTTTTGTGGAATCTACAAAGTGGTATTTGGGAGCACATTGAGGGCTATGGGGGAAAAGGATATATCCTCAGATGAAAACTGGAAAGAAGCATTCTGAGAAACTGTATTGTGATGTATGAATGTAACACACAGAGTTACAGTTTTCTTTTCATTGATCAGTTTGAAACCACTGTTTTCTTGAAATCTGCAAGGAGATATTTCTTAGTGCAATGAAGCTTACAGAAACAAAGGAAATATCGTCCAATAAAAACGAGAAAGAAGATTTCTGAGAAACTGCTTTATGATGCATGAATTCATCTTACAATGTTACGCCACTCTTTTTTTTTGTTTTTTGAGATGGAGTCTTGCTCTGTCTCCCGGGGCTGGAATGCAGTGGCCAGATCTCAGCTCACTGCAAGCTCCACCTCCCGGGTTCATGCCATTCTCCTGCCTCAGCCTCTGGAGTAGCTGGAACTACAGGCGCCCGCCACCTCGCCCAGCTAGTTTTTTGTATTTTTAGTAGAGACGGGGATTCACTGTGTTAGCCAGGATGGTCTCAATCTCCTGATCTACTGATCCACCCGTCTTAGCCTCCCAAAGTGCTGGGATTACAAGCTTGAGCCACCATGCCCAGCTATGCCACTCTTTCATGGAGGAGTTTGCTACCACTATTTTTGAGGAATCTCAGAAGTGATATTTTCGATATCATTGAATCACATGGTGAACAATGAATTATCTTCTGATAAAATCTGGAGAGAACCCTTCTCAGAAAGTACTTTGTTGTGTGTGAATTCACCTCACAGAGTTACACTATTGCTTTCATTGAGATGTTTGCTAACACTGTTTTCACAGAATCTGCAATAAGATATGCGGGAGTGCATTGAGAACTGAAATATCCTCAGATAAAAACTAGAAAGAAATTTCTGAGAAACTTCTTTGTGATGTGTGAATTCATCTCACAGAGTTACACATTTCTCTTCATGAAGCAGTGTGCTAAAACTGTTTTTGTGCATTCTGATAAGAGATATTTGAGAGCATGTTGAGCACTATGGTGAAAAAGGATATATCCTCAGATGAAAACTGGAAAGAAGCATTCTGAGAAACTGCATTGTGTTGAGTAAATGCAACTCACAGAGTTACACTGTTCTTTTCATTGATCCGTTTACTAACACTGTTTTCTTGAAATCTGCAATGGAATATTTCTTAGCACCATGAAGTTTATGGTGACAAAGGAAATATCCTCCGAAAAAAACGAGAAACAAGCTTTCTGAGAAACTGCTTTGTGATGAGTGAATTCATCTCACAGAGTTACACCTTTCTCTTCATGAAGCAGTTTGCTAACACTGTTTTTGTGGAATCTGAAAAGTGATATTTCCCTTTACGTGGGAAGATACAGACACTCATATTTCCTCCCAGCTGACTTGGACTGTTCTGCCTCAAGGGTTCTGAGATAGCCCCATTTTTTTGGACAGGCACTGGCACAGTATGTTAACCTCTGTCCCCTCACCCACCGCACCCTATTGCAATATGTAGATGACTTATTGCTATGTAGCCCCTCCTGGGAGAGCTCCCTTGCTGCTACACTTTTAAATTTTCTTGGTGACTGAAGTTATTGGGTTACCCCGGCCAAGGCTCAACTTTACACCCCTTCTGTCTCCTACCTAGACATACTCCTCACACCCACTACACAAAGCCTCACGGCAGATAGAATAAGCCTCATTGAAGCTCTCCAGCCTCCTCAGGATGCGGAAGAGATGTTGTCCTTCCTGGGACTGGTGAAGTATTTCAGGCATTGGATTCCCAACTTCGGGGTCCTAGCCAAGCACCTCTACCAGGCTGCCAAGGAAGTGCTCACTGGACAGCTGTCCAACCCCTCTTTGATTGCCAACTCTTTCAAGAAGCTTCAGGAATGTCTCCTTTCTGCCCTGGCTCTCTCTCTCACCAATCCCCTTTGGCCTTTTCATTTATTCACCACGGAACACCAAAAGGTAGCTAGTGGCCTCCTAGCCCAGCAGGTTGGATCCACATACCAGGCCATGGCCTATCTCTCCAAGCAGTTAGATCCCACAGTCCAGGGCTGGCAATCTTGTCTGTGAACCCTGGTTGCTGCCACAGAACTTACCAAGGAGGCTCTTAAGCTCACCCTAGGATATCCTCTTGTGGTCTACTCTTCTCACCGACTGTCAGATCTTATCACACACAAGTCTCTCACCCACCTCACTCCATCACAGCTTCAACAGTTCCACATGCTATTCATTGAAAACCCTCACATCACTCTCACCACCTCGCCCCTTCTAAACCCTGCTACCCTTTTGTCCACTCCAGGGTGTGATTCTTCTCCCGCACATCCCTGCCCAGAGGTTCTCACCAGCTTGCTGTCCGCCCACCTCGGTCTTTCTGAACAGCCATTAGAACACCCAGAATGTACCCTGTTCATGGATGGGAGTTCTGTCTTAACCCCCAATGGCCGTCGGTAGGCAGCATACGCTGTCATAACAGCAACCCAGATGGTCAAAACCAGGCCCTTGCCTTTAGGCACCACCTCCAGGAAGGCTGAACTCACTGCCATTACTCATGCCTTACTTCTCTCTGAAGGGGGCAGAGGGCTAATATCTATAAAGACTCTAAATATGCCTACCTTGTTGCACACATCCACTCATTTCTCTGGCAAGAGCAAGGGTTTCTTACCACCAAAAGGATGCCAGTAGTCAATGGACCACTTATAAAGAGGTCACTTGATGCTCTTCAGGCTCCCAAGGAGGTAGCCATCATCCACTGTAAAAGCCACCAGCATTCTATAGACCCTGTGTCGCAGGGTAACAATCTAGCTGACTCCACCACATGGGCCACCTCCTCACTTCCTCCCCTACCCCAGTACCTTTACTCTTTCTTTCCCCCACTGATTCCCCCGACTACTCTTCCCAGGAACTTCAAACCCTGATGGCCCATCCCAGCACTACCCAAAGCGAGAATGGATGGGTATTCATTGACACAGAATAGCGTTCCCTCAGACTCAGGCAGTGCATATATTGACCGACATACACAGCTCTCTGCACATAGGGCCTAAGCCTATGTATAACTTCCTGGAACCCATCCTTCACCTCCCCTCACTGTAGGCCCAGATTAGGAAGGTACATCAGTAATGTGCCACCTGTTCAGCAGTTAACCCCCAGGGCAGGCTCAGGCACCCAGGGCCCACTCATCAGCTAAGGGGCCACCAGCCAGGGGAAGATTGGCAACTTGATTTTACCGACATGCCCCGATATAAAAAATTCCACTACCTGCTGAACCTGGTTGACACGTTCTCAGGATGGATTGAGGCTTTCCCCACCATCTGAGAAACTGCATATCCCCACCACCCTCCTAGAGCACATCATTCTCAGGTTTGGTCTCCCCTAAACCATCCAATCAGACAACGGTCCGGCCTTCATTTCTAAACTCACCCAGCAGGTGGCGGCCGCACTCCAGATTACCTGGAAGCTCCACATTCCCTACCATCCACAGTCATCTGAAAAGGTGGAATGCACAAATGGTCTTATTAAACTACATGTAACCAAACTCACTCTAGAAACCCACCTCTCGTGGGTGACTCTCCTTCCCTTGGCTCTCACTGGTCTCAGGGCAGCTCTGCAGACCCCCACAGCGCTCAGCCCTTTTGAACTGCTGTATGGACACCCGTCCCTCTTCCAGGAACTGCCAGCCCTCGTCCTCCCTTAGACTCCTACCTACCCTACTTAATCTTCCTCCACGAGCTTCTGAGAAAACACGCAGATCGGTGTCTCCCTGCACCTGCTTCCCCAACCCTCAGGAGTCCTGCCGTCATAGTGCCTGGAAATCTGGTCCTGGTCAAGCAGCTGAAACCCCGAGCCTTATCTCCATGGTGGGAAGGATCATACACCATAATCCTCACCACTCCTACCACTGCCATGCTCCTTGGTCTTCCTTCCTGGTATCACCTGTTCCAGCTGAAAAAGGTGCCCACCCAGCATGATTCCAATTGGATCACTCAGGTTGTTACCCCTACCAAGTTACAACTCACGTGTGCAGGTAGCAACCCTCTGTCTAACCTTCCTCAGCCATCTAGTCCTCCTGAGTCTAGGTGAGACTCCCGCCCAAACTCCCCCCACCAATCCATTCCTGTGGAGGTTCTACCTTTTTGAGACCTGGACTCAGGGTAATCACATGAGCTCCCTCACCATAGCCACAGTAGACTGCCAGCCCCAGGGGTTCCAAAGCCAAGTAACCTTTAACTTCCCCTCCTTTAACAGTGTGCCCC
>NW_012118021.1:162068-163461 GCF_000951035.1 Colobus angolensis palliatus
AAAAAAAATTCACTCAGCCATACAGGACACCAACCTCCGAAGAACCCCACGATGCCCTACACCCCCAGGAAGCAGCCAGATGAACACATCTCAACTTTTTCCTTAATAGGAAGAGGTCGAAAAGTTAGGCAGGTACCTAGACCCAACATGGCACTACCATCTGACATGGCGGGCTCCTTATCGAGATTTTGCCCACTGGGACTTCCTGCTAGGACTTTCAGGGTGCAAAAAACACCCTGAGCTCAAAAATAAACCCCACTCTGCTCAAACTCTCGGACACATCATTCCTCAGAAATCAAAACTCCCAGACACGTCATTCCTCAGAAATCAAAACCTAACTCAGGAAATCGAAACCTACAGGCCCCGCCTACCTCTCACTATAAAAGCCCCTGATACCTGCCCCATGTGCAACTTCCTTGGCGTCCTCATACAGGACTGGTGAACCTCGCCCATGAGCCCAGTAAAGGCTACCTCTGTTCTCATCTGATTCGTGTCTTCTTGCTTGGCTCCCCATTACATTATACTCAGATAAAAGCTGCAGAGAAGCCTTCTCAGAAACTGCTTTGTTGTGGATTAATTCAGCTCACAAAGTTACATCATTATTTTCATTGAGAAGTTTACTAACAGTGTTTCCCAGAATCTGCAATAAGACACATAGGGGCGTTTTGAGACCAGAAATATTCTCAGCTGAAAAAAGAAAGAAGCTTTTGAAGAAACTGCTTTGTGATGTGTGAATTCAACTCACTGAGTTACACATGTATATCGTGGAGCCGTTTGCTAGCCCCGTTTTTGTGGAATCTGAGAACTAATGTTTCGGATCTCTTTGAAGACTATACGGCTAAAGGAAATATCCTCAGATAAAAACCAGAAATAAGCTTTCTGAGAAACTGCTTTGTGATGTGTGAAATCATCTCACAAAATTACACATGTATTTCATGGAGCCGTTTGCTAGCAGGGTTTTTGAGAATTTGAGACCTGATATTGTGGATTGCTATGAAGACTCCTCAGACAAAGGAAATATCCTCAGATAAAAACCAGAAAGAAGCTTTCTGAGAAATTGCTTTATAATGCATGAATTCATCTCACAAAGTAACACCACTGATTCATGGTGGAGTTTGCCAGCACTGTTTTTTAGGAATCTCAGAAGTGATATTTCGGATATAATTGAATCCCATGGTGAAAAATGAAACATCCTGAGAAAAAACCTGGAGAGGAGCCTTCCCAGAAACTGATTTGTGGTGGGTGAATTCACCTCACAGAGTAACACTATTGCTTTCATTGAGATGTTTTCTAAAACTGTTTTCACAGAATCTACCATGAAATATAGAGGAGTGCATTGAGATTGAAATATCCTCAGATAAACATGAGAAAGAAGTTTTGTGAGAAACTTCTT
>NW_012118021.1:166336-168542 GCF_000951035.1 Colobus angolensis palliatus
TATTGATGGGTGCTGACGAGTTGATGGGTGCAGTACACCAACATGGCACAAGTATACATATGTAACAAACCTGCATGTTATGCACATGTACCCTAGAACTTAAAGTATAATAAAAATAAAAAAATTTAAAAAAAAGAAAAAAATAGAGAGAAGCTTTCTGAGAAATTTCTTTGTGATCTGTGAATTCATCTCACAGAGTTACAACTTAGTCCTCTGGAAGCAGTTTGCCAACACTCTTTTCGTGGAATGTGCAAAGTGATATTTGGGAGCCAATTGCGGTCCATGGTGAAAAAGGAAGTATCCTCAGATAACAACAAGAGAGAAGCTTTCTGAGAGATTGTTTTCTGATGTGTGACTTCATCACACAGAGTACCACGCTTCCCTTCTTGGAACAGTTTTCTAACAGTGTTGTCATGGATTCTGCCAAGTGATATTTGGGAGGAAGGCTAAGGTGAAAAAGGAAATATCCTCACACAGAAACTGGAAAAAATCCTTCTTAGAAACTGCATTGCGATGTGTGAATGCAACTCACAGAGTTACACGTTTCTCTTCAGTGATCAGTTTGCTAACACAGTTTTCTTGGATCTGCAATCGGATACTTGTTAGCGCAATGTTGCTTACAGTGACAAAGGAAATATCCTCAGATGAAAACTAGAAAGAAGCTTTTCTAGAAAGTTCTTGGTGACATGTGAATTCACATCAAAGAGTTACACTTATATTTCATGGAGCAGGCCATTAACACTATCTTTGAAGAACCTGAGAAGGGCTTCTTTGGATCGCATTGAGGCCTACGATGATAAAGGAAATATCATCAGTTAAAAACGAGAGAGAAGCTTTCTGAGAAATTTCTTTATGATCTGTGAATTCATTTCACAAAGTTACACTTATGTTTCATGGAGCAGGCCATTAACACTGTCTTTGAAGAAACTGAGAAAGGCTACTTTGGATCGCTTTGAGGCCTACGCAGATAAAGGAAATATCACTAGTTAAATAGGGGAGAGAAGCTTTCTGAGAAATTTCTTTGTGATCTGTGAATTCATCTCACAGAGATACAACTTGTCCTCAGTAAGCAGTTTGCTAACACTCCTTTCGTGCAATCTGCAAAGTGATATTTGGGAGCCAATTGGGGTCCATGGTGAAAAAGAAAATATCCTCAGATAATAACTAGAGAGAAGCTTTCTGAGAGATTTCTTTCTGATGTGTGACCTCATCACACAGAGTTCACCCTTCCCTTTTTGGAACAGTTTGCCAGCACTGTTGTCGTGGATTCTGCAAAGTGATATTTGGGAGCCAATCGGGCCAAATGGTGAAAAAGAAAGTATCCTCAGATAACAACTAGAGAATAGCTTTCTGAGAGATTGCTTTCTGATGTGTGACTTCATCACACAGAGTTCCACCCTTCCCTACTTGGAGCATTTTACTAACACTGTTGTCGGGGATTCTGCAAAGTGATATTTGGGAGCTCATTGAGGGCTATGCTGATAAAAGAAATATCCTCAGACAGAAACTGGAAAGAAGCCTTCTGAGAAACTGCATTGCGATGTGTGAATGCAACTCACAGAGTTACACGTTTCTCTTCAGTGATCAGTTTGCTAACACAGTTTTCTTGAAATCTGCAATGGGATACTTCCTAGCTCAATGAAGCTTAAGGTGACAAAGGAAATATCCTCAGAGGAAAACTTGAAAGAAGCTTTCCTAGAAAATTCTTGTTGATGTGTGTAATCATCTCACAGAGTTACACTTATGTTTCATGGAGAAGGACATTAACACTGTCTTTGAAGAACCTGAGAAGGGCTACTTTGGATCGCATTGAGGACTACGCTGATAAAGCAAATATCATCAGTTAAAAACTGGAAAGATTTCTGAGAAACTTCTTTGTGATCTGTCAATTTGTCTCAAAGAGTTACAACTCAGTCCTCAGGAAGCAGTTTGCTAACACTCTTTTCCTGGAATCTGCAAAGTGATATTTGGGAGCCATTTGGGGCCCATGGTGAAAAAGGAAATATCCTCAGATAACAACTAGAGAATAGATTTCTGAGAGATTGCTTTCTGATGTGTGATTTCACCACACAGAGTTCCACCCTTCCCTTCTTGGAACAGTTTGCTAACACTGTTGTTGTGGATTCTGCAAAGTGATATTTCGGAGCTCATTGAGGGCTATGGTGAAAAAGGAAGTATCCTCAGACAGAAACTGGAAAGAAGCCTT
>NW_012118021.1:168911-170315 GCF_000951035.1 Colobus angolensis palliatus
GGTGACAAAGGAAATATCCTCAGATGAAAACTGGAAAGAAACTTTCTTAGAAACTTCTTGGTGATGTGTGAATTCATCTCACAGAGCTACACTTATGTTTCATGGAGCAGGCCATTAACACTCTCTTTGAGGAACCTGAGAAGGGCTACTTTGGATCGCATTGATGCCTATGTTGATAAACGAAATATCATCAGTTAAAAACTGGAAAGAAGCTATCTGAGAAACTTCTTTGTGATCTGTGAATTTGTCTCACAGGGTTACAACTTAGTCTTCAGGAAGCAGTTTGCTCACACTTTTTTCGTGGAATTTGCAAAGTGATATTTGGGAGCCAATTAGGGTCCATGGTGAAAAAGGAAATTTGCTCAGATAATAACTAGAGAGAAGCTTTCTGAGAGATTGCTTTCTGATGTGTGACTTCATCACACAGTCTTCCACCCTTCCCTTCTTGGAACACTTTGCTAACACTGTTGTCGTGGATTCTGCAAAGTGATATTTGGGAGCTCCTTGAGGGCTATGGTGAAAAAGGAAGTATCCTGAGACAGAAACTGGATAGAAGCCTTCTGAGAAACTGCATTGCGATGTGTGAATGCAACTGACAGAGTTACACTTTTCTCTTCAGTGATCAGTTTGCTAACACAGTTTTCTTGAAATCTGCAATGGATTATTCCTTTGGGCAATGAAGCTTACGGTGACAAAGGAATTATCCTCAGATGAAAAGTAGAAAGAAACTTTCTTAGAAACTTCTTGGTGATGTCTGAATTCATTTCACAGAGTTACTCTTATATTTCATGGAGCAGGCCATTAACACTGTCTTTGAAGAACCTGAGAAGGGCTACTTTGGATCGCATTGAGGCCTATGCTGATAAATGAAATATCATCAGGTAAAAAAGACAGAGAAGCCTTCTGAGAAATGTCTTTGTGATCTGTGAATTCATCTCACGGAGTTACAACTTAGTCCTCAGGAAGCAGTTTGCTAACACTCTTTTCGTGGAATCTGCAAAGTGATATTTGGGAGCCAATTGTGGCCCATGGTGAAAAAGGAAATATCCTCAGATAACAACTAGAGAGTAGCTTTCTGAGAGATTGCTTTCTGATGTGTGACTTAATCACACAGAGTTCCACCCTTCCCTTCTTGGAACAGTTTGTTAACACTGTTGTCGTGGATTTTGCAAAGTGATATTTGGGAGCTCATTGAGTGCTATGGTGAAAAAGGAAATATCCTCAGACAGAAACTGGAAAGAAGCTTTCTGAGAAACTGCATTGTGATGTGTGAATGCAACTCACAGAGTTACACGTTACTCTTCAGTGATCAGTTTGCTAACACAGTTTTCTTGAAATCTGCAATGGGATACTTCTTAGCGCAATGAAGCTTATGGTGACAAAGAAATATCCTCAGATGAAAAC
>NW_012118021.1:171585-178321 GCF_000951035.1 Colobus angolensis palliatus
GCAGATTCCACGAAAACACTGTTAGCAAACTGTTTCATGAAGACTAAGTTGTTACTATGTGAGGAGAATTCACATATCATAAAGAAGTTTGCCACAAAGCTTCTTTCACGTTTTTAATTGAGGATATTTCCTGTAACAGCCTAGGTCTCAAAGTGATCCAAGGTAGTCCTTCTCAGTTCCTCAAAGACAGTGTTAATCGACTGCTCCATGAAACATAAGTGTAACTCTGTGATATGAATTCACACATCAGAAAGAAGTTTCTAAGAGAGTTTCTTTGTAGTTTTTGTCTGAGGATATTTCCTTTGTCGCCGTAAGCCTCATTTCGCTCAGAAGTATCCAATTGCAGATTTCAGAAAACTGTGTTAGCAAACTGATCTCTGAAGAGAAAAGTGTAACTCTGTGAGTTGCATTCACACATCATAATGCAGTTTCTCAGAATGCTTCTTTCCAGTTGTTATCTGAGGATATTTCCCTTTTCAGCATAGCCCTCTATGACCTCTCAAATATCACTTGGCAGATTCCACTACAACAGTGTTAGCAAACTGCTTCGTGAAGACAAAGTTGTAACTCGGTGACATGAATTCACATGTTACAAAGAAGTTTCTCAGAAGGCTACTTTCTAGTTTTTATTTGAGGATATTTCCTTTGTCTCCATCAGCTTCATTGTGCTAAGAAATAACCAATGCAGATTGCAAGAAAAGAGTTTTAGCAAACGGATCAATTAAAAGGAAAGTGTAACTCTGTGAGATGTATTCACAGGTCACAATGTAGTTTCTCAGAACGCTTTCTCCCAGTTTTTATCTTAGGATATTTCCTCTTTCACCATAACCCTCACTGGGCTGCCAAATATCACTTTGCAGGTTCCATGAGAACAGTCTTAGCGAACGGCTTCATGAGGAGAAAGGTGTAACTCTGTGAGATGAATTCACAGATCACATTGAAGTTTCTCAGAAAGCTTCTTTCTGATTTTTAATGGAGGATATTTCCTTTGGCTGTATAGTCTTCAAAGGGATCCGAAATATCAGTTCTCAGATTCCTCAAAAACAGGGTAGCCAAAGGCTCCATGAAATACAGGAGTAACTGAATTAGTTGAATTCACACATCACAGAGCAGTTTCTCAGAAAGCTTCTTTCTTGTTTGAGCTAAGGTTATTTTTGGCACTGTGTGTCTTACTGCAGTTTCTCAGAAAGCTACTTTCTAGTTTTTATTTGAGGATATTTCCTTTGTCACCGTCACCTTCATTGTGCTAAGAAATATCCCAATGCAAATTTCAAGAAAAGAGTCTTAGCAATGGATCAATGAAAAGGAAGGTGTAGTTCTGTGAGTTGCATCCACATGTCACAATGCAGTTTCTCAGAATGCTTCTTTCCAGTTTTTATCTGAGGATATTTCCTTTTTCACCATAGCCCTCAATGAGCTCCCATATATCACTTGGCAGAATCCACGACAACAATGATAGCAAGCTGTTCCAAGAAGGGCAAAGTGAATCTCTGTGTTATGAATTCACACAACAGAAAGCAACTTCTGAGGAAGCTTTTTTCTAATTATTATGTAAGGATATTTCCGTTTTCACCATAGGCCTCAATGCGCTCCCAAATATCAGTTTGCAGATTCCACGAAAACACTGTTAGCAAACTGCTTCAAGAGGACTAAGTTTTTACTCTGTGAGATGAATTCACATATCACAAAGAAGTTTGCCACAAAGCTTCTTTCACGATTATAATTGAGCATATTTCCTTTAAAAGCCTAGGCCTCAATACGATCAAAGATAGCCCTTCTCAGGTTTCTCAAAGACAGTGTTAATCGACTGCTCCATGAAACGTAAATGTAACTCTGTGAGATGAATTCACACATCACAAAGAAGTTTCTAAGAAAGCTTCTTTGTAGATCTTGTCTGATGATATTTCCCTTGTCACCGTAAGCCTCATTGTGCTCAGAAGTATCCAATTGCAGATTTCAAGAAAATTGTGTTAGCAAACTGATCTGTCAGGAAAAAATTGTAAATGTGTGAGTTGCATTCACACAGCATAATGCAGTTCCTCAGAACGCTTCTTTCCAGTTTTTATCTGAGGATATTTCCTTTTTCACCATAGTCCTCAATGTGCTCCCAAATATCAGTTGGCAGATTCCACGACAACCGTGTGAGCAAACTGCTTCGTGAAGACAAAGTTGTAACGCAGTGAGATGAATTCACATGTCACAAAGAAGTTTCTAAGAAAGCTTCCTTCTAGTTTTTGTCTGAGGATATTTCCTTTGTCGCCATAAACCTCATTGCGCTCAGAAGTATCCAATGGCAGATTTCAAGAAAACTGTGTTAGCAAACTGATCTCTGAAGAGAAAAGTGTAACTCTGTGAGTTGCATTCACACTACATAATGCAGTTTCTCAGAACGCTTCTTTTCAGTTTTTATCTGAGGATATTTCCCTTTTCAGCATAGCCCTGTATGAGCTCTAAAATATCACTTGGCAGATTCCACAACAACAGTGTTAGCAAACTGCTTCTTGAAGACAAAGTTGTAACTTGGTGAGATGAATTCACATGCCACAAAGAAGTTTCTCAGAAAGCTACTTTCTAGTTTTTATTTGAGGATATTTCCTTTGTCTCCGTCAGCTTCATTGTGCTAAGAAATATCCCAATGCAGATTTCAAGAAAAGAGTCTTAGCAATGGATCAATGAAAAGGAAAGTGTAACTCTGTGAGTTGCATCCACATGTCACAGTACACTTTCTCAGAACCCTTCTTTCCAATTTTTATCTGAGGATATTTCCTTTTTCACCATAGCCTTCAATGAGCTCCCATATACCACTTGGCAGAATCCAAGAAAACAGTGTTAGGAAACTGCTGCCAAAGGGAAAAGTGAATCTCTGTGTTATGAATTCACACATCAGAAAGCAACTTCTGAGAAAGCTGCTTTATAGTTATTATCTGAGGATATTTCCCTTTTCACCATAGGCCTCAATGCGCTCCCAAATATCACTTTGCAGATTCCACGAAAACTCTGTTAGCAAACTGCTTCATGAAGAATAAGTTGTTACTCTGTGAGATGAACTCACATAGCACAAAGAAGTTTCCCACAAAGCTTCTTTCACGTTTTTAATTGAGGATATGTCCTGTAACAGCCTAGGCCTCAGTGCAATCCAAGGTAGCCCTTCTCAGGTTGCTCAAAGGCAGTGTTAATCGACTGCTCCATGATACGTAAGTGTAACTCTGTGAGATGAATTCACACATCTCAAAGAAGTTTCTAAGATAGCTTCTTTCTAGTTTTTGCCTGAGGATATTTCCTTTGTCACGTAAGCCTCATTGCACTCAGAAGAATCCAGTTGCAGATTTCAAGAAAACTGTGTTAGCAAACTGATCTCTCAAGAAAAAATGTAAGTGTGTGAGTTGCACTCACACATCATAATGCAGTTTCTCAGAACGCTTCTTTCCAGTTTTTATCTGAGGATATTTCCTTTTTCACCATAACCCTCAATGAGCTCCCAAATATCACTTGGCAGATTCCACAACAACGGTGTTAGCAAACTGCTTTGTGAAGACAAAGTTGTAACTCGGTGAGATGAAGTCACATGTCACAAAGAAGTTTCTCAGAAAGCTACTTTCTAGTTTTTATTTGAGGATATTTCCTTTATCACCATCAGCTTCACTGCGCTAAGAAATATCCCATTACAGTTTGCAAGAAAAGAGTGTTAGCAAACGGATCAATGAAAAGGAAAGTGTAACTCTGTGAGTTTTATTCACAGGTCGCAATGCAGTTTCTCAGAACGCTTCCTTCCAGGTTTTATCTGAGGATATTTCGTTTTTCACAGTAACCCTCACTGGGCTCCCAAATATCACTTTGCTAATTCCACGAGAACAGTCTTAGCAAACGGCTTCATGAGGAGAAAGGTGCTACTCTGTATGATGAATTCACAGACCACATTGAAGTTTCTCAGAAAGCTTCTTTCTCATTTTTAATGGAGGATATTTCCTTTGGCCCTATAGTCTTCAAACGGATCCAAAATATCAGTTCTCAGATTCCACAAAAACAGGGCTAGGCAACGGCTCCATGAAATACCAGAGTAACTCAGTGAATTGAATTCACACATCAAAGAGCAGTTTCTCAGAAAGCTTCTTTCTTGTTTGAGCTGAGGTTATTTTTGGTCTCAGAGTGCCACCGTGTGTCTTATTGCAGTTTCTTCAAAAACACTGTTAGCAAGCTTCTGAATGAAAAAAATCATCTACCACTGTGAGCTGAATTCACCCACAGCAAAGAAGTTTCTGAGGAGGCTTCTCTACAGATTTCTCTGAAGATATTTCATCATTCACTATGGGATTCAATGATATCCAAGATATCAATTCTGAGCTTCCAGAAAGTCAGAGCTAGCAGACTCCTCCATGAAAGACTGGTGTAACACTTTGAAATGAATGCACACATCACAAAGCAGTTTCTCAGAAAGCTTCATTCCGGTTTTTCTCGGAGGATGTTTCCTTTTTCAAAATAGCCCCCAATGTGCTCGCAAATATCACTTGGCAGAATCCACGACAACAGTGTTAGGAAACTGCTGCAAGAAGGGAAAAGTGAATCTCTGTGTTATGAATTCACACATCAGAAAGCAACTTCTGAGAAAGCTTCTTTCTAGTTATTATCTGAGGATATTTCCTTTTTCACCATAGGCCTCAATGCACTCCGAAATATCACTTTGCAGATTCCACGAAAACACTGCTAGCAAACTACTTCATGAAGACTAAGTTGTTACTCTGTGAGATGAATTCACATATCACAAAGAAGTTTCCCACAAAGCTTCTTTCACGTTTTTAATTGAGGATATTTCCTGTAACAGTCTAGGCTTCAATGCGATCCAAGGTATCCCTACTGTGGTTCCTCAAAGACAGTGTTAATTGACTGCTCCATGAAACCTAAGTGTAACTCTGTGAGATGAATTCACACATCACAAAGAAGTTTCTAAGAAAGCTTCTTTCTAGTTCATGTCTGATGGTGTTTCCTTTGTCACTGTAAACCTCATTGTGCTCTGAGGAATCCAGTTGCAGATTTCAAGAAAACTGTGTTAGCAAACTGATCGCTGAAGAGAAAAGTGTAACTCTGTGAGTTGCATTTACACATCATAATGAAGTTTCTCAGAACGCTTCTTTCCAGTTTCGATCTGAGGATATTTCCTTTTCAACCATAGCCCTCATTGTGCTCCCAAATATCACTTTGCAGTTTCCATGACAACAGTGTTAGCAAACTGCTTCATGAAGACAAAGTGGTAACTCGTTGAGATGAATTCACATGTCACAAAGAAGTTTCTCAGAAAGCTACTTTCTAGTTTTTATTTGAGGATATTTCCTTTGTCACTGTCAGCTTCATTGTGCTAAGAAATATCCCAATGCAGATTTCAAGAAAAGAGTCTTAGCAACGGACCAATGAAAAGGAAAGTGTAAATCTGTGAGTTGCATCCACGTGTCACAATGCAGTTCCTCAGAACGCTTCTTCCTGTTTTTATCTGAGGACAATTCCTTTTTCACCATGGCCCTCAATGAGCTCCCAAATATCACTTGGCAGAATCCACGACAACAGTGTTAGGAAACTGCTGCAAGAAGGGAAAAGTGAATCTCTGTGTTATGAATTCACACATCAGAAAGCAACTTCTGAGAAAGCTTCCTTCTAGTTATCATCTGAGGATATTTCCGTGTTCACCATAGGCCTCAATGCGCTCCCATATATCACTTTCCAGATTCCACGAAAACACTGTTAGCAAACTGCTTCATGAAGACTAAGTTGTTACTCTGTGAGATTAATTCACATATCACAAAGAAGTTTGCCAGAAAGCTTCTTTCACGTTTTTAATTGAGGATATTTCCTGTAACAGCCTAGGCCTCAATGCAATCCAAGGTATCCCTTCTGAGGTTCCTCAAAGACAGTGTTAATCGACTGCTCCATGAAACGTAAGTGTAACTCTGTGAGATGAATTCACACATCACAAAGAAGTTTCTAAGAAAGCTTCTTGCTAGTTTTTGTCTGAGGATATTTCCTTTGTCACCATAACCCTCATTGAGCTCAGAACTATTCAATTGCAGATTTCAAGAAAACTGTGTTAGGAATCTGATCTCTGAAGAGAAAAGTGTAACTCTGTGAGTTGCTTTCACACATCACAATGCAGTTTCACAGAACTGAAAGTTTCTCTGAAGGTTTCATTGGAAGACGTTTCCTTACTCAACACTAGCCTCCGGGAGTCACTAAATATCCCTTCACAGATTCTTCAAAGACAGAGTTTCAAAACTGGGCAACATAGAATAAACATTAACTCTGTGAAGTGAATGCATGTATCAGAGAGCAGATTTTTCGAACTCTTCGTCCTCGATTTTATTTCAGTATATTTGAATATTCGCCGGAGTCCTCAATGCACCCCGAGTATCACCTTTTCGGTTTCACAGGAACAGTGCTCAAACACTGCCTTGTGAGAAAAGAGGTAAAACTCCCTGAGTGGAATGCATATATCACAAAGTAGTTTCTCAGAAAGCTTCTATCCAGTTTTTATCTGAAGATATGTCTTCTTTCACTGTAGGTCTGTATGTGCTCCCGAATGTCCCTTCTCGGCTCTGTGCATGAGGGATTTTGCAAACTGTGTAATATAAGAAAACTTTTCTATTTTGAATAGTGCCACAATAAACATACGTGTGCATGTGTCTTTGTAGTAGAATAATTTATAATCCTTTGGGTATATACCCAGTAGTGGGATGGCTGGGTCATATGGTAC
>NW_012118021.1:178776-190984 GCF_000951035.1 Colobus angolensis palliatus
GCACACCAACATGGCACAAGTATACATATGTAACAAACCTGCACGTTATGCACATGTACCCTAGAACTTAAAGTATAATAATAATAATAATAAAAGAAAACTCTTAACTCTGTGACATGAATAAATATACTTAAAGCCAAGCAGCTTCACAGAAATCTTTTTTCCAGTTTTCGTCTGAGGCTATTTCCTTTTTCACCATAGCCCTCCCTATAACCCCGAATGTCTCTTGGTAGCTCTTTCTCCAACAGGGATTCTGGAATCCTCTAGGAAAAGAAAGGTGTATTTCTGTGAGTGCAATGCACACGTCAGAAAGCAGCTCCTCAGAAAGCTTCTCTCCAGTGTCTGTCTGAAGACGTTTCCTTTCTCACCATAAGCCTCAAAGCACTCCTGAATACACCTTCGCAGACTAAACAAAAACAGTGTTATGATACTGCTCAATGAAAAGAAAAGCTTAACTGTGTGAGTGGAATTCAAGTGCCACAGGGCAGTTTCACAGAAAGGTTCCTTCTGGCTTCTCTCTGAGGTTATTTCTTCTTCACGATATTCTAAAGAGCGTTTCCAAATGTCCTTTCTCAGATTCCACAGAAACAGAGATTTCAAACTGCTCAATCCAAAGAATGATTTAAGTCTCTGAGATGAATACAAACATCACAAAACAGTTGCGCAGAAAGCTTCTCTTCAATTTTCGATGGAAGACATTTCCTTGCTCAACACAGGCCTCTGGTTGCCACTTACTATCCCTTCGGAGAACCGTTAAAGACCAACTTTCAAACTGGGAAATGTAGAGTAAGCTTTTACACTGTTAAAGGAATGGACATGTCAGAGAGCAGTTTCTTCGAGTGCTTCTTTCTGTTTTTTTGTTGGACGACCTTCCACTTTTTGTCATAGTGTTCAATGTGCTCTGAATACCACCCTTTTGGTTTTACAGGAACAGTGTTCAAACTGTGCCTTATGAGAAGAAAGTTATAATTCCCTGAGTGGAGTGCACACATCACCAAGCAGTTTCCCAGAAGCTTCTCTCCAGTTTTTATCTGACTATATGTCCTCTTTCACCATAGCCCCGAATGTGATCCCAAATATTTCTTCGTGGATCCATCCACGAGGGAGTTTCCAAGCTGCATAATGTAAGGAAAGATTTATCTATGTGAGATGAATAAACATAGCAAAAAGCAGATTCACAGAAATTTGTTTTCCAGTTTTTATCAGAAGAAATTTTTTTTTCCACGATACTCCTGATGTGCTCCTGAAGGTCCCTTCGTGGATCCGTCCGTGACAGTTTCCAAGCTGTGTAATGTAAAGAAAGCTTTATCTATGTGAGATGATTACACATATCACAGAGTAGTTTCCTAGAAAGCTTCTTTCCAGTTTTTCTCTGAGGCTCTTTTCCTTTTCTCAATCGGCATCAACATGCTCCCAAATATCACTTGGTACATGTTTCACCAGAAGGTTTTCCCCGACGCTGTATGAGAAGAGAGGTATAACACTGTGAGTGAATTGCACACGTTACAAAGCAGTTCCTCGGAAAGTTTGTCTCCTGTTTCGGTCTGAACATATTTCCTTTTTCACCGTATGCCTCAACGTGCTCCCGCATATCCCATCACATGCTGAACATACACAGGGTTAGAAAACTGCTCAATGAAAAGAGAGGCTTAACTGAGGGAATGGAATTAAGATGACACAGAGTAGTTTCACAGAAAGCTTCCTTTTGGATTTTTCCTGAGGATATTTCTTTCTCCATATTCTAAGGATCATTCCCCAAATGTCCTTCCTCAGATGCCACAAAATCAGTGATTTCAAGCTGCTCAATCAAAAGCATGGTTTAACTCTATGAGGAGAATACACACATTGTAAAGCAGTTGCTCAAAAAGTTTCTCTGCAGGTTTCATCAGAACACTTTTCCTTACTAACTACAAGCCTCCGGGCATCACTAAATATCCATTCACAGATTCTTCAAAGACAGAGTTTTGGAATTGGGCAACATAGAGTAGTCATTAACTCTGTGAAGTGAATGCACATATCAGAGAACAGATTCTTGGAACGCTTCTTCCTCGATTTTATTTCATTATATTTCACCATTCGCCATAGTCCTCAATGCGCACCGAAATATCATGATTTCAGTCTCACAGGAACAGTGTTCAAACGCTGCCTTGTGAGAAAAGGTGTATAACTCCCTAAGTGGAATGCATACATCACAAAATAGTTTCCCATAAAGCTTCTATCCAGTTGTATCTGAAGATATCTCCTCTTTCAATGTCGACCTGATTTTGCCCCCAAATGTCCCTTCATGGATATGGGCATGTCAGAGTTTCCAACCTGTGTATTATAAGAAAAGTTTTAACTATGCGAGATGAATAAATATATCTAACACAAAGCAGTTTCACAGAAATCTTCTTTCCACTTTTTGTCTGAGGATATTTCCTTTTTCACCATAGCCCTCCCTATACTCCCGAATGTCTCTTGGTAGCTTTTACTCCAAAAGAGATTCTGGAATCCTCTAGGAGAAGAAAGGTATACTTCTGGGAGAGGAATGCACACGTCACAAAGCAGGTCTTCAGAAAGCTTCCCTCCAGTTTTTATCTTAAGACGTTTGCTTTCTCACTGTAAGCCTCAAAGCACTCCTCAATATCCCTTAACAGAATAAACAAAAACAACGCTATGATACTCTTAATGAAAAGAGAAGCTTAACTGTGTGAGCAGAATTCACGTGACACAGAGCAGTTTCACAGAAAGCTTCCTTCTAATTTCTCTCTGAGGTTATTTCTTTTTCAGGATATTCTAAGGAGCGTTTCCAAATGTCCTATCTCAGATTCCACAGAGACAGTGATTTCACATACCTCAATCCAAAGAATGATTTAACACTATGAGATGAACACAAACATCACTAAAGACTTGAGCAGAAAGCTTCTCTCCGATTTTCAATGGAAGACATTTCCTTGCTCGACAGAGGCCTCCAGTTGCCACTTACTATCCCTTTACAGAACCCTCAAAGACCGACTTTTAAACTGGGACATGTATAGTATGCTTTAACCCTGTGAAAAGAATGGACATGTCAGAGAGCAGCTTCTTTGGTGCTTCTTTCTGCTTTTTATTGGATGACATTTCACTTTTTGCCATAGTCTTCAATGTGCTCTGAATATCACTCTTTTGGTTTTACAGGAACAGTGTTCAAACTGTGCCTTATGAGAAGAAAGTTATAACTCCCGTAGGGGAATGAACACATCACTAAGCAGTCTCAGAAAGCTTCTCTCCAGCTTTTATCTTACTATATTTGCTATTTCACCATTGGCCCGAATGTGATCCCGAATATACCTTTGCGGATCCATCCACGAGGGAGTTTCCAAGCCGTGTAATGTAAAGAAAGTTTCAACGATGTGAGATGAATAAACATAGCAAAAAGGAGATTCACAGAAGGCTTCTTTCCAGTTTTTATCTGAAGATATTTTCTTTTTCACCATACTCCTGAATGTGCTCCCGAAGGTCCCTTCGTGGATCCGTCCATGACAGTTTTCAAACTGCGTAATTTAAAGAAAGCTTTATCTATGTTAGATGATTACACATATCAAGAGTAGTTTCTTAGAGAGCTTCTTTCCAGTTTTGCCTGAGGCTATTTTCCTTTTCACCATCGACATCAACATGCTCCCTAATATCACTTGGTACCTGTTTCTCCAAAATGGTTTCCCCGACGCTGTATGAGAAGAGAGGTATAACACTGTGACGGGAATGCACACGTCACAAAGCAGTTCCTCGGGAAGGTTCTCTCCCGTTTCGGTCTGAACATACTTCCCTTTTCATCATAAGCCCCAAAGTTCTCCTGAATATCCCATCACACGCTAAACATACACAGGGTTAGAAAACTGCTCGATGAAAAGGGAGGCTTAACTGATTGAGAGTAATTAAGTCGACACAGAGCAGTTTCATAAAAGGCTTCCCTCTGGATTTTACCTGAAGATATTTCTTTCTCCATATTCTAAGGATCACTCCCAAATGTCCTTCCTCAGATGCCACAAAAACCGTGATTTTAAACTGCTAAATCCAAATAATGATTTAACTGTATGAGATGAATACACACATCGCAAAGCAGTTGCTCAGAACATTTCTCTGCAGGTTTCATCTGTAGATGTTTCCTCGCTCACCAGAAGCCTCTGGGAGTCACTAACTATCCCTTCACAGATTCTTCAAAGACAGAGTTTTTAAACTGGGCAACATAGAGTAAGCATTAACTCCGTGAAGTGAATGCACATATCAGAGAGTAGATTCTTGGAACGCTTCTTCCTCGATTATATTTCATTATATTTCACTATTCGACATAGTGCAAAATGCACTCTGAAATATCACTTTTTCCGTTTCACAGGAACAGTTTTCAAATGCTGCCTCATGAGAAAAGAGGTATAACTCCCTGAGTGGAATGCATACATCACAAAGTAGTTCCTCAGAAAGCTTCTATCCAGTTTTTATCTGAAGATATCTCCTTTTTCACCGTAGGCCTAAATGTGCCCCCGAATGTCCCTTTGTGGATCTGTGCATGATGGAGTTTTCAAACTGTGTAATATAAGAAACGTTTTAACTATGTAAGATGAATAAATATATTTAACAGAAAGCAGTTTCACAGAAATCTTCTTTACAGCTTTTGTCTGAGGATATTTCCTTTTTCACCATAGCATTCCCTATACTCCTGAATGTCTCTTGGTAGCTTCTTCTCCAAAAGGGATTCCGGAGATCTCTAGAAGAAGAATGGTATAATTCTGTCAGTGGAATACACACGTCACAAAGCAGCTCCTCAGAAAGCTTCTCTCCAGTTTCTATCTGAAGAAGTTTTCTTTCTCAATGTAAGCCTCAAAGTGCTCCTGAATATCTCTTCGCAGACTAAACGAAAACACTGTTAGGATACTGTTCAATGCAAAGAGAAGATTAACTGTGTGAGTGGAATTCACCTGACAGAGAGCAGTGTCACAGAAAGCTTCCTTCTGGTTTCTCTCTGAGGTTATTTCTTTTTCAGGATATTCTAAAGAGCGTTTCCAAATGTCCTTTCTCAGACTCCACAGAAACAGTGATTTCAAACTGCTCAATCTAAACAATGATTTAACTCTCTGAGATGAATAGAAACATCACAAAATAGTTGCGCAGAAAGCTTCTCTCCGATTTTCGATGGAGGACATTTCCATGCCTCACACAGGCCTCCGGATGCCACTTTCTATCACTTCCCAGAACCCTCAAAGACCAACTTACAAACTCGGAAATATAGAGTAAGCTTTAACCCTGTGAAAAGAATGGACATGTTAGGAAGCAGTTTCTTCGAGTGCTTCTTTCTGTTTTTTATTGGACGACATTTCACTTTTTGCCATAGTCTTCAATGTGCTCCGAATATCACTCTTTTGGTTTCACAGGAACAGTGTTGAAACTGTGCCTTATCAGAAGAAATTTATAACTCCCTGAGTGGAATGCACACATCACCAAGCAGTTTCTCAGATAGTTTCTCTCCAGTTTTTATCTGACTATATTTCCTATTTCACAACAGGCCAGAATGTGATCCCAAGTATCCCTTCGCGGATCCATCCACACGGGAGTTTCCAAGCTGTGTAATGTAAAGATAACTTCAACTATGTGAGATGAATAAATACAGCAAAAGGTAGATTCCCAGAAAGCTTTATTCCAGTTTTTGTCTGAGGATATTTCCTTTTTCTCCATAGTCCTGAATGTGCTGCCGAAAGTCCCTTCATTAATATGACCATGAAATATTCCAAACTGCGTAATGTAAAGAAAGCTTTATCTATGTGAGATGATTACACATATCGCAGAGTAGTTTCCTAGAAAGCTTCCTTCCAGTTTTTGTCTGAGGCTATTTTACTTTTCACCATCGGCATCAACATACTCCCGAATATCACTTGGTACTGGTTTATCCAAAAGGGTTTCCCTGACGCTGTATGAGAAGAGAGGTATAACACTCTGAGTGGAATACCCAAGTCACAAAGCAGTTCCTAGGAAAGTTTCTCTCCAGTTTGGTGTTAACATATTTCCTTTTTCACCATAAGCCTCAAAGTGCTCCTGAATATCCCATCACAAACTAAACACATACAGGGTAAGAAAACTGTTTATTGAATAGAGAGGCTTAATTGAGCAAGACGAATTAAGACGACCTAGAACAGTTTCACAGAAAGCTTCCTTCTGGATTTTTCCTGACGATAATTCTTTCTCCATAATCTAAGGATTGTTAACAAATGTCCTTCCTCAGATTCCTCACATTAAGGCCAATGGTGAAAGAGGAGATATCTTCAGATAAAAACTGGAAAGAAGCTTTCTGAGAAACTACTTTGTGATGTATGCATTCCACTCAGGGATTTAAACCTCTTTTCTCACAAGTCAGTGTTTGAACGCTGTTCCTGTGAAACCGAAAAAATGATATTTCAGAGTGCATTGGGGACTCTGGTGAATAGTGAAATACACTGAAATAAAATCGAGAAAGAAGCATTCCCAGAATCTGCTCTCTGATATGTGCATTCACTTCACAGAGTTAATGCTTACTCTATGTTGACCAGTTTCGAATCTCTGTCTTTGAAGAATCTGTGAAGGGATATTTAGTGATGCCCAGAGGATTGTGGTGAGCAAGGATAAGTCTTCTGATGAAACTTGCAGAGAAACTTTCTAAGCATAGTAAACTTTCGCATAGTAAACAAATACAGTGCTATGATACTGCACAATGAATAGAGAAGCTTAACTGTGTGAGTGTAATTCACGTGCCACAGAGCAGTTACAAGAAAGCTTCCTTCTGGATTTTACATGAGGATATTTCTTTCTCCATGTTCTAAGAATTGTTCCCAAATATCCTTCCTCAGATTCCACAAAAACAGTGATTTAAGCCTGCTCAATCCAAAGAATGGTTTAACTGTATGAGATGAATACACACATCGCAAAGCAGTTGCTCAGATAGTTTCTCTGCAGGTTTCATCGGAAGACATTTCCTTGCTCAACACAAGCCTCCAGGCCTCACTAAATATCCCTTCACAGATTCTTCAAAGGCAGAGTTTTGAAACTGCACAACATAGAATAAGCATTACCTCTGTGAATTGAATGCACATATTGGAGAGCAGATTCTTGGAACCCTTCTTGCTCGATTTTTTTCCAGTATTTTTCACTAGTCACCATAGTCCTCAACGCACTCCGAAATATCACTTTTTTGGTGTCACAGTAACAGTGTTCAAACACTGCCTTGTGAGAAAAGAGGTATAACTCCCTGAGTGGAATGCATACATCAGAAAGTGGTTTCTCAGAAAGCTTCTATCCAGTTTTATTTGAAGGTATCTCCTCTTTCACCATAGACCTGAATGTGCTCCAGAATGTCCCTTCATGGATCCGTGCATGACGGAATTTCCAGACTGCGTAATATAAGAAAAGTTTTAAGCATGTGATATGTCATATGAATCAATATATCTAACACAAAGGAGTTTCACAGAAATCTTCTTTCCAATTTTTGTCTGAGGATATTTCCTTTTACACAATAGCCATCCCTATACTCCAGAATGTGTCTTGGTAGCTTTTCATCCAAATCTGAGTCTGGAATCCTCTATGAGAAGAAAGGTATATTTCTGTGAGTGGAATGCACACATCACAAAGCAGCTTCTCAGAAAGCTTCTCTCCAGTTTCTATGTGAAGACGTTTCCTTTCTCACCGTAAGCCTCAAAGTGCTCCTGAATATCCCCTCACAGATGAAACATAGTGTTATGATACTGCTTAATGAAAAGAGAAGCTTAACTGTGTGAGCATAATTCATGTGACACAGAGCAGTTTCACAGAAAGTTTCCTTCTGGTTTCTCTCTGAGGTTATTTCTTTTTCAGGATATTGTAAAGAGCGTTTTCAAATGTCCTTTCTCAGATTCCACAAAAACAGTGATTTCTAACTGCTCAATCCAAAGAATGATTTAACTCTATGAGATGAACACAAATATCACAACAGAGTTGCGCAGAAACCATATCTCCAATTTGCAATGGAAGACTTTTCCTTGCTCACCAGAGGCCTCCAGTTGCCACTTACTATCACTTCACAGAACCCTCAAAGACCGACTTTCAAACTGGGAAATGTAGCGTAAGCTTTAACCCTGTGAAAAGAATGGACATGTCAGAGAGCAGTTGCTTCGAGTGATTCTTTCTCTTTTTTATTGGAAGACATTTCACTTTTTGCCACAGTCTTCAATGTGCTCTGAATATCACTCTTTTGGTTTTACAGGAGCTGTGTTCAAACTGTGCCTTATGAGAAGAAAGTGATAACTCCTTGAGTGGAACACACACCTCACCAAGCATTTTCTCAGAAAGCTTCTCTCCAGTTTTTATCTGACTATATTTCCTATTTCACCATAGACCCGAATGTGATCCAAAATATCCCTTTGCTGATCCATCCACGAGGGAGTTTTCAAGCTGCGTAATAGAAAGAAAGCCTCATCCATGTGAGATGAGTAAACGTAGCAAAAAGCAGATTCACAGAAAGCTTCTTTCCAGTTTTTATCTGAAGATATTTCCTTTTTCACCATACTCCTGAATGTGCTCCCGAAGATCCCTTCGTGGATCTGTCCATGACAATTTCCAAACCGTGTAATGTAAAGAAAGCTTTATCTATGTTAGATGATTACACATATCACAGAGTAGTTTTCAAGAAAGCTTCTTTCCAGTTTTTGTCGAGGTTATTTCCCTTTTCACCATCAGCATCAACATGATCTCGAATATCACTTGGTAGCTGTTTCTCCAAAAGGGTTTCCCCAACGCTATATGAGAAAAGACGTATAACATCATGAGTGGAATGCACACGTCACAAAGCAGTTCCTTGGAAAGGTTCTCTCCAGATTCTGTCTGAACATATTTCCTTTTCCACCATAAGCTTCAAAGTGCTCCCGAATATCCCATCACACGCTAAACATACAGACGGTTAGAAAACTGTTAAATGAAAAGAGAGGCTTAACTGAGTGAGAGGAATTAAAGCGACACAGGGCAGTTTCACAGAAAGCTTCCTTCTGGATTTTTCCTGAGGATATTTCTTTCTCCATATTCTAAGGTTCGTTCCCAAATGTCCTTCCTCAGATTCCACAAAAACAGTGATTTCAAGCTGCTCAATCCAAAGAATGGTTTAACCCTATGAGACAAATGCACACATCGCAAAGCAGTTGCTCAGAAAGTTTCTCTGCAAGTTTCACCAGAAGACGTTTCCTTGCTCACCACAAGCCTCTTGGCGTCACAAAATATCCCTTGAGAGATTCTTCAAAGACACAGTTTCGAAACTGGGCAACATAAAGAAAGCATTAACTCCATGAAGTGAATGCACATATTGGAGAACAGATCCTTGGAATGCTTCTTCCTCGATTTTATTTCAGTAGATTTCACTATTCGCCATAGTCCTCAATGCACTCCAAAATATAACTTTTTCAGTTTCACAGGAACAGTGCTCAAACACTGCATTGTGATAAAAGAGGTATAACTCCCTGAGTGGAATGCATACATCACAAAGTAGTTTCTCAGAAAGCTTCTATCCAGTTTTATCAGAAGATATCTCCTGTTTCACTGTAGGCCTGAATGTGCTCCCGAATGTCCACTCGTGGATCCGTGCATGACAAAGTTTCCAAACTCAGTAATATAAGAAAAGTTTTAACTATGCGAGATGAATTAATATGTCTAACACAAAGCAGTTTCACAGAAATCTTCTTTCTAGTTTTTGTTTGAGGATATTTCCTTTTTCTCCATAACCCTCCCTATACTCCCGAATGTCTCTTGGTAGCTCTTTCTCTAAAAGTGATTCAGGAATCCTCTAGGAGTAGAAAGGTATATTTCTGTGAGTGGAATGCACACATCACAAAGCAGCTCCTCAGAAAGCTTCTCTCCAGTTTCTATCTGAAGACGTTTCCTTTCTCACCGAAAGCCTGAAATCACTCCTGAATAACCCTTCGCAGACTAAACACAAGCAGTGTTTTGATACTGCTCAATGAAAGAGAAGCTTAACTGTGGGAGCAGAATTCACGTGACACAGAGCAGTTTCACAGAAAGCTTTTTTCTGGTTTCTTTCTGAGGTTATTCATTTTTCAGGATATTCTAAACATAGTTTCCAAATGTCCTTTCTCAGATTCCACAGAAATAGTGATTTCAAACTGCTCAATCCAAAGAATGATTTAACTCTATGAGATGAATACAAACATCAGAAAAGAGTTGTGCAGAAAACTTCTCTCCAATTTTCGAAAGAAGCATTTCCTTGCTCACACAGGCCTCCAGTTGCCAATTACTATCCCTTCGCAGAACGCTCAAAGACCGACTTTCAAACTGGGAAACGTAGAGTAAGCTTTAACCCTGTGAAAGAAATGGACATGTTAGAGACCAATTTCTTCGAGTGCTTCTTCCTGTTTTTTAATGGACGACATTTCACTTTTTGCCATAGTCTTCAATGTGCTCCGAATTTCACTCTTTTGGTTTTACAGGAACAATGTTCAAACTGTGCTTTATGAGAAGAAAGTTATAAGTCCCTGAGTTGAATGCACACATCACCAAGCAGTTTCTCAGAAAACTTCTCTCCATTTTTATCAGACTATCTTTCCTATTTCACTATAAGTCCAAATGTGATACCAAATATCCCTTTGTGGATCGCTCCACGAGGGATTTTGCAAGCTATGTAATGTAAAGAAAGCTTTATCTATGTGAGATGATTGCACATATCACAGAGTAGTTTCCTAGAAAGCGTCTTTCCAGTTTTTGTCTGAGGCTATTTCCTTTTTCACCATCGGCATCAACATGCTCCCAAATATCACTTGGTAACAGTTTCTCCAAAAGGGTTTCCCGACACTGTATGAGAAGAAAGGTATAACACTGTGAGAGGAATGCACACGTCACTAAGCAGTTCCTCGGAATGCTTCTCTCCAGTTTCGGTCTGAACATATTTCCTTTTTCACTGTAAGCCTCAAAGTGCTCCCGAATATCACATCACATGCTAAACTTACACGGGGTTAGAAAACAGTTCATTGAAAAGAGAGGCTTAAATCAGCAAAAGGAATTAAGATGACACAGAGCAGTTTCACAGAAAGCTTCCTACTGGATTTTTCATGAGGATATTTCTTTCTCCATAATCTAAGGATCCTTTACAAATGTCCTACCTCAGATTCCACAAAAAATGTGATCTCAAACTGCTCAATCAAAATAATGGCTTAAGTCTATGAGACGAATACACACATCACAAAGCCGTTGCTCAGAAAGTTTCTCTGCAACTTTCATTGGAAGACGTTTCCAGGCTCACCACAAGCCTCCGGGCGTTACTAAATATCCCTGCACAGATTCTTCAAAGACAGACTTTCGAAACTGGGCAACATAGAGTAAGCATTAACTCTGTGAAGTGAATGCACATATCAGAGAACAGATTCTTGGAAAGATTCCTCCTCGATTTTATTTCAGTATATTTAACTATTCGCCATAGTTCTCAAGGCACTCCAAAATATCACTTTTTCGGTTTCACAGGAACAGTGTTTAAACGCTGCCTTGTGAGAAAAGATGTATAACTCCCTGAGTGGAATGCATACATCACAAAGTAGTTTCTGAGAAATCTTCTATCCAATTTTTATCTGCAGATATCTCCTCTTTGACCATAGGCCTGAATGTGCTCCCAAATGTCCCTTTGTCGATCCGTGCATGACGGAGCTTCCAAACTGCATAATATAAGAAAAGTTTTAACTATGCGAGATGAATCAATATATCTAACACAAAGCAGTTTCAAAGAAATCTTCTTTCCAGTTGTTGTCTGAGGATACTTCCTTTTTCACCAAAGCTGTCCCTATACTCCCGAACTTCTCTTGGTAGTTTTTTCCCCAAAAGGGATTCCAGAATCCTCTAGGAGGAGAAAAGTATTTTTCTGTGATTGGAATGCACACGTCACAAAGGAGCTCCTCAGAAAGCTTCTCTCCAGTTTCTATCTGAAGACTTTTCCTTTCTCACAGGAAGCCTCAAAGCACTCCTGAGTATCCTTTCACAGACTAAACAAAAGAGTGTTATGATACTGCTCAGGGAAAAGAGAAGTTTAACAGTGTGAGTGGAATTCATCTGACACAGAGTAGTTTCACAGAAAGCTTCCTTCTGGATTCTCTCTAAGGTTATTTCTTTTTCAGGATATTCTTTTTTTTTATTATTATTATACTTTAAGTTCTAGGGTACATGTGCATAACGTGCAGGTTTGTTACATACGTATACTTGTGCAATG
>NW_012118021.1:195219-201520 GCF_000951035.1 Colobus angolensis palliatus
ATATTAACCTTAAATGTTAATGGACTAAATGCTCCAATTAAAAGACACAGACTGGCAAACTGGATCAAGCGTCAAGACCCATCAGTCTGCTTTTTCAGGATATTCTAAAGATAGTTTCCAAATGTCCTTTCTCAGATTGCACAGAAACAGTGATTTCAAACTGCTCAGTCCAAGCAATGATTTAAATCTATGAGATGAAAACAAACATCACAAAAGAGTTGTGCAGAAAACTTCTCTCCAATTTTCGAAGGAAGACGTTTCCTTGCCTCACACAGGCCTCCGGTTGCCACTTAGTTTCCCTTCACAGAACCCTCAAAGACCGACTTTCAAACTGGGAAATGTAAACTTTAACCCTGTGAGGAGAATGGATATGTCAGACAGCAGCTTTTTCGAGTGCTTCTTTCTGTTTTTTATTGGACGACAATTCACTTTTTGCCATAGTCTTCTATGTGCTCCGAATATCACTCTTTTGGTTTTACAGGAACAGTGTTCAAACTGTGCCTTATGAGAAGAAACTTATACCCCCCTGAGTGTAAAGCACTCATCACCAAGCAGTTTCTCAGAAAGCTTCTCTCCAGATTTTATCTGACTATATTTCCAATATGACCATAGGCCCAAATGTGATCCCAAATATCTCTTCGTGGATCCATTGAGGAGGGAGTTTCCAAGCTGTGTAATGTAAAGAAAGTTTCATCTATGAGAGATGAATAAACATAGCAAAAAGCAGATTCACAGAAAGCTTCTTTCCAGTTTTTATCTGAAGATATTTCCTTTTTCACCATAGTTGTGAATCTGCCCCCAAATGTCACTTCGTGGATCCGTCCATGACAGTTTCCAAGCTGCGTAATGTAAAGAGAGATTTATCTATGTTATATTGTTACACATATCACAGAGCAGTTTCCTAGAAAGCTTCTTTCCAGGTTTTGTCTGAGGCTATTTCTCTTTTCACTATCAGCATCAATGTGTTCCTGAATATCACTTGGTAACTCTTTCTATAGAAGGATTCCCCGATGCTGTATGAGAAGAGAGGTATAACAATGTGAGTGGATTGCACACATAACAAAGCAGTTCCTCGGAAAGCTTCTCTACACTTTCGGTCTGAACATATTTCCTTTTTCACAGTAAGCCTCAAAGTGCTCCCGAATATCCCATCACACACTAAACATACACAGGGTTAGAAAACTGCTCAATGAAAAGAGAGGCTTAACTGAGTGAGAGGACTTAAGGCGACACAGAGCAGTTTCACAGAAAGCTTCCTTCTGGATTTTACCTGAGGTAAAATTTCATTCTCTGTATTCTAAGGATTGTTCCTAAATGTCCTTCCTGAGATGCCACAAAAACAGGGATTTCAAGCTGCTCAATCCAAAGAATGGTTTCACTCTATGAGATGAATACACACAATGCAAAGTAGTTGCTGAGAAAGTTTCTCTGCAGGATTCATCAGAAGATGTTTCCTTGCTCACCACAAGCCTCCGGATGTCACGAAATATCCCCTCAGAGATTCTTCAAAAACAGAGTTTTGAAACTTGGCAACATAGAGTAAGCATTAACTCTGTGAATTGAATGCACATATTAGAGAGCAGGTCCTTGTAACGCTTCCTCATCGATTTTATTTCAGTATATTTCACTATTTGCCATAGTTCTCAATGCACTCTGAAATACCACTTTTTTGGTTTCACAGGAACAGTGTTCAAACACTGCCTTGTGAGAAGAGAGGTATATCTCCCAGAGTTGAATGCATACATGACAAAGTAGTTTCTCAGAATCCTTCTATCCAGTTTTTATCTGAAGATATCTCCTCTTTCACCATAGGTGGGAATGTGCTCCCGAATGTCCCTTCACGGATCCATGCATGATGGTTTCCAAACTGCGTAATGTAAGAAAAGTCTTAACTATGAGAGATGAATAAATATATCTAACACAAAGCAGTGTCACAGCAATCTTCCTTCCAGTTTTTGTCTGAGGGTATTTCCTTTTTCACCAGTGCCATCCCTATACTCCCGAATGTCTCTTGGTAGCTTTTTCTCCAAAAGGGATTCCTTAATCCTCTAGGAGAAGAAAGGTATATTTCTGTGAGTGAAATGCACACGTCACAAAGCAGCTCATCAGAAAGCTTCTCTCCAGTTTCTATCTGAGGACGTTTCCTTTCTCACCATAAGCCTCAACGTGCTCCTGAATATCACTTTGCAGACTAAAGATAAACAGTGTTAGGATACTGCTCAATGAAAAGAGAAGCTTAACTGTGTGAGCAGAATTCCCGTGACACAGAGCAGTTTCACAGAAAGCTTCCTTCTGGTTTCTCTCAGAAGTTATTTCTTTTTTAGGATATTCTAAAGAGCATTTCCAAATGTCCTTTCTCAGATCCACAGAAACAATGATTTGAAACTGCTCAACCCAAAGAATGATTTAACTCTTTGAGATGAATACAAACATCACAAAGAGTTGCGCAGAAAGCTTCTCTCCAATTTTCGATGGAAGACATTTCCTTGCTCGACACATTCCTCCGGTTGCTACTTACTATCCCTTCACAGAACCCTCAAAGACCGACATTAAAACTGGGAAATGTAGAATAAGCTTTAACCCTGTGAAAAGAATGGATATGTCAGAAGGCAGTTTCTTCGAGTGCTTCTTTCTGTTTTTTATTGGACGCCATTTCACTTTTTGCCATAGTCTTCAATGTGCTCTGAATATCACTCGTTTGGTTTTACAGGAACAGTGTTCAAACTGTGTCTTATGAGAAGAACGTTATACCTCTCTGAGTGGAATGCACACGTCACCAGGCAGTTTCTCAGAAAGCTTCTTTCCAGTTTTTATCTGACTATATTTCCAATGTCACCATAGTCCCGAATGTGATCCCAAATATCCCTTCGCGGATCCATCCACAAGGGAGTTTCCAAGCTGCATATTGTAAAGTAAGCCACATCTATGTGAGATGAATAAACACAGCAAAAAGCAGATTCACAGAAAGCTTCTTTCCAGTTTTTATCTGAAGATATTTCCTTTTCACCATAGTCCTGAAAGTGCTCCCGAAGGTCGCTTCGTGGATCCTTCCATGACAGTTTCCAAGCTGCGTAATATAAAGAAAGCTTTATCTATGTGAGATTATTACACATAGCACAGAGTAGTTTCCTAAAAAGCTTCTTTCCAGTTTTTGTCTGAGGCTATTTCCCTTTTCACCATTAGCATCAATATGCTCCCGAATATCACTTGTTACCTGTTTCTCCAATAGGGTATCCCCAACACTGCATGAGAAGAGAGGTATAGCACTGTGAGTGGAATGCACACGTCACAAAGCAGTTCCTCGGAATGCTTCTGTCCAGTTTCAGTCTCAGCATATTTCCTGTTTCACTGTTAGCCTCGAAGTGCTCCCGAATATCCAATCACACACTAAACATACACAGGGTTAGAAAACTGCTCAATGAAAAGGGAGGCTTACCTGTGTGAGAGGAATTACGACGACACAGTGCAGTTTCACAGAAAGCTTCCTAATGGGTTTTTACTGAGGATGTTTCTTTCTCCATTATCTAAGGATCATTCCCAAATGTCCTTCCTCAGATTCCACTAACACAGTGATTTCAAGCTGCTTAATTCAAAGAATGGTTTAACTCTATGAGACGAATACACACATCACAAACCAGTTGCTCAGAACTTTTTTTGGAACGTTTCATCGGAAGACGTTTCCTTGCTCAACACAAGCCTCTGGGCGTCACTAAGTATCCCTTCACAGATCCTTCAAAGACAGAGTTTTGAAAATGGGCAACATAGAGTAAGCATTAACTCTTGTAAAGTGAATGCACATATCAGAGAGAAGACTCTGGGAACCCTTCTTCCTCGATTTTATTTCAGTATATTTCACTATGAGAGATAAATAAATATATCTAACACAAAGCAGTTTCACAGAAAACTGGATAGAAGATTTCTGGGAAACTACTTTGTGATGTATGCATTCCACACAGGGAGTTACACGTCTTTTCTCACAAGGCAGCTTTTGAACACTGTTCCTTTGAAACCGTAAAAGTGATATTTCAGAATGCATTGATGACTATGGGGAATAGTGAAATATGCTGAAATAAAATAGAAGAAGAAGCGTTCCAAGAATTTGATCTCTGATATTTGCATTCACTTCACAGAGTTAATGCTTACTCTATGATGCCCAGTTTCGAAACTCTGTCTTTGAAGAGTCTGTGAAGGGATATTTAGTGACGCCCGGAGGCTTGTGGTGAGTGAGGAAACGTCTTCCGATGAAACCTGCAGAGAATCTTTCTGAGCAACTGCTTGGTGATGTCTGTATTCTTCTCATAGAGTGAAACCATTCTTTGGATTGAGCAGCTTGAAATCACTGTTTTTGTGGCATCTGAGGAAGGACATTTGGGAACGATCCTTAGAATATGGAGAAGAAATATCCTCAGGTAAAATCCAGAAGGAAGCTTTCTGTGAAACTGCTTTGTGTCGTCTTAATTCCTCTCGTTCCTTTAAGCCTCTGTTATCATTGGGCAGTTTTCTAACCCTGTGTGTGTTTAGCATGTGATGGGATATTCGGAAGCACTTTGAGGCTTACAGTGAAAAAAGAATTATATGGAGACCGAAACTGGAGAGAAGCTTTCCGAGGAACTGCTTTGTGACGTGTGCATTCCACTCACACTGTTGTACCTCCCTTCTCATACAGAGTCTGGAAAACCCGTTTTGAGAAACAGGTATCAAGTGATATTCGGCAGAATGTGGATGCTGATGGTGAAAGGGGAAATAGCCTCAGACAAAAACTGGAAAGAAGCTTTCTAGAAAAATGATCTGTGATATGTGTAATCATCTCACTTAGATAAAGCATTCTTTACATTATGCAGCTTGGAAACTGTCACGGACGGATACACGTAGGGACCTTCGGGAGCACATTCAGGACTAATGTGAAAAGGGAATATCTTCAGATAAAAACTGGAAGGAAGCTTTCTGTGAATCTGCTTTTTGCTATGTTTATTCTTCTCAGGTAGATGTAGCTTTCTGTACTTTACGCAGCTTGGAAACTCCCTCATGGATGGATGCGTGAAGGGATATTTTGGATCACATTAGGGCCAATGGTGAAAGGGGAAATATAGTCAGATAAAAACTGGAGACAAGCTTTCTGAGAAACTGCTTGGGGACGTGTGCATTCAAAGCAGGGTGTCATAACTTTCTTCTCCTAAGGCACAGTTTGAACACTGTTCCTGTAAAACCAAAAGAGTGATATTCGGAGCACATTGAAGACTATGGCAAAAAGTGAAATGTCTTCCAATAAAAAAAAGAAAGAAGCACTCGAAGAAATTGCTCTCTGACACGTCAATTCTTTTCACAGGGTAAAAGCTTACTCTACATTTCCCAGTTTGAAAGTCGGTCTTTGAGGGTTCTGTGAAGGGATAGTAATTGGCAACTGGAGGCCTGTGTCGAGCAAGGAAATGTCTTCCATCGAATATTGGTGAGAAGTTATCTGCGCAACACTTTTGTGATATTTGTATTCATCTCATAGAGTTAAATCATTCTTTGGATTGAGCAGTTTGAAATCACTGTTTCTGTGGAATCTGAGAAAGGACATTTGGAAACGCTCTTTAGAATATCCTGAAAAAGAAATAACCTCAGAGAGAAACCAGAAGTAAGCTTTCTGTGAAACTGCCCTGTGTCCCGTGAATTCCGCTCAAATAGATACGCTTCTCTTTGCATTGAGCAGTATCATAACACTGTTTTTGTTTAGTCTGTGAAGCGATATTCAGGACTGATTTGAGTCTTACGGTGAGAAAGGAATGGTCTTCAGATGAAACCTGGAGAGAAGCTTTCTGAGGAGCTGCTTTGTGACGTGTGCATTCCAATCACAGAAATATACCTTTCTTCTCCTAGAGGATTCCGTAATCCCTGTTGGAGAAAAACCTACCAAGAGACATTTGGGACTATAGGGAAGGTTGTGGGGAAAAAGCAATATCCTCGGACAAAAACTGGAAAGAAGATTTCTGTGAAACTGCTTTGTGTTAGATATACTTGCACATCTCTCCTAGTTAAAACTTTTCTTGGGGGGCGGAGCAAGATGGTTGAATAGGAACAGCTCCAGTATCCAACTTCCAGTGCAAAGGACACAGAAGACCGGTGATTTCTACATTTTCAACTGAGGTACTGGGGTCATCTCACTAGTGAGTGCCAGACAATCGGTGCTGGTCAGCTGTTGCAGCCCAACCAGCGAGAGCTGAAGCAGGGTGACGCATCGCCTCACCTGGGAAGTGCAAGGGGGAAGGGAATCCCTTTTCCTAACCAGGGGAACTGAGACACACAACACCTGGAAAAT
>NW_012118021.1:207338-209862 GCF_000951035.1 Colobus angolensis palliatus
TGTGTGCACACACCAACATGGCACAAGTATACATATGTAACAAACCTGCACGTTATGCACATGTATCCTAGAACTTAAAGTATAATAAAAAAAACGGAAAAATTCGTAGGTTTAATTCAAATGAACTAAGAACAGTTAAATAAATACTATAATCTTTACACAAAAAGATAAAAAAAAAACTTTTCTTATATTACGCAGTCTGGAAACTCCGTCATGTACAGATTGGCGAAGAAACTTTCAGGAGCACATTCAGGACTATGGTGAAAGAGGAGATATGTTCAGATAAAAGTGGATAGAAGCTTTGTGAGAAACTACTTTGTGATGTATGCATTCCACTCAGGGAATTATACCTCTTTTCTCTCAAGGCAGAGTTTAAACACTGTTTCTGTGAAACCGAAAAAGTGATGTTTCAGAGCACATTGAGGACTATGGTGAATACTGAAATATATGAAATAAAATAGAGGAAGAAGCCTTCCACGAATTTGCTCCCTGATATATGCATTCACTTCACAGAGTGAATGCTTACTGTATGTTGACCAGTTTCGAAACTCTGTCTTTGAAGAACCTGTGAAGGGATATTTAGTGACGCCCGGAGGCTTGTGATGAGCAAGGAAACGTCTTCTGATGAAACATACAGACAAACTTTCTGAGCAACTGGTTTGTGATGTGCATATTCATCTCATAGAATAAAATCATACTTTGTTTTGAGCAGCTTGAAATCACTGTTTTTGTGGAATCTGAGGAAGGACATTTGGAAACGATCCTTAGAATATGGCAATTGAAATATCCTCAAGTAAAATCCAGAAAAAAAGCTTTCTGTGAAACTACTCTGTGTCATTTTAATTCCTCTCACACAGGAAAGCCTCTCTTTTCATTGAGCAGTTTTCTAACCCTGTGTATGTTTAGCGTGTGATGCGATATTCAGGAGCACTGTGAGGCTTATGGTGAAAAAGGAAATATGTTCAGACCGAAACTGGAGAGAAGCTTTCCGAGGAACTGCTTTGTCACGTGTGCATTCCACTCTCAGTGTTATACCTCTCTTCTCATACAGTGTCGGGGAAACCCTTTTGGAGAAACAGACACTAAGTGATATTTGGGAGCATGTTGATGCTGATGGTGAAAAGCAAAATAGCCTCAACAAAAACTGGAAAGAAGCTTTCTAGGAAACTACTCTGTGATATGTGTAATCATCTCACATAGATAAAGCTTTCTTTACATTATGCAGCTTGGAAACTCTTTCGTGGGTGGATCCACTAAGGGATATTTGGGATCACAATCGGGCCTAAGGTGAAATAGAAAATATAGTCAGATGAAAACTGGAGAGAAGCTTTCTGAGAAAATGCTTGGTGATGTGTGCATTCCACTCTGGGCCTTATCACTCTTCTCATTAAGCACAGTTTGAACACTGTTTCTGTAAAACCAAAAGGGTGATATTTGGAGCACAATGAAGACTATGGCAAAAAGTGAAATGTCATCCAATAAAAAACAGGAAGTAGCACTCGAAGAAACTGGTCTCTGACAGGTCCATTCTTTTCACAGGGTTAAAGCTTACTCTATATTTCCCAGTTTGAAAGTCAGTCTTTGAGGGTTCTGCGAAGGGATTGTGAGTGGCAACCGGAGGTGTGTGTGAGGAAGAAAATGTCTTCCATCAAAAATTGGAGAGAAGCATTCCGTGCAACCCTTTTGTGATGTTTGCATTCATCTCATAGAGTTAAATCATTCTTTGCATTGAGCAGTCTGAAATCACTGTTTCTGTGGAATCTGAGAAAGGACATTTGGAAACGATCTTTAGAATATCCTGAAAAACAAATAACTTCAGAGAGAAATCAGAAGAAAATTTTCTGGGAAACTGCTCTGAGTCACGTGAATTCCGCTGACACAGTTGAGCTTCTCTTTACATTCAGCAGTATCACAACACTGATTTTCTTTAGTCTGCGAAGGGTTACTCAGGAGTGTTTTGAGACTTATGGTGAGAAAGGAAACGTCTTAAGATAGAAACTGGAAAGAAGCTTTCTGAGGAGTTGCTTTGTGACGTGTGCATTAAATTCACAGAAATATGCCTTTCTTCTCCTAGAGGATACCGGAATCCCTTTTAGAGAAAGAGCTACCAAGAGACATTTGGGAGTATAAGGAGGGCTCTGGTGAAAAAGGAAATATCCTCAGACAAAAACTAGAAAGAAGATTTCTGTGAAACTGCTTTGTGTTAGATATATTTGTACATCTCACGTAGTAAAAACTTTTCTTTTATTATGCTGTTTTTAAACTCCGTCATGCACGGATCTGTGAAAGGACATTCGGGAGCACATTCAGGCCTGCTGTGAAACAGGAGATATCTTCCGATAAAACTGGATAGAAGCTTTCTGAGAAACTACTTTGTGATGTACGCATTCCACTCAGGGAGTTATACCTCTTTTCTCACAAGGCAGAGTTTGAACACTGTTCCTGTGAAACCGAAAGTAGGATATTTTGGAGCGCATTTAAGACTATGATGAATAGTGAAATATACTGAAATAAAATCGAGGAA
>NW_012118021.1:209912-217498 GCF_000951035.1 Colobus angolensis palliatus
AAGCATTCCAAGAATCTGTTCTCTGATATGTGCATTCATTTCACGGAGTTAATGCTTACTCTATGTAGCCCAATTTCAAAACTCTGTCTTTGAAGAATCTGTGAAGGGATATTTAGTGATGCCCGGAGGATTGTCGTGAGCAAGGAAATGTCTTGTGATGAAACTTGCAGAGAAACTTTCTGAGCAACTGCTCTGCGATGTGTGTATTGATCTCATAGAATTAAACCATTCTTTTGATTGAGCAGGTTGAAATCACTGTTTTTGTGGCATCTGAGGAAGGACATTTGTAAACAATCCTTAGATTATGGAGAAAGAAATATCCTCAGGAAAAATCCACAAGGAGACTTTTTGTGAAACTCCTCTGTGTCATCTTAATTCCTCTCACTCAGTTAAGCATCTCTTTTCATTGAACCGTTTTCTAACCCTGTGTATGTTTAGCGTGTGATGGGATATTCAGGAGCACTTTGAAGCCTACGGTGGAAAAGGAAATATGTTCAGACCGAAACTGGAGAGAATCTTTCTGAGGAAATTCTTTGTGATGTGTGCATTTCACTCACAGTGTTATACCTCACTTCTCATATAACGTCGGGGAAACCGTTTTGAAGAAACAGGTACCAAGTGATATTCGGGAGCATGTTGATGCTGATGGTGAAAAGGGAACTAGCCTCGACAAATACTGGAAAGAAGCTTTCTAGGTAACTTCTCTGTGACATGTGTAATAATCTCACATAGAAAAAGCTTTACTTACATTACACAGCTTGGAAACTGTCATGGATGGATCCATGAAGGGACCTTCAGGAGCACATTCAGGACTATGGTGAAAAAGGAAATATCTTCACATCGAAAACTCGAAAGAAGGTTTCTGTGAAAAGAAAAGAGTTATAACTCCCTGAGTAGAATGCATATATCACAAAGTAGTTTCTCAGAAAGCTTCTATCCAGTTTTATCTGAAGATATCTCCCCTTTTAACATAGGCCTGAATGAGCTCCCGAATGTCCCTTTGTGAATTCGTGCATTTTGGAGTTCACAAACTGCGTAATATAAGAAAAGTTTTAACTATGTGAGATAAATAAATATATCTAACACAAAGCAATTTCACAGATATTTTCTTTCCATTTTTTGTCTGAGGATATTTCCTTTTTCACCATATCCCTCCCTATACTCCAGAATGTCTCTTGGTAGCTTTTTCACCAAAAGGGATTCTGGAATTCTCTAGGAGAAGAAAGGTATATTTCTGTGAGTGGAATGCACACGTCAAAAAGCAGATCCTCAGAAAGCTTCTCCCCAGTTTCTATCTGAAGACGTTTCCTTTCTCACTGTGAGTCTCAAAGTGCTCCTCAATATCCCTTCCCAGACTAAACAAAAATAGTGTAATGATACTGTTCAATGAAAAGAGAAGCTTATCTGTGTGAGTGGAATTCACGTGACACAGAGCAGTTTCACAGAAAGCTTCCTTCTGGTTTCTCTCTGAGGTTATGTCTTCTTCAGCATATTCTAAAGAGTGTCTCCAAATGTCCTTTCTTAGATTCCACAGAAACAGTGATTTCAAACTGCTCAAACCAAAGAATGATTTAACTCTGTGTGCGGAATACAAACATCACAAAAGAGTTGTGCAGAATGCTTCTCTCCAATTTTCAATGAAGACATTTTCTTGCTCGACACAGGCCTCTGGTTGCCACTTACTATCCCTTCACAGAACCCTCAAAGACCGAATTTTAAACTGGGAAATTTAGAGTAAGCTTTAACCGTGTGAAGGAATGAACATGTCAGAGAGCAACTTTCTTGAGTGCTTCTTTCTGAATTTTATTGGACGACATTTCACTTTCTCCATAGTTTTCAATGTGCTCCGAATATCACTCTTTTGCTTTTACAGGAACCGTGTTCAAACTGTGCCTTATGAGAAGAAAGTTATAACTCCCTGAGGGGAATGCACACATCACTAAGTAGTGTCAGAAAGGTTCTCTCCAGCTTTTTGTGAATATATTTCCTATTTCACCATAGGTCCGAATATCATCCCAAATATACTTTTGGAGGTCCACACACAAAGGAGTTTCCAAGCTGTGTAAGGTAAAGAAAGCTTCAAATATGTGAGATGAATAAACATAGAAAAACGCAGATTCACAGAAAGCTTCTTTCCCTTTTTTTTTCTGAAGATATTTCCTTTTTTGCCATAGTCCTGAATGTGCTCCTGAAGGTTTCTTCGTGGATCCGTCCATGACAGTTTCCAAGCTGCATAATGTAAAGAAAGCTTTATCTATGTGAAATGATTACACATATCACAGAGTAGTTTCCTAGAAAGCTTCTTTGCAGTTTTTGTCTGAGGCTATTTTCCTTTTCTCCATCAGCATCAACATGCTCTGGAATATCACTTGGTACCTGATTCTCCAAAAGAATTTCTCCGACGCTGTATGAGAAGAGAGGTATAACACTCTGAGTGTAATGCACAAGTCACAAAGCAGTTCCTTGAAAAGCTTTTCTCCAGTTTTGGTCTGAACATATTTCATTTTTCACTGTAAGCCTCAAAGTGCTACCGAATAGTCCATCACAAAGTAAAGATACACAGGGTTAGGAAACTGCTCAATGAAAAGAGAGGCTTAACTGAGTGAGAGGAAGTAAGACGACAGAGAGCAGTTTCACAGAAAGCTTCCCTCTGGATTTTACTCCTGAATATTTCTTTCTCCATATTGTAAAGATCATTTCCAAATGTGATTCCTCAGATTCCACAAAAACAGTGATTTCAAGCTACTCATTCCAAAGAATTGTTTAACTCTATAAGACGAATACACACATCGCAAAGCAGTTGCTCAGAAAGTTTCTCTGCATGTTCCATCGGAAGATGTTTCCTTGCTCACCACAAGCCTCTGGGCGTCAATAAATATCCCTTCACAGATTCTTGAAAGACAGAGTTTCCAACTGGGCAACATAGAGTAAGCATTAACACTGTGATGTGAATGCACATATCAGAGAGCAGATTCTTTCTATATGGAAATAATATACGGATTTTATTTCCGTATATTTCACTATTCGCCATAGTCCTAAATGCACTTCAAAATATCACTTTTTTGTTTTCACAGGAGCAGTGTTCAAATGCTGCCTTTTGTGGTAAGAGGTATAACTCCTGAGTGGAATGCATACATCACAAATTTGTTTCTCGGAAAGCTTCTATCCAGTTTTTATCTGAAGACATCTCCTCTTTCATGGTCAGACTGAATGGGCTCCCGAATGTCCTTTCGTGGATCCGTGCATGATGGAGTCTCCAAACTGCGTAATCAAGAAAAGTTTTAACTATGCGAGATGAGTAACTATATCTGACACAAAGCAGATTCACAGAAATATTCTTTCCAGTTTTTGTCTGCGGATATTTCCTTTTTCACCATAGCCATTCCTATACTCCCAAATGTCTCCTGGTAGCTGTTCCTCCAAAAGGGATTCCAGAATCCTCTATGAGAAGAAAGGTATATTTCTGTGAGTGGAATGCACATGTCAAAAAGCAGCTACTCTGAAAGCTTCTCTCCAGTTTCTATCTTAAGACGTTTCCTTTCTCACTGCAAGCCTCAAAGCACTCCCGAATATCCCTTCACAGACTAAACAAAAACAATGTTATGATACTGTTCAATGCAAAGAGAAGATTAACTGTGTGAGTGGAATTCAACTGACAGACTCCAGATACACAGAAAACTTCCTTATGGTGTCTCTCTGAGTTTATTTCTTTTTCAGGATATTCTAAAGAGCGTTTCCAAATGTCCTTTCTCAGATTCCACAGAAACAGTGATTTCAAACTGCTCAATCCAAAGAATGATTTAACTCTATGAGATGAATACAAACATCACAAAAGAGTTGTGCTGAAAGCTTCTCTCCAATTTTCGATGGAAGACATTTCCTTGCTCCACACAGGCCTCCGGTTGCCACTTACTATCCCTTCACAGAACCCTCAAAGAGTGTCTTTCAAACAGGGACATTTAGAGTCTGCTTCAACCCTGTGAAAAGGATGGACATGTCAGAGAGCAGTCTCTTCGAGTGCTTCCTTCTGGTTTTTAATGGACGACATTTCGCTTTTTGCCATAAACTTCAATGTGCTATGAATATCACTCTTTTGGTTTTACAGGAACAGTGTTCAAGCTGTGTCTTATGAGAATAAAGTTATAACTCCTTGAGTGGAATGCACACATCACTAAGCAGTCTCAGAAAAATTCTCTCCAGCTTTTATCTGACTATATATCCTATTTCACCATAGGCCCGAATGTGATCCCAAATATCCCTTCATGGATCCTTCACGAGGTAGTTTCCAAGCCTCGTAACATAAAGAAAGCTTCAATGATGTGAGATGAATAAACATAGCAAAAAGCAGATTCACAGAAGGCTTCTTTCCAGTTTTTATCTGAAGATATTACCTTTTTCACTGTAATCCTGAATGTGCTCCCGAAGGTCCCTTCATGGATCCGTCCATGACAGTTTCCAAGCTGTGTAACGTAAAGGAAGCTTTACCTATGTGAGATGAATACACATATCACAGAGTAGTTTCCTAGAAAGCTTCTTTGCAGTTTTTGTCTGAGGCTATTTCCCTTTTCACCATTGGCATCAATATGCTCCCGAATATCACTTGGTATCTGTGTTTCCAAAAGGGTTTCCCCGATGCTGTTTTAGAGGAGATGTACAACAGTTTGAGTGGAATAAACACGTCACAAAGCATTTCCTTGGAAAGCTTCTCTCCTGTTTCTGTTTGAACATATTTCCTTTTTCACCGTAAGCCTCAAAGTGCTCCCGAATATCCCATTACACGCTAAAAATATGCAGGGTTAGAAAAGTACGCAATGAAAAGAGAGGCTTAACTGAGCAAGAGGAATTAAGATTGCACAGAGCAGTTTAACAGAAGGCTTCCTTCTGGATTTTACCTCAGGATATTTCTTTCTCCATATTCTAAGGATCGTTCCCAAATATCCTTCCTCAGATGCCACAAAAACAGTGATTTCAAGCTCAAGAATCTAAAGAGGGGTTTATCTCTATGAGACAAATACACACATCACAAAGCTGTTGCTCAGAACGTTTCTCTGCAGGTTTTATTGGAAGACGTCTCCTTGATCACTACAAGCCTCCGGGCATCATGAAATATCCCTTTGCAGATTCTTCAAAGACAGAGTTTCGACACTGGGCAACATAGAGTAAGCATTAAATCCGTGAAGTGAATGCACATATCAGAGAGCAGATTCTTGGAACGCTTCCTCCTCGATTTTATTTCAGTATATTTCACTATTTGTCAGAGTCCTCATGCGTTCCGAAGTATCACTTTTTCGGTTTCACAGCAACAGTGTTCAAATGCTGCCTTGTGAGAAAAGAGGTATAAATCCCTGAGTGGAATGCATACATCACAAAGTAGTTTCTCAGAAAGCTTCTATCAAGTTTTTATCTGAAGATATCTCCTCTTTCACCATAGGCCTGAATGTGCTCCTGAATGTCCCTTCACAGATCCGTGCATGACAGAGTTTCCAAACTGCGCAATATAAGAAAAGTTTTAACTATGCGAGATGAATAAATATATCTAACACAAAGCAGTTTCACAGAAACCTTCTTTCCAGTGTTTGTCTGAGGATATTTCCTTTTTCACCATAGCCCTGCCTATATCCCAAATGTCTCTTGGTAGCTTTTTCTCCAAAAGGATTCCGGAATCCTCTAGGAGAAGAAGGGTATATTTCTGTGAGTGGAATGCACACGTCACCAAGAAGCTTCTCAGAAACCTTCTCTCCAGTTTCTATCTGAAGATGTTTCCTTTCTCACCGTGAGCCTCAAAGCACTCCTGAATATCCCTTCATCGACTAAACAAAGACAGTGTTATGATACTGTTCAATGTGAAGAGAAGATTAACTGTGTGAGTGGAAATCATCTAACAGAGGGCAGTTTCACAGAAAGCTTCCATCTGGTTTCTCTCTGAGGTTATTTCTTTATCAGGATATTCTAAAGATCATTTCAAAATGTCCTTTATCAGATTCCACACAAACAGTGATTTCAAACTGCTCAATCCAAAGAATGATTTAACTCTATGAGATGAATACAAACATCACAAAAGAATTGCGCAGAAATCTCTCCAATTTTCGATAGAAGACATTTCCTTGCTCGACACAGGCTTCCGATTGCCACTTGCTATCCCTTTTGCAGATCCCTCAAAGACCGATTTTCAAACTGGGAAATGGAGAGGAAGCTTTAACCCTGTGAAACGGATGGACATATCAGAGAACAGTTTCTTCGAGTGATTCTTTCTGGTTTTTATTGGACGACATTTCACTTTTTGCCATAGTCTTCAAAGTGCTCCGAATATCACTCTTTTGGTTTTACAGGAACAGTGTTCAAACTGGACCTTATGAGAAGAAAGTTATAACTCCCTGAGGGAAATGCACATATCACCTAGTAGTTTCTCAGAAAGCTTCTCTCCTCTTTTTATGTGACTATATTTCCTATTTCACCATAGGAACGAATGTGATCCCAATTATCCCTTCGTGGATCCACACAAAAGGGAGTTTTCAATCTGTGTAACGTAAAGAAAGATTCATCTATGGGAGATGAATAAACATAGCAAAAAGCAGATTCACAGAATGTTTCTTTCCAGTTTTTATCTGAAGATATATCCTTTTTCACCACAATCCTGAATGTGCTCTTGCAGGTCCCTTCGTGGATCCGTCCATGACAGTTTCCCAGCTACATAATGTAAAGAAAGCTTTACCTATGTGTGATGATTACACATATCACAGAGTAATCTCCTAGAAAACTTCTTTCCAGGATTGTCTGAGGCTATTTCGCTTTTCACCATCAGCATCAACATGCTCCCGAATATCACTTGGTACCTGTTTCTCCAAAAGGGTTTCTCCACGCTGTGTGAGAAGAGAGGTATAACACTGTGAATGGAATGTACATTTCACAAAGCAGTTCCTCTGAAAGCTTCTCTCCAGTTTCGGTCTGAACCATAAGCCTCAAACTGCTCCCGAATATCCCATCATACGGTAAATATACACTGGGTTAGAAAACTGCTCAATGAAAAGAGAGGGTTAACTGAGCGATAGGAATTAAGACAACACAGAGCAGTTTCACAGAAAGCTTCATTCTGGATTTTACCTGAGGATATTTCTTCCTACATATTCCGAGGCTCATTCCCAAATGTCCTTCCTATGATTTCAGGAAAAGAGTGATTTCATGCTGCTCAACCCAAAGAAAGGTTTAACTCTATGAGATGAATTCACACATCACAAAGCAGTTGCTGAGAAAGTTTCTCTGTTGGTTTCATCAGAAGACGTTTCCTTGCTCACCACAAGCGTCCGGGCATCACTAAATATCCCTTCACAGATCCTTCAAAGACAGAGTTTAGAAACTGGGCAACATAGGGTAAGCATTGCCTCTGTGAAGTGAATGCACATATGAGAGAGCAGATTCCTGGAACTCTTCTTCCTCGATTTTATTTCAGTATATTTCACTATTCGCCATAGTCCACAATGCACTCCAAAATATCACTTTTTTTATTATACTTTAAGTTCTAGGGTACATGTGCATATCGTGCAGGATTGATACATATGTATACATGTGCCACATTGGTGTGCTGCACC
>NW_012118021.1:221643-221981 GCF_000951035.1 Colobus angolensis palliatus
CCAACAGTGTAAAAGTGTTCCTATTTCTCCACATCCTCTCCAGTACCTGTTGTTTCCTGACTTTTTAATGATTGCCATTCTAACTGGTGTGAGATAGTATCTCATTGTGATTTTGATTTGCATTTCTCTGATGGAGAGTGATGATGAGCATTTTTTCATGTGTCTGTTGGCTGTATGAATGTCTCCTTTTGAGAAGTGTCTGCTCATATGCTTTGCCCACTTTTTGATGGGGTTGTTTGTTTTTTTCTCGTAAATTTGTTTGAGTTCTTTGTAGGTTCTGGATATTAGCACTTTGTTATATGAGTTGATTGCAAAAATTTTCTCCCATTCTGTAGGTT
>NW_012118021.1:226022-235764 GCF_000951035.1 Colobus angolensis palliatus
TTTGATATCAGGATGATGTTGGCCTCATAAAATGAGTTAGGGAGGATTCCCTCTTTTTCTATTGATTGGAATAGTTTCAGAAGGAATGGTATCAATGAAAAGCTCAATTTGTGAGCGGAATTCACGTGACACAGAGCCGTTTCACAGAAAATTTCGTTCTGGTTTCTCTTTGAGGTTATTTGTTTTTCAGGATATTCTATGGAGTGTTTCCAAATGTCCTTTCTCAGATTCCACGGAAACAGTGATTTCAAACTTCTCAATCCAAAGAATGATTTAACTCTATGATATGAATGCAAACATCACAAAAAGTTGCGCAGAAACTTCTCTCCAATTTTCGATGGAAGACATTTCCTTGCTCATCACAGGCCTCCGGTTGTGACTTACTATCCCTTTGCAGAACCCTCAAAGACCGATTTTCAAACTGGGAAATATAGAGTAAGTTTTAACCCTGTGAAAAGAATGGACATGTCAGAGAGCAGTTTCTTCAACTACTTCTTTTGGTTTTTTATTGGTCGAAATTTCACTTTTAGCAACAGTCTTCAATTTACTCTGAAAATCACCCTTTTGGGTTTACAGGAACACTGTTAAAACTCTGCCTTATGAGAGGAAGGTTATAACTCCCTGAGTGGAATCCACACATCACTAAGCAGTTTCTCAAAAAGCTTCTCTGCAGTTTCTATCTGAAAACGTTTCTTTTCTCCCCATAAGCCTCAAAGTGCTTCTGAACATCCCTTCACAGTCTAAACAAAAGAAGAGTTATGATACTGCCCAATGTAAAGAGAAGCTTAACTGTGTGAGTGGAATTCACGTGACACAGAACAGTTTCACAGAAAGCTTCCTTCTGGTTTCTCTCTGAGGTTATTTCTTTTTCAGGATATTCTAAAGAGCATTTCCAAATGTCCTTTCTCAGATTCTATATAAACAGTGATTTAAAACTCCTCAATTGAAACAATTGTTTAACTCTATGAGATGAATACACACATCACAAAGCAGTTGCTCAGTAAGTTTCTCTGCAGGTTTCAGCGAAAGACGTTTTCTTGCTCACCACAAGAAATATCCCTTCAAATATTCTTCAAAGACAGAATTTCCAAACTAGGCAACATACAGTAAGCATTAACTCTGTGAAGTGAATGCACATATCAGAGACCAGATTCTTGGAACTCTTCTTCCTCGATTTTATTTCAGTATATTTCACTATTCGCCATAGTCCTCAATGCGCTCCGAAATTTCACTTTTTCAGTTTCACAGGAACAGTATTCAAACACTGCCTTGTGAGAAAAGAGGTATAACTCCCTGAGTGGAATGCATACATCACAAACTAGTTTCTCCGATAGCTTCTAACCAGTTTTTATCTGAAGATATCTCCTCTGTCACTGTAGGCCTGAATGTGCTCCCGAATGTCCCTTCATGGATCCATGGATGACGGAGTTTCCAAACTCCATAATATGAGAAAAGTTTAACTATGCAACATGATTCAATATATCTAACATAAAGCAGTTTCACAGAAATCTTCATTCCAGTTTTTGTCTGAGGATATTCCTTTTCCACCATAGCCATCCCTATACTCCTAAATGTCTCTTGGTAGCTTTTCTTTCAAAAGGGATTCCAGAATCCTGTATGAGAAGAATGGTATAGTTCTGTGAGTGGAATGCACACATCACAAAGCAGGTCTGCAGAGACCTTCCCCCCAGTTTCTACCTCAAGACGTTTCGTTTCTCACCATAAGCCTCAAAGGGCTCCTTAATATCCCTTTGCAGACTAAACAAAAACAGTGTTATGATACTGCTGAATGGAAAGAGAAGCTTAACTGTGTGAGCGGAATTCACAGGACAGAGAGCAGTTTCATGGAAAGCTTCCTTCTGGTTTCTCTCTGAGTTCATTTCTTTTTCAGGATATTCTAAAGAGCGTTTCCAAATGTCCTTTCTCAGATTCCACAGAAACAGTGAGTTCAAACTGTTCAATCCAAAGAATGATTTAACTCCATGAGATGAATACAAACATCAGAAAAGGCTTGCGCACAAATCTTCTCTCCAATTTTCAATTGAAGACATTTCCTTGCCAGACAGAGGCCCCCATTTGCCACTTACAATCCCTTCACAGAAACTTCAATAACAGACTTTCACACTGGAAAATATATAGTAAGCTTTAACACTGTGAAAATTATGGACATGTCAGAGAACAGTTTCTTGGGGTGCTTCTTTCTGCTTTTTATTGGACGACATTTCACTTTTTGCCATAGTCTTCTATGTGCTTCGAATATCACTCCTTTGATTTTACAGAAACAGTGTTCAAACTGTGCCTTATGTGAAGAAAGTTATAACTCCCTGAGAGGAATGCCAACATCACCAAGCAGTTTCTCAGAAAGATTCTCTCCAGTTTTTATCTGACTATATTTCCTATTTGACCATAGGCCCGAATGTGATCCCAAATATCCATTCGCAGATACATCCATGAGGGAGGTTCCTAACAGTGTAGTGTAAAGAAAGCTTCATCTATGTGAGATGAATAAACATAGCAAAAAGCAGATTAACAGAAAGCTTCTTTTCAGTTCTTATCTGAAGATATTTATATTTCACCATCGTCCTGAATGTGCTTCTGAATGTCCCTTCATGGAATCGTCCATTATAGGTTCTAAGCTGCGTAATGTAAGGAAAGCTAAATCTATGTAAGATGATTACACATATCACAGAGTAGTTTCCTAGAAATCTTCTTTCCAGTTTTTGTCTCAGGCTATTTCCCTTTTCAGCATCAGCATCAACATGCTCCCGAATATCACTTGGTACCTGTTTCTCCAAAAGGGTTTCCCCGATGCTGTATGAGAAGAGAGGTATAACACTCTTAGTGGAATGCACACGTCACAAAGCAGTTCCTCAGAAAGCTTCTCTCCAGTTTCGGTCTGAACATATTTCCTTTTTCACCGTAAGCCTCAAAGTGCTCCCAAATATCCCATCACACCCTAAACATACAAAGGGTTAGAAAACTGCTCAATGAAAAGAGAGGCGTAACTAAGCGATAGGAATTAAGATGACACAGAGCAGTTTTACAGAAAGCTTCCTTCTGGATTTTACCTGAGAATATTTCTTTCTCGATATTCTATGGATCGTTCCCAAATATCCTTCCTCAGATTGCATAGAAACAGTGATTCAAGCTGCTTAATCCAAAAAATGGTTTAACTCTGTGAGACAAATGCACACATCGCTAAGCAGTTGCTCAGAACCTTTCTCTGCAGGTTTCATCAGAAGACGTTTCCTTGCTCACCACAAGCCTCTGGGTGTCACTAAATATCCCTGCACAATTTTTCAAAAACAGAGTTTCAAAACTGGGCAACATAGAATAAGCATTAAATCTGTGAAATGAATGTACATATCAGAGAGTAGATTCTTGGAAAACTTCTTTGTCGACATTATTTCAGTATATTTCAATATTCGCCATAGTTCTCAATGTGCTCTGAAATATCACTTTTTCGGTTTCACAGGAACAGTGTTCAAACACTGCCGTGTGAGAAAAGAGGTATAACTATCTGAGTTGAATGCATACTTCACAAAGTAGTTTCACGGAAATCTTCTATCCAGTTTTTATCTAAAATTATCTCCTGTTTCCCCGTAGGCCTGAATGTGCTCCCGAATGTCCCTTCGCAAATCCATGCATGATGGAGTCTCCAAAATGTGTAATATAAGAAAAGTTTTAACTATGCAAGATGAATAAATATATCTAACACAAAGAAATTTCAGAGAAATCTTCTTTCTAATTTTTGTCTGAGGATATTTCCTTTTCCGTCATAGCTGTCCCTATACTCCCAAATGCCTCTTGGTAGCTTTTTCTCCAAAATGAATTCCGGAATCCTCTATTAGAAGAAAGGTATATTTCTGTGAGTGGAATGCACACGTCACACAGCAGCTCCTCAGAAAGCTTGTCTCCAGTTTCTATCTGATGATGTTTCCGTTCTCACCGTAGGCCACAAAGGGCTCCTGAATATGCCTTTCACAGACGAAAACAAACAGTGTTATGATAGTGCTCAATGAAAAGAGAAGCTTACTGTGTCACTGAACTTCTTATGAAACAGAGCAGTTTCAAAGAAAACTTCCTTCTGGATTTTACCTGAGGATATTTCTTTCTCCATATTCTAAGAATCGTTTCCAAATGTCCTTCCTCAGATGCCACAAAAACAGTGATTTCAAGCTGCTCAATCAAAAGAATGGTTTAACTCTATGAGACGAATACACACATCATCAAGCAGTTGCTCAGAAAGTTTCTCTGCAGGTTTCATTGGAAGACGTTTCCTTGCTCACCACAAGCCTCTGGGCGTCAATACATATCCCTTCACAGATTCTTCAAAGACAGAGTTTTGAAACTGGGCAACAAAGAATAAGCATTAACTCTGTGAAGTGAATGCACATATCAGAGAGCAGATTCTTGGAATGCTTCTTCCTCGATTTTATTTCAGTATATTTCACTATTCGCCATAGTCCTCAATGTGCTCTGAAATATAACTTTTTCGATGTCACAAGAACAGTGTTCAAACACTGCCTTGTGAGAAAACAGGTAAAACTCCTTGAGTGGAATGCATATATCACAAAGTAGTTTCTCACAAAGCTTCTATACAGTTTTTATCTGAAGATATCTCCTCTTTTACTGTAGGCCTGAATGTGCTCCCGAGTGTCCTTTCCCAGATCCGTGCATGACGGAGTTTCGAACTGCGTAATATAAGAAAAGTTTTAACAATGTGAGATGAATCAATATATCTAACACAAAGCAGTTTCACAGAAATCTTGGTTGCCCTTTTTTTCTTGAGGATATTTCCTTTTTCACCATAGCCATCTCTATACTCCTGAATGTCTCTTGGTAGCTTTTTCTCCAGAAGGGATGCCTGAATCCTCTATGAGAAAAAAGATATCTCTGTGAGTGGAATGCACACGTCACAAACCAGCTCCTCAGAAAGCTTCTCTCCAGTTTCTATCTGAAGACGTTTCCTTTTTCACTGTAACCCTCAAAGCACTCCTGAATATCCCTTCACAGACTACACAAAAACAGTGTTATGATACTGCTCAATGAGAAGAGAACCTTAATTGTGTCAGCGGAATTCACGTGACAGATAGTAGTTTCACAGAAAGCTTTCATCTTCTTTCTCTCTGAGATTATTTCCTTTTCGGGACATTCTAAAGAGTGTTTCCAAATATCCTTTCTCAGATTCCACAGATAGAGTGATTACAAACTGCTGCATCCAAAAAGTGATTTAACTCTGTGAGATGAATACAAACATCACAAAAGAGTTGCGCAGAAAGCTTCTTTCCAATTTTCGTTGGAAGACATTTCCTTACTCGACACAGGCCTCCGTTTGCAACTTACTATCTCTTCGCAGAACCCTCAAAGACTGACTTTCAAACTGGAAAATGTAGAGTAAGCTTTAATCCTGTGAATAGAATGACATGTCACAGAGCAGTTTCTTTGAGTGTTTTTTTCTGTTTTTTATTGGATGACATTTCACTTTTAGCAATAATCTTCAATCTGCTCCGAATATCACTCTTTTGGTTTTACAGGAACAGTGTTCAAACTGTGCCTTATGAGAGGAAAGTTATAACCCCCTGAGTGGAATACCCACATCACAAAGCTGTTTCTCAGAAAGCTTCTCTCCAGTTTTTATCTGACTATGTTTCCTATTTCACCATACACTCGAATATGATCCCAAATATCCCTTCGTGGTTCCATCCATGATAGACTTTCCAAGTTATGTAATGAAAAGAACGCTTCATCTATGTGAGATGAATAAATATAGCAAAAAGAAGATTCACAGAAAGCTTCTTTCCAGTTTTTATCTGAAGATATTTACCTTTTCACCATAGTCCTGAATGTCCTCCCGAATGTCCCTTCGTGGATCCGTTCATGACAGTTTCCAAGCGGCGTAATATAAAGAAAGCTTTATCTATGTGAGATGATTACACATATCACAGAGTAGTTTCCTACAAAGCTTCTTCCAGTTTTTGTCTGAGTCTTTTCCCTTTTCACCATCGACATCAACATGCTCCAGAATATCACTTGGTACCTGTTTCTCCAAAAGGGTTTCCCCGACGCTGTATGAGAAGAGAGGTATAACACTTGAGTGGAATGCACAAGTCACAAAGCAGTTCCTCGGAAAGCTTCTCTCCAGTTTCGGTTCGAACATATTTCCTTTTTCACTGTAAGCCTCAAAATTCTCCCGAATATCCACTCACACGCAAAACATACACAGGGTTAGAAAACTTCTCAATGAAAAAAGAAGCTAACCTGAGTGAGAGGTATTAAAATGACACAGAGCAGTTTCAGAGAGAGCTTCCCTCTGGATTTTACCTGAGGATATTTCTTTCTCCATATTCTAAGTATCATTTCCAAATGTTCTTCCTCAGATTCCACAAAAACAGTGATTTCAACTGCTCAATCCAAAGTATGGTTTAACTCTATGGGAATAATATACACATCACAAAGCAGTTGCTCTGAAAGTTTCTCCATTAACTCTGTGAAGTGAATGCACATATAGGAGCATATTCTTGGAATGCTTCTTTCTCGATTTTATTACAGTATACTTCACTATTCACCATAGTCCTCAATGCGCTCTGAAATATCACTTTTTCGGTTTCACAGCAACAGTGTTCACACACTGCCTTGTGAGAAAAGAGGTATAACTCCCTGCGTGAAATACATATATCACAAAGTAGGTTCTCAGAAAGCTTCTATCCAGTTTTTAGCTGAAGATATCTCCTCTGTCACCATAGGCCTGAATGTGCTCCCGAATGTCCCTTCGCAGATCCCTGAATGATGGACTATCCAAACTGCATAATATAAGAAAAGTTTTAACAATGAGAAATGAATCAATATACCTAACACAAAGCAATTCACAGAAATCTTCTTTCCAGTTTTTGTCTGAGGATATTTCCTTTTTCATCATAGCCATCCTTATACTCACGAATGTCTCTTGGTAGTTTTTTCTCCAAAAGGGATTAGGGAATTCTCTATGAGAAGAAAGGTATATTTCTGTGAGTGGACTGCACACGTCACAAGGCAGCTCCTCAGAAATCTCCTCTCCAGTTTCTATCTGAAGACGTTTCCTTTCTCACTGTCAGCCTCAAAGCACTACAGAATATCCCTTTCGCAGACTAAAGTAAAACAGTGTTATGATACTGCTCAATGGAAAGAGAAGCTTAACTGTGTGAGCAGAATTCACGTGACACAGAGCAGTTTCACAGAAAGCTTCCTTCTGGTTTCTCTCTGAGGTTATTTCTTTTCAGGATATTCTAAAGAGCGTTTCCAAATGTCCTTTCTCAGATTCCACAGAAACAGTGATTTCAAACTACTCAATGCAAGGAATGATTTAACTCTATGTGATGAATACAAACATCACAAAATAGTTTCTCAGAAAGCTTCTCTCTAATTTTCGATGGAAGACATTGCCTTGCTCAACACAGGCCTCCGGTTGCCACTTACTATCCCTTCGCAGAACCCTCAAAGACCGCCTTTCAAATTGGGAAATGTAGAGTAAGCTTTAATCCTTTGAATAGAATGGACATGTCAGAGAGCAGTTTCTTCGAGAGTTTCTTTCTGCTTTTTATTGGATGACATTTCACTTTTTGCCATGGTCTTCAATGTGATCCGAATATCAATCTTTTGGTTTCACAGGAACAGTGTTCAAACTGTGCCTTATGAGAGGAAAGTTATACCCCCTGAGTGTAATACCCACATCACAAAGCTGTTTCTCAGAAATCTTCTCTCCAGTTTTTATCTGACTATATTTCCTATTTCACCATACACTCGAATATGATCCCAAATATCCCTTCGTGGTTCCATCCATGATTGACTTTCCAAGCTATGTAATGAAAAGAACGCTTCATCTATGTGAGATGAATGAACATAACAAAAGGCAGTTTCACAGAAAGCTTCTTTCCAGTTTTTATCTGAAGATATTTCCTTTTTCACCATAGTCCTGAATGTGCTCCCGAAGATCCCTTCCTCGATCAGTCCATGACAGTTTCCAAGCTGCGTAATGTAAAGAAAGATTTATCTATGTGAGATGATTAAAAATATCACTGAGTAGTTTCCTAGAAAGCTTCTTTCCAGTTTTTGTCTGAGGCTATTTCCCTTTTCACCATCGACATCAACATGTTTCCGAATATCATCTGGTACCTGTTTCTCCAAAATGTTTTCCCAGACGCTGTATGAGAAGAGAGGTATAACACTGTGAGTGGAATGCAAACGTCATGAAGCAGTTCCTCAGAAAGCTTCTCTCCAGTTTCGGTCTGAACATATTTTCTTTTTGACCGTAAGCCTCAAAGTGCTCCCGAGTGTCCCATCACACAGTAAAGATGCACAGGGTTATAAAACTACTCAACGTAAGGTGAGGCTTAGCTAAGTGAAAGGAATTAAGACAACACAGAGTAGTATCACAGAAATCTTCCATCTGGATTTTACCTGAGGATATTTCTTTCTCCATGTTCTAAAGATCCTTCCCTAATGTCCTTCCTCAGATTCCACAAAAAAAGTGATTTCAATCTGCTCAATCCAAAGAATGGTTTAAATCTATGAGATGAATACACACATCACAAAGCAGTTGCTCAGAAAGTTACTCTGCAGGTTTCATTGGAAGATGTTTCCTTGCTCACCACAAGTCTCCGCGCGTCACTAAATATCCCTTCACAGATTCTTCAAAGACAGAATTTCGAAACTGGGCAACATAGAGTAAGCATAAATTCTGTGAAGTGAATGTACATATCAGAGAACAGATTCTTGGAACGCTTCTTTCTCTATTTTATTTCAGTATATTTCACTATTTGTCATAGTCCTCAATGCGCTCTGAAACATCACCTTTTCGGTTACACAGGAACAGTGATTAAACACTGCCTTGTGAAAAAAGAGGTATAACTAACTGAGCGGAATGCATATATCACAAGTAGTTTCTAACAAAGTTTTTATTCAGTTTTAATCTGAAGACATCTCCTCTTTCACAGTAGGCCTGAATGTGCTTCCAAATGTCCCTTCATGGATTTGTGCATGACAGAGTTTCCAAACTGCATAACATAAGAAAGGTTTGAACTATGTGAGATGAATAGATATATCTAACACGAAGTAGTTTCGCTGAAATTTTCTTTTCAGGTTTGTCTGAGGATATTTCCTTTTTCACCATAACCGTCCCTATACTCTCAATGTCTCTTGGTAGCTTTTTCTCTAAAAGGGATTCCGGAATCCTCTAGGAGAATTAAGGTATATTTCTGTGAGTAGAATGCACACGTCACAAAGCTGTTCCTCGGAAATCTTCTCTCCACTTTCGGTCTGAACATATTTCCTTTCTCACCGTAAGCCTCAAAGTGCTCCCGAATGTCCCATCACAGGCTAAACATACACAGGGTTATAAAACTACTCAAGGAGACACTTAACTAAGCGAGAGGACTTAAGATGACACAGAGTAGTTTCACAGAAAGCTTCCTTCTGGATTTTACCTGAGGATATTTCTTTCTCCATGTTCTAAGGATAGTTCCCAAGTGTCCTTCCTCAGATTCCAAAAAAACAGTGATTTCATTCTGCTCAATCCAAAGAAAGATTTAAATCTATGAGACGAATACACACATTGCAAAGCAGTTGCTCAGAAAGTTACTCTGCAGGCTTCAACGGAAGATGTTTCCTTGCTCACCACAAGCCTCCGGGCATCACTAAATATCCCTTCACAGATTCTTCAAAGACAGAATTTCGAAACTGGGCAACATAGAGTAAGCATAAATTC
>NW_012118021.1:236239-244732 GCF_000951035.1 Colobus angolensis palliatus
TATTTCTGTGAGTGGAATGCACACGTCACAAAGCAGCTCCTCAGAAACTTCTCTCCAGTTTCTATCTGAAGACGTTTCCTTTCTCACCGTAACCCTCAAATCTCTCCTGAATATCCCTTTGTAGTCTAAAGAAAAACAGTGTTATGATACTGCTCCATGAAAAGTGAAGCTTAATTGTGTGAGCGGAATTCACATGACACAGAGCAGTTTCACGGAAAGCTTCCTTCTGGTTTCTATCTGAGGTTATGTCTTCTTCAGGATATTTTAAAGAGTGTCTCCAAATGTCCTTTCTCAGATTCCACAGAAACAGTCATTTCAAACTGCTCAATCCAAAGAATGATTTAACTCTTTGAGTTGAACACAAACATCACAAAAGAGTTGTGCAGAAAGCTTGTCTCCAATTTTTGACGGGAAACATTTCCTTGCGTGACACAGGCCTACGGATGCCACTTGCTATCCCATCGCAGAGCCCTCAGAGGCTGACTTTCAAACAGAAATGTAGAGTAAATTTTAACCCTGTTAAAATAATGGGCAACCAGAGAGCAGTTTCTTCAGGTGCTTCTTTCTGCTTTTTATTGGACGACATTTCACTTTTTGCCATAGTCTTCAATGTGCTCTGAATATCACTCTTTTGGTTTTACAGGAACAGTGTTCAAACTGTGCCTTATGAGAAGACAGTTAAAACTCCCTGAGTGGAATGCACATGTCTCCAAGCAGTTTCTCAGAAAGCTTCTCTCCAGTTTTTATCTGGCTACATTTCCTATTTCATCATAGGCCCGAATGTAATCCCAAATATCCACTCGCGGATCCATCCATGAGGGAGTTTCCAAGCTGCATAATGTAAATAAATCTTCATCTATGTGAGATGAATAAATATAGCAAAAGCAGATTCACAGAAACTTCTTTCCAGTTTTTATCTGAAGATATTTCATTTTTCACTGTAGTCCAGAATGTGCTCCCGAAAGTCCCTTTGAGGATCCGTCCATGAGAGATCCCAAGCTGTGTAATGTAAAGAATGCTTTATCTATGTGAGATAAATACACATATCACAGAGTAGTTTCCTAGAAAGCTTCTTTCCAGTTTTTCTCTGAGGCTATTTCTCTTATCACCATCGACATCAACATGCTCCCGAATATCACTTGGTACCTGTTTCTCCAAAAGTGTTTCCCCGACGTTGTATGAGAAGAGAGGTATAGCAATGTAACTGGAATGCACTGGTCACAAAGCAGTTCCTCGGAAAGCTTCTCTCCACTTTCGGTGTGAACATAATTCCTTTTTCACCGTTAGCCTCAAAGTGTTCCAAAATATTCCATCACACACTAAACATACACAGGGGTAGAAAACTGCTCAATGAAAAGAGAGGCTTATCTGAGTGGGAGGAATTAAGATGACACAGAGTAGTTTCACAGAAAGCTTCCTTCTGGATTTTACCTGAGGATATTTTTTTCCCCATATTCTAAGGATCGTTCCCAAATGTCCTTCCTCAGATTCCACAAAATCGGTGATTTCAAGCTACTCAATCCAAAGAATTGTTTAACTCTAGGAGACGAATACATACATCGCAAAGTAGTTGCTCAGAACGTTTCTGTGCAGGTTTCATCGGACGACATTTCTTTGCCCACCACAAGGTTCCGGGCATCACTAAATATCCCTTCACAGATTATTCAAGGACAGAGTTTCGAAACTGGGCAACATAGAGTAAGCATTAACTCTGTGAAGGGAATGCATATATCAGACGGCAGATTCTTGAAACACTTCTTCCACAATTTTATTTCAGTATAGTTCACTATTCGCCATAGTTCCCAATGTGCCCTGAATATCACTTTTTCGGTTTCACGGGAACAGTGTTCTAAAACTGCCCTGTGAGAAAAGAGGTATAAGTCCCTGAGTGGAATGCATACACCACAAAATAGTTTCTCAGAAAGCTTCTATCCAGTTTTTATCTGAAGATATATCCTCTTTCACCGTAGGCCTGAATGTGCTCCGGAATGTCCCTTCGTGGATCCGTTCATGACGGAGTTTCTAAACTGTGTTATATCTGAAGATATCTCCTCTTTCAATGTCGACCTGATTTTGCCCCCAAATGTCCCTTCATGGATACGGGCATGTCAGAGTTTCCAACCTGTGTATTATAAGAAAAGTTTTAACTATACGAGAAGAAAAAGTATATCTAACCCAAAGGAGTTTCACAGAAATCTTCTTTCCATTTTTTGTCTGAGGATATTTCCTCTTTCACCATATCCATCCCTATACTCTCGAATGTCTCTTGGTAGCTTTTTCTCCAAAAGGAATTCCAAAATACTCTATGATACGAAAGGTATATTTCTGTGAGTGGAATGAATATGTCACAGGACAGCTCCACAGAATGCTTCTCTCCAGTTTCCGTCTAAAGATGTTTCCTTTCTCACCATAACCCTTGAAGTGCTCCAGAATATCCCTTTGCAGATTAAACAAAAACAGTGTTATGATACTGATCAATGAAAAGTGAAGCTTAACTGTGTAAGTGGAATTCATGTGACACAGAGTAGTTTCACAGAAAGCATCCTTATGGATTCTCTCTGACATTATTTGTTTTTCAGGGTATTCTAAAGGGCATTTCCAAATGTTCTTTCTCAGATTCCAAAGAAGCAGTGATTTCAAACTGCTCCATCCAAAGAATGATTTAACTTGATGAGATGAATGCAAACATCTCAAAAGAGTTGCCCAGAAAGCTTCTCTCCAATTTTCGATGGAAGATATTTCCTTGCCTCACTCAGTACTCCAGTTACCACTTACAATCCCTTCGCAGAACTCTCAAAGACAGAATTTCAAACTTGGAAATGTAGAGTAAGCTTTAACCCTGTGTAAAGAATGGACATGTCAGAGAGCAGTTTCTTCGAGTGCCTCTCTCTGTTTTATATAGGATGACATTTCATTTTTTGCCATAGTCCTCAAAGTGCTCCGAATATCCATATTTTGGTTTTACAAGAACAGTGTTCAAAATGTGCCTCATGAGAAAAAAGTTATAACTCCCTGAGTAGAATGCAAAAGACACCAAGCAGTTTCTCAGAAATCTTCTCTCCAGGTTTTATCTGACTATATTTCCTCTTTCATCATAGGCCTAAATGTGATCCCAAATATCCCTTCGTGGATCCATCCATGAGGAAGCTGCCAAGCTCTGTAATGTAAAGAAAGCTTCAACTATGTGAGATGAATAAACATAGCAAAAAGCAGGTGCACAGAAAGCTTCTTTCCAGTTTTTATTGGAAGATATTTGGTTTTTCACCGTAGTCCAGAATGTGCTCCTGGAGGTCCCTTCGTGGATCCATTCATGACCGTTTACCAGCTGCATAATGTAAAGAAAGCTTTACCTATATGAGATGATTACACATATCACAGAGGAGTTTCCTAGAAAGATTTTTTCCAGTTTTTGTGTGAGGCTATTTCCCTTTTCACCATCGACATCAACATGCTCCTGAATATCTCTTGGTAACTGTTTCTCCAAAAGGGTTTCCCCGACGCTGTATGAGAAGAGAGGTATAACACTGTGACTGGAATTCACAGGTCACAAACAGTTCCTCAGAAAGCTTCTCTCCAGTTTCGGTCTGATCATATTTCCTTTTTCACCATAAGACTCAAAGTCCTTCTGAGTATCCCATCACACGCAAAACATACACAGGGTTAGAAAACTGCTCAATGAAAAGAGAGGCTTAACTGAGTGAGAGGAATTAAGACAACACAGAGCAGTTTCACAGAAAGCTTCTTTCTGGAATTTACCTGAGGATATTTCCTTCTCCATATTCTAAGGATCGTTCCCAAATGTCCTTCCTCAGATTCCACAAAAACAATGATTTCAAGCTGCTCAATCCAAAGAATGGTTTAACTCTAGGAGATGAATACACACATCCAAAACAGTGGTTCAGAACGTTTCTCTGCACGTTTCATCGGAAGACATTTTCTTGCTCACCACAAGCCTCCGGGCGTGACTAAATATCCCTTCACAGATTCTTCAAAGACAGAGTTTAGAAGCTGGGCAACATAGAGTAAGCATTAACTCTGTGAAGTGAATGCACATATCAGAGATCAGATTCCTGGAACGCTTCTTCCTCGATTTTATTTCAGTATATTTCACTATTCGCCATAGTCCTTAATGTGCCCCGAATATCACTTTTTCAGTTTCACGGGAACAGTGTTCTAACACTGCCTTGTGAGAAAAGAGGTATAAGTCCTTGAATGGAATGCATACACCACAAAGTAGTTTCTCAGAAAGCTTCTATCCAGTTTTTATGTGAAGATATCTCCTCTTTTGCCATAGGCCTGGATGTGCTCCCGAATGTCCCTTCACAGATCCGTTCAGGACGGAGTTTCCAAACTGCATAACATAAGAAAAGTTTTAACTATGCGAGGTCAATAAATATGTTTAACACAAAGCAGTTTCACAGAAATTTTTTTCCAGTTGTTGTCTGAGGATATTTCCTTTTTCATCAAATCCATCGCTATACTCCCGGATGTCTCTTGATAGCTTTTTCTACAAAAGGGATTCCAGAATCCTCTAGGAGAAGAAAGGTATATTACTCTGAGTGGAATGCACACGTCACAAAGCAGCTCCTCAGAAAGCTTCTCTCCAGTTTCTATCTGAAGACGTTTCTTTTCTCACCGTAATCCTCAAAGCCATCCAGAATAGCCCTTCCCAGACTAAACAAAAACAGTGTTATCATACAGCTCAATGAAAAGAGAAGCTTAACTGTGTGAGTGTAATTAACGTGATGCAGAGAAGTTTCACAGAAAGCTTCCTTATGGTTTCTCTCTGAGGTTATTTCCTGTTCAGGACATTCTAAAGAGCGTTTCCAAATGTCCTTTCTTAGATTCCACAGGAACAGTGATTTCAAACTGCTCAATCCAAAAAATAATTTAACTCTATGAGATGAGTACAAACATCACAAAAGAGTTGCACAGTAAGATTCTCTCCGATTTTCGATTTAAGATATTTCCTTGCCTCACACTGGCCTCCGATCACCACTTCCTATCCCGTCACAGAATCCTGAAAGCCCGACTTTCAAACTGGGAAATGTAGAGTAAGCTTTAAACCTGTGAAAAGAATGGACATGTCAGAGAGCAGTTTCTTCGAGTGCTTCTTTCTGTTTTTTATTGGACGACATATGACTTTTTGCCATAGTCTTCAATGTGCTCCGTATATCACTCTTTTGGTTTTAAAGGAACAGTGGTCAAACTGTGCCTTCTGAAAAGAAAGTTATAATTCCCTGAGTGGAATGCACACATCACCAAGCAGTTTCTCAGAAAGCTTCCTTCCAGTTTTTATCTGACTGTATTTCCTCTTTCACCATAGGCCCGATGGTGATCCCAAATATCCCTCTGCGGATCCATCCACAAGGGAGTTTCCAAGCTGCATAATGTAAAGAAAGCTTCATCTATGTGAGATGAATAAACATAGCAAAAAGCAGATTCACAGACAGCTTCTTTCCAGTTTTTATCTGAAGACATTTCCTTTTTCCCAATAGTCCAGAATATGCTCCCCAAGGTCCTTTCGTGGATCCGTCCATTACAGATTTCAAGCTACGTAATGTAAGGAAAGCTTTACCTATGTGAGATGATTATACATATCACAGAGTAGTTTCCTAGAAAGCTTCTTTCCAGTTTTTGTCTGAGGCTATTTCCCTTTTCACCATCGGCATCAACATGCTCCCGAGTATCACTTGGTACCTGTTTCTCCAAAAGTGTTTCCCCGACGCTGTATGAGAAGAGAGGTAAAACACTGTGAGTGGAATACACACGTCACAAAGCAGTTCCTCGGAAAGCTTCTCTCCATTTTTGGTCTGAACATATTTCCTTTTTCACCGTAAGCCTGAAAGTGCTTCAAAATATCCCATCACATGCTCAACATGCACAGGCTAGAAAACTTCTCAATGAAATGGGAGGCTTATCTGTGTGAGAGAAATTAAGACAACAAAGTGCAGTTTCACACAAAGCTCCCGTCTGGATTTTAACTCAGGATAGTCCTTTCGCCATATTCTAAGGATCGTTCCCAAATGTTCTTCCTCAGATTTCACAAAAACAATGATTTTCAGCTGCTCAATACAAAGAACGGTTTAACTCTATGAGATGAATAAACACATCACAAAATAGTTGCTCAGAACGTTTCGCTGCAGGTTTCATCAGAAGACGTTTCCTCACTCACCACAGGCCTCCAGCCATCCCTAAGTATCCCTTCACAGATTCTTCAAAGACAGGGTTTTGAAACTGGGCAACATAGAGTAAGCATTATCTCTATGAAGTGAATGCACATAACAGAGAGCAGATTCTTGGAATGCTTCTTCCTCGATTTTATTTCAGTATGTTTCACTATTCGCCATAGTCCTCAATGCGTTCCGAAATATCACTTTTTCGGTTTCACAGGAACAGTGTTCCAACACTGTCTTGCGAGGAAAGAGGTATAATTCCCTGAGTGGAATGCATACATCACAAAGTAGTTCTCAGAAAGCTTCTATCCAGTTTTTATCTGAAGATACCTCCTCTTTCCGTGTATGCCTGAATGTGCTCCCGAACGTCCCTTCATGCATCTGTGCATGACGGAGTTCCCAAACTACGTAATATAAGTGAAGTTTTAACTATGCGACATGAATGAATCTATCTAACACAAGGCAGTTTCACAGAAATGTTCTTTCTGGTATTTTTCTGAGGATATTTCCTTTTTCACCATAGCCTTCCCTATACTCCCAAATATCTCCTGGTAGCTTTTTCTCCAAAAGGGATTCCGGAATCCTCTAGGAGAATAAAGCTATATTTCTGTGAGTGGAATGCACACATCACAAAGCAGTTCCTCAGAAAGCTTCTCTCCAGTTTCTATCTGTAGACGTTTCTTTTCTCACCGTAAGCCTCAAAGCCATCTAGAATATCTCTTCACAGGCTAAACAGAAACAGTGTTATGATACAGATAAATTAAAAGAGAAGCTTAACTGTGTGAGTGGAATTCACATGACACCGAGCAGTTTCACAGAAAGCTTCCTTCTGTTTTCTGTCTGAGGTTATTTCTTTTTCAGGATATTCTAAAGGGCCTTTGCAAATGTCCTTTCTCAGATTCCACAGCAACAGTGATTTCAAACTGCTTAATCCAAAGAATGATTTAACACTATTTGATGGATAAAAACATCACAAAATTGTTGCGCAGAAAGCTTCTCTCTGATTTTCGATTTTAGACATTTCCTTGCCTCATAATGGCCTCTGGTTGCCACTTACGATCCCTTAGCAGAACTCTCAAAGACCTACTTTCAAACTGGGTGATGTAGAGTAAGATTTAACGCTGTGAAAAGAATGCACATATCAGAGAGCAGTTTCTTCGAGTGCTTCTCTCTGTTTTTATTGGACGTCATTTCACTTTTTGCCATAGTCTTCAATGTGCTCTGAATATCACTCTTTTGGTTTAAAAGTAAAACTGTTCAAACTGTGCCTTATGAGAAGAAAGTTATAACACACTGAGTGATTTCAATCTGCTCAATCCAAAGAATAGTTTAAATGTATGAGGTGAATACACACATCGCAAAGCAGTTGCTCAGAACGTTTCTCTGCAGGTTTCATCGGAAGACGTTTCCTCACTCACCACAGGCCTCTGGAAGTCACTAAATATCCCTTCACAGATTGTTCAAAGACAGAGTTTCGAAACTGGGCAACATAGAGTAAGCATTAACTCTGGGAAGTGAATGCACATATCTGAGAGCAGATTATTGGAATGCTTCTTCCTCGATTTTATTTCAGTGTATTTCACTACTCGCCATAGTCTTCAATGCGTTCCAAAATATCACTGTTTCGGATTCACAGGAACAATGTTCAACCACAGTCTTGTGAGAAAAGAGGTAGAACTCCCTGAGTGGAATGCATACATCACAAAGTAGTTTCTCAGAATGATTCTACCCAGTTTTTATCTGAAGATATCTATTCTTTCACAGTAGGGCTGAATGTGCTCCCGAATCTCTCTTCACGGATCTATCCATGACGGAGCTTCCAAACTGTGTAATATACTTAAAGATTTAACTATACGAGATGAATAAATATATCTAACACAAGGCAGTTTCACAGAAATGGTCTTTCCAGTATTTGCCTGAGGATATTTCATTTTCACCAGAGTCGTCGCTATTCTCCCGAATATCTCTTGGTAGCTATTTCTCCAAAAGGGATTCCCGAATACTCTAGGAGAAGAAAGCTATCTTTCTGTGAGTGAAATACACACGTCACCAAGCAGCTCTTCAGAAAGCTTCTCTCCAGTTTCTATCTGAAGACGTTTTCTTTCTCAGCATAAGCCTCAAAACCCTCCAGCATATCCCTTCACAGACCAAACAAAAACAGTGTTATGATACAGCTCATTGAAAAGAGAAGCTTAGACCAATAGCAGGCTCTTAAATTGAGGCAAAAATTAATAGCCTACCCATCAAAATAAGCCCAGGACCAGATGGATTCACAGCTGAATTCTACCAGAGGTACAAGGAGGAGCTGGTACCATTC
>NW_012118021.1:247084-258123 GCF_000951035.1 Colobus angolensis palliatus
TGATGGGTGCAGCACACCAACATTGCACAAGTATACATATGTAACAAACCTGCACATTATGCACATGTACCCTAGAACTTAAAGTATAATAAAAAAAAGAAAAATAAATAAAAATAAAATAAAAAAAAAGTGTGTAAGTGAAGTGCACATGCCCATGATCATATTGAGGTTTATTTTAACTCAGTAATAGCATCTGGGAAGGTAAGATAGCCCTCAGACCCTCTCAGGCCAGGAATTGACAAAGCTGTTGTAGAGACGTTTAAAAAAAAAAAAGTTCTGGATTTAAGACAGAAAGTCTGAGTTTGAATCCCAACTTCACCATTTACTCCGTGTTGGGCAGCTAACTATGTCCCTAGGCCTCAGTTTCTTCCTTCTGTAGAATGGGGATTGTAGTATGTAACTTGCAAGGATTATTCTTGAGTGTGAAAAAAGTATTAAGTGTTTAATATTTATTGAATCTGTCTTCCTGTGTTCCTGGGCAGAGGTAGGCTAAGGGTCTTCTCTGTGTTTCGGACTCTTGTAACTAACACTTAAAAGAGTACATTGTCAGCCAGGCATGGTGGCTCACACCTGTAATCCCAGCACTTTGGGAGGCCACAGTGGACAAATCCTAAGGTCAGTAGTTCAAGACCAGCCTGACCAACATGGTGAAACCCTGTCTCTACTAAAAATACAAAAAATTAACTTGGCATAGTGGCGTGGTCCTGTAATCCCAGATACTCAGGAGGCTGAGGCAGGAGAATCATTTGAACCCAGGAGGCAGAGGTTGCAGTGAGCCAAGATCGCACCACTGCACACCAGCCCTGGCGACAGAGTGAGACTCTGTCTCAAAAAAAATAAACAAAAGAGTATGTTGTTCAGCTCATGCATGATATGTGGTTGTGTAGTTTGTGCATTTTGTAGCACCCTCAAAGAAAGGTGCGTGTCCTTCTCAGAACAAAGACCTGAAGGCAAGTTCCGTGTGTTCTTAGCCTCAAGGAGGCTTATGTAATTGTTATGGAGAGTACCAGAAAGGTTAATGTTAAACAGCTTGTTTTAAAGTTCACCTTTCTGCTGACGAGTTGATGCACGTTATGCACATGTACCCTAGAACTTAAAGTATAATAAAAATAAAATAAGTAAATAAATAAATAAATAAAATAAATAAAGTTCACCTTTCACAAAAAAAAAAAAAAAGAAAAGAGAAGCTTAACTGTGTGACCAGAATTCACGTGACACAGAGCAGTTTCCCAGTAAGCTTCCTTCTGGTTTCACTCTGTGGTTATTTCTTTTTCAAGATATTCTAAAGAGCATTTCCTAATGTCCTTTTTCAAGTTATACAGAAACAGTGGTTTCAAAATGTTCATTCCAAAGAACCATTTTATGCTATGAGATGAATACAAACATCACAAAATAGTTGCACAGAAACTTCTCTCCAATTTTCGATGGAGGACATTTTCTTGCTAGACTCAGGCCTCCGGTTGTCACTTACTATCCCTTTGCAGAACCGTCAATGATTTCAAGCTGCTCCATCAAAAGAATGGTTTAACTCTATGAGACGAATACACACATCACAAAGCAGTGGATCAGAAAGTTTCTCTGCTGGATTCATCGGAAGACGTTTCCTTGCTCACCAGAAGCCTCCGGGCGTCATTAAATATCCCTTCACAGATTCGTCAAAGACAGAGATTCAAAACTTGACAACATTAATTCTGTTAAGTGAATGCACATATCAGAGACCAGATTCTTGGAATGCTTCCTCCTCGATTTTATTTCAGTATATTTCACTATTCGCCGTAGTTCTCAATGCACTCCGAAATATCACCTTTTTGGTTTCACAGGAAGAGTGTTCAAACGCTGCCTTGTGAAAAAAAGAGGTATAACTCCCTGAGTGGAATGCGTATATCAAAAAGTAATTTCTCAGCAAGCTTCTATCCAGTTTTATCTGAATATATCTTCTTTTTCACCGTAGGCCTGAATGTTCTCCCGAATGTCCCTTTGTGGAACTGTGCATGATGGAGTTCCCAAACTGCGTAATATAAGAAAAGTTTTAACTATGCGAGATTAATAAATATATCTAACACAAAGCCGTTTCACAAAAATCTTCTTTCCAGTTTTTGTGTGGGGATATTTCCTTTTTCACCATAGCCCTCTCTATAGTTCCAAATGTCTCTTGGTACTTCTTTCTCCAAAAGGGATTCCAGAATCCTCCAGGAGAAGAAAGGTATATTTCGGTGAGTGGAATGCACATGTCACAAAGCAGCTCCTCAGAAAGCTTCTCTCCAGTTTCAATCTGAAGACGTTTCCTTTCTCACATAAGCCTCAAAGTGCTCCTGAATATCCCTTCACAGACTAAACAAATTCAGTGTTATGATACAGTTCAATGGAAAGACAAGCTTAACTGTGTGAGCAGAATTCACGTGACAGAGAGCAGTTTCACAGAAAGCTCCCTTCTGGTTTCTCTCTGAGGTTATTTCTTTTTCAGGATATTCTACAGAGCGTTTCCAAATGTCCTTTCTCAGATTCCACAGAAACAGTGATGTCAAACTGCTCAATCCAAAGAATGATTTAATTCTCTCAGATTAATACAAACATCACAATAGAGTTATGCAGAAAGCTTCTCTCCAATTTTCAATGGAAGACATTTCCTTGCTCGATACAAGCCTCCAGTTGCGACTTACTATCCCTTCGCAGAAACCTCAAAGACCGATTTTCAAACTGGGAAATGTAGAATAAGCTTTAACCCTGTGAAAAGAATGGACATTTCAGAGAGCAATGTCTTCGAGTGATTCTTTCTGTTTTATATTAGATGACATTTCACTTTTTGCCTTAGTCTTCATTGTGCTCCGAATACCATTCTTTTAGTTTTACAGGAAAAGTGTTCAAACTGTGCCTTATGATAAGAAAGTTATAATTCCGTGAGTGGAATGTACACATCACCAAGCAGTTTCTCAGCAGGATTTTGTCCAGTTTTTATCTGAATATACTTCGTATTTCACTGGAGGCCCAAAGTGATCCCAAATATCCCTTCAGGGATCCATCCACGAGGGAGTTTCCAAGCTGCATAATGTAAAGAAAGCTTCGTCTATGTGAGATGAATAAACATAGGAAAAAGCAGATTCACAGAAAGCTTCTTTCCATTTTTTATATGAAGATATTTCCTTGTTAACCATAGTTCTGAATGTGCTCCCAAAGGTACCTTCGTATTTCCGTCCATGACAGTTTCCCACCTGCGTAATGTAAAGAAAGCTTTATCTATGTGAGATGATTTCACATATCATAGACTACTTTCCTAGAAAGCTTCTTTCCAGTTTTTGTCTGAGGCTATTTCCCTTTTCACCATCGGCATCAACATGCTCCCGAATATCAGTTGGTACCTGTACCTCCAAAAGGGTTTCCCCGACGCTGTACGAGAAGAGAGGTATAATACTGGGACGGGAATGCACAGGTCACAAACACTTCCTCGGAAAGCTTCTCTCCAGTTTTGGTCTGAACATATTTCCTTTTTCACCATAAGCCTCAAAGTGCTCCCGAATATCCCATCACACACTCAACATACACAGGGGTAGAAAACTGCTCAATGAAAAGAGAGGCTTAACTGAGTGAGAGGAATTAAGACGACACTGAGCGGGTTCACAGAAAGCTTTCTTCGGCACTTTTCCTAAGGATATTTTTTCTCAATATTCTAAGGATCGTTCCCAAATGTCCTTCCTCAGATTCCACAAAAACAGTGATTTCAAGCTGCTCAATCTAAAGAATGGTTTCACTCTATGAGACGAATACACACATAGCAAAACAGTTTCTCAGAACGTGTCTCTGCAGGTTTCATCAGAAGACGTTTTCTCGCTCACCACAAGCCTCCAGGCATCACTAAATATCCCTTCACAGATTCTTCAAAGACAGAGTCTCGAAACTGGGCAACATAGAGTAAGCATTAACTCTGGGAAGTGAATGCACATATCAGAGAGCAGATTCCTGGAACGCTTCTTCCTCGATTTTATTTCAGTATATTTCACTATTCTCCATAGTCCTCAATGTGCCCCGAATATCACTTTTTCAGTTTCACAGGAACAGTGTTCTAACACTGCCATGTGAGAAAAGAGGTATAAGTCTTTGAGTGGAATGCATACACCACAAGGTAATTTCTCAGAAAGATTCTATCCAGTTTTTATGTGAAGATGTCTCCTCTTTCACCCGTAGGCCTGAATGTGCTCCCGAATGTCCCTTCGTGGATCCATTCAGGATGGAGTTTCGAAACTGCCTAATATGAGAAAAGTTTTAACTATGCGAGATGAATAAGCATATTTAACACAAAGCAGTTTCACAGAAATCTTTTTTCCAGTTGTTGTCTGAGGATATTTCCTTTTTCATTATATCCATTGCTATATTCTCGAATGTCTCTTGATAGCTTTTTCTCCAAAAGGGATTCCAGAATCCTCTAGGAGAAGAAAGGTATATTTCTGTGAGTGGAATGCACATGTCACAAAGCAGTTCCTCAGAAAGCTTCTCTCCAGTTTCTATCTGAAGGCGTTTCTTTTCTCACCATAAGCCTCAAAGCCATCCGGATTATCCCTTCCCAGTCTAAACAAAAACAGTGTTATCATACAGCTCAATGAAAAGAGAAGCTTAACTGTGTGACTGTAATTAACGTGACACAGAGCAGTTTCACAGAAAGCTTCCTTATGGTTTCTGTCTGAGGTTATTTCTTTTTCAGGATATTCTACAGAGCGTTTCCAAATGACCTTTCTCAGATTCCACAGGAACAGTGATTTCAAACTGCTCAATCCAAACAATGATTTAACTCTATGAGATGAATACAAACATCACAAAAGAGTTGCACAGAAATCTTCTCTCCGTTTTTCAGTTTAAGATGTTTCCTTGCCTCACACAGGCCTCCGATCGCCACTTACTATCCCGTCGCAGAATGCTGAAAGACAGACTTTCAAACTGGGAAAGGTAGAGTAAGCTTCTAACCTGTGAAAAGAATGGACATGTCAGAGAGCAGTTTCTTCGAGTGATTCTCTCTGTATTTTATTGGACAACATGTCACTTTTTGCCATAGTTTTCAATGTGCTCTGAATATCACTCTTTTGGTTTTAAAGGAACAGTGTTCAAACTGTGCCTTCTGAGAAGAAAGTTATAATTCCGTGAGTGGAATGCACACATCACCAAGCAGTTTCTCAGAAAGCTTCCTTCCAGTTTTTATCTGACTGCATTTCCTCTTTCACCATAGGCCCGATGGTGATCCCAAAAATCCCTCCACGGATCCATTCACGAGGGAGTTTTCAAGCTGCATAATGTAAAGAAAGCTTCATCTATGTGAGATGAATAAACAGAGCAAAAAGCAGATCACAGGAAGCTTCTTTCCAGTTTTTATCTGAAGACATTTTCCTTTTTCCCAATAGTCCAGAATGTGCTCCCCAAGGTCCCTTCATGGATCCGTCCATGACAGTTTCCCAGCTGCGTAATGTAAAGAAAGCTTTATCTGTGTGAGATGATTACATATATCACAGAGTAGTTTCCTAGAAAGCTTCTTTCCAGTTTTTGTCTGAGGCTATTTTCCTTTTCACCATCAGCATCAACATGCTCCCGAATATCACTTGGTACATGTTTCTCCAAAAGTGTTTCTCCAACGCTGTATGAGAAGAGAGGTATAACACTGTAAGTGGAATACACACATCGCAAAGCAGTTCCTCGGAAAGTTTCTCTCCATTTTCGGTCTGAACATATTTCCTTTTTCACCATAAGCCTCAAAGTGCTTCAAAATATCCCATCGCATGCTGAACATGCACAGGCTAGAAAACTGCTCAATGAAAAGGGAGGCTTATCTGTGTGAGAGGAATTAAGACGACACAGTGCAATTTCACACAAAGCTTCCTTCTGGACTTTAACTCAGGATAGTTCTTTCTCCATATTCTAAGGATCTTTCCCAAATGTCCTTCCTCAGATTCCACAAAAACAGTGATTTCAAGCTGCTGAATCCAAAGAACGGTTTAACTCTATGAGATGAATACACACATCGCAAAGTAGTTGCTCAGAACGTTTCTCTGCAGGTTTCATCGGAAGATGTTCCCCGCTCACCACAGGCCTCCAGACGTCACTAAATATCCCTTCACAGATTCTTCAAAGACAGATTTTTGAAATTGGGGAACATAGAGCAAGCATTAACTCTATGAAGTGAATGCACATATCAGAGAGCAGATTCTTGGAATGCTTCTTCCTCGATTTTATTTCAGTATGTTTCACTATTTGCCATAGTCCTCAAAGCGTTCCAAAATATCACATTTGGTTTCACAGGAACAGTGTTCAAACACTGCCTTCTGAGAAAAGAGGTATAACTCCCTGAGTGGAATACATACATCACAAAGTAGTTTCTCAGAAAGCTTCTATCCAGATTTTATCTGAAGATATCTGCTCTTTCCCCATATGCCTGAATGTGCTCCCGAACGTCCCTTCATGCATCTGTGCATGATGGAGTTCCCAAACTACGTAATAAAATTAAAGTTTTAACTATGCAAGATGAATGAATATATCTAACATGAGTCAGTTTCACAGAAATGTTCTTTCTGGCATTTTTCTGAGGATATTTCCTTTTTCACCACAGCCTTCCCTATATTAGCGAATATCTCTTGTAAGCTATATCTCCAAAAGGGATTCCGGAATCCTCTAGGAGAATAAAGCTATATTTCTGTGAGTGGAATGCCCCCGCAGAAAGCATCTCCTCAGAAAGCTTCTCTCCAGTTTCTATCTGTAGAGGTTTCTTTTCTCACCGTAAGCCTCAAAGCCATCTGGAATATCCCAATGCAGACTAAACAAAAGCAGTGTTATGATACAGCTAAATTAAAAGAGAACCTTAACTGTGTGAGGGGAATTCACATGACACAGAGCAATTTCATAGAAAGCTTCCTTCGGCTTTCTCTCTGAGTTTATTACTTTTTCAGGATATTCTAAAGAGGGTTTGCAAATGTCCTTTCTCAGATTCCACAGAAACAGTGATTTTAAACTGCTAAATCCAAAGAATGATTTAACTCTATGTGATGGATAAAAGCATCACAAAAGAGTTGCGCAGAAAGCTTCTGTCTGATTTTCTATTTAAGACATTTCCTTGCCTCACAGTGGCCTCCGGTTGCAACTTATAATCCCTTTGCAGAACCCTCAAAGACCTACTTTCAAACTGGGAAATGTAGAGTAAGATTTAACCCTGTGAAAAGAATGAACATTTTAGAGAGCAGTTTCTTCGAGTGCTTCTCTCTGTTTTTTATTGAACGTCATTTCACTTTCTGCCATAATCTTCAATGTGCTCCGAATATCACTCTTTTGGTTTAAAAGTAAAAGTGTTCAAACTGTGCCTTATGAGAAGAAAGTTATAACACCCTGAGTGAGTTCAATCTGCTCAATCCAAAGGACAGTTTAAATGTATGAGACGAATACACACATCGCAAAGCAGTTGCTCAGAACGTTTTTCTGCAGGTTTCATTGGAATACGTTTCCTCGCTCACCACAGACCTCCAGGAGTCACTAAATATCCCTTCACAGATTGTTCAAAGACAGAGTTTCCAAACTGGGCAACATAGAGTAAGCATTAACTCTGAGAAGTGAATGCACATATCCGAGAGCAGATTATTGGAATGCTTCTTCCTCGATTTTATTTTAGTGTATTTCACTACTCGCCATAGTCCTCAATGAGTTCCAAAATATCACTGTTTCAGATTCACAGGAACAATGTTCAAACACAGCCTTGTGAGAAAAGAGGTACAACACCCTGAGTGGAATATATACATCACAAAGTAGTTTCTCAGAAAGATTCTATCCAGTTTTTATCTGAAGATATCTCTTCTTTCACAGTAAGGCTGAATGTCCTCTCAAATCTCCCTTCACGGATCTGTGCATGACGAAGTTTCCAAACTGTGTAATATATTTAAAGATTTAAGTATACGAGATGAATAAATATATCTAACACAAGGCAGTTTCACAGAAATCTTCTTTGCAATTTTTGTCTGAGGATATTTCATTTTCACCAGAGTCGTCGCTATTCTCCGGAATATCTCTTGGGAGCTTTTTCTCCAAAAAGAATTCCGGAATCCTCTATGAGAAGAAAGGTATGTTTCTGTGAGTGGAATGCACACGTCACAAAGCAGCTCCACAGAAAGCTTCTTTCCAGTTTCTATCTGAAGAGGTTTCGTGTCTCACCGTAAGCCTCCAAGCCCTCCAGAATATCCCTTCTCAGACTAAACAAAAACAGTGTTATGATACAGCTCAATGAAAAGAGAAGCTCAACCGTGTGAGCGGAATTCACGTGACATAGAGCAATTTCACAGAAAGCTTACTTCTGGTTTCTCTCTGAGGTTATTTCTTTTTCAGGATATTCTAAAGAGCGTTTCCAAATGTCCTACCTCAGATTCCACAGAAACAATGATTTCAAACTGCTCAATCCAAAGTGTGGTTTAACTCTATGAGATGTATACAAACATCACAAAGGAGTTGTGCAGAAAGCTTCTCTCTGGTTTTCGATGGAAGACATTTCCATGCCTCACACAGGCCTCCAGTTGCCACCTAATATCCCGTCGCAAAAACCTCAAAGACCAACATTCAAACTGGGAAATGTACAGTAAGCTTTAACCCTGTGAGAAAAATGGACATGTCAGAGAGCAGTTTCTTCGAGTGCTTTTTTCTGTTTTTTATTGGACGACATTTCACTTTTTGCCATAGTCTTCAATGTGCTCCTAATATCGCTCTTTTGGTTTCACAGGAACAATGTTCAAACTGTGCCTTATGAGAAGAACATTAAAACTCCCTGAGTGGAATGTACACATCACCAAGAAATTTCTCAGAAAGCTTCTCTCCAGTTTTCCTCTGACTTTATTTACTATTTCACTTAGACGCAAAGGTGATCCTAAATTTCCCTTTGCGAATCCAAACACGAGGTTATTTCCAAGCTGCGTAATGTAAAGAAAGCTTCACCCATGTGAGATGAGTAAACATAGCAAAAAGCAGATACACAGAAAGCTACTTTCCAGTTTTTCTCTGAAGATATTTCCTTTTTCAACATAGTCCAGAAAGTGCTCCTGAAGGTCCCTTCGGGAATCCGTCCATGAGAGTATCCGAGCTGTGTAATGTAAAGAAAACTTTATCTATGTGAAATGATTACAGATGTCACAGAGTAGTTTCCTAAAAAGATTCTTTCCAGTTTTTGTCTGAGGCTATTTCCCTTTTCACCTTCGGCATCAACAGGCACCCGAATATCACTTGGTACCTGTTTCTCCAAAAGGGCTTCCCCGACGCTGTATGAGAAGAGAGGCATAACACTGTGTCTGGAATGCACACCTCACAGGGCAGTTCCTCGGAAGGCTTCTCTCCAGTTTTGTCTGAACATATTTCCTTTTTCACCGTTAGCATCAAAGTGCTCCTGAATATCCCATCACACGCTAAATATACACAGGGCTAAAAATCTACTCAATGAAAAGAGAGGCTTATCTGAGTGAGAGGCATTAAGATGACACAGAACAGCTTCACAGATAGCTTTCTTCTGAATTTTACCTGAGTTTATTTCTTTCTCCATATTCTAAGGATCATTCCCAAATGTACTTCCTCAGATTCCACAAAAACAGTGATTTCAAGCTGCTCAATCCAAAGAAAGGTTTAACTCAAGGAGATGAATACACACATCACAAAGCAATTTCTCAGAATGTTTCTCTGCAGATTTCATCAGAAGACGTTTCCTCGCTCACCACAAGCCTCCAGGTGTCACTAAACATCACTTCACATATTCTTCAAAGACAGAGTTTCAAAACTGGGAAACACAGAGTAAGCATTAACTCTGTGAAGTGAATGCACATTTCAGAGAGCAGATTCTTGGAACGCTTCTTCCTCAATTTTATTTTGGTATATTTCACTATTCGCCATAATCCTCAATACGTTCCGAAATATCACTTTTTCAGTTTCATAGGACCAGTGTGTAAACACTGCCTTGTGAGAAAAGAGGTATAACTCCCTGAGAGGAATGCATATATCACAAAGTAGTTACTCAGAAAGCTTCTATCCAGTTTTTATCTAAAGGTATCTCCTCTTTCACCATAGGCCTGAAAGTGCTCCCGAACATCCCTTCACAGATATGTGCATGATGGAGTTTCCAAACTGCATAATATAATTAAAGTTTTATCTATATGGGACTAATAAATATATCTAATACAAAGCACTTTCACAGAAGTTCTATCCAGTTTTTGTCTGAGGATATTTCCTTTTTCACCATAGTTCAGAATGTGCTCCCGAAGGTCCTTTCGTGGATCCATCCATGACAGTTTCCATGCTGCGTAATGTAAAGAAAGCTTTATCTTTGTGACATGATTACTCATATCCAGAGTAGTTTCCTAGAAAGCTTCTTTCCAGTTTTTTTCTGAGGCTATTTCCCTTTTCAATATCACCATCAACACGCTCCCGAATGTCAGTTGGTGCCTGTTTCTTCAAAAGGGTTTCCCCAACGGTGTATGAGAAGAGAGGTATCACACTGTGACTGGAATGAACAGATCACAAAGCAATTCCTCGGAAATCTTCTCTCCAGTTTTTGTCTGAACTTATTTCCTTTTCCTTTTCTCACTGTAAGCCTCAAAGCCCTCCAGAATATCCCTTTGCAGAATCAAGAAAAGCAGTGTTATGATACAGTTCAATGAAAAGAGAAGCTTAACTGTGTGAGTGGAATTCACTTGAAAAAGAGCAGTTTCACAGAAAGCTTCCTTCTGCTTTCTGTCTGAGGTTATTTATTTTTCAGGATATTCTAAAGAGCATTTCCAAATGTCCTTTCTCAGATTCCACAGAAACAGTGATTACAAACTGCTCAATCCAAAGAATGATTTAACTCTATGTGATGAATACAAACATCACAAAAGAGTTGCGCAGAAACCTTCTCTCCGATTTTCGATGGAAGACATTTCCTTGCCTCACACAGGCCTCCGGTCACCACTTATTATCCCTTTGCAGAACCCTCAAAGACTGACTTTCACACTGGGAAATGTAGAGTAACATTTAAACGTGTGAAAAGAAGGACATGTCAGAGAGCAGATTCT
>NW_012118021.1:258173-273593 GCF_000951035.1 Colobus angolensis palliatus
TGTGAAAAGAAGGACATGTCAGAGAGCAGATTCTTCTAGTGCTTCTTTCTGTTTTTTATTGGACGTCATTTCACTTGTTTCCATAGTCTTCAATGTGCTCCGAACATCACACTTTTGCATTACAGGAACAGTGTTCAAACTGTGCCTTATGAGAAGAAAGTTGTTACTCCATGAATGAAATGCTCACATCGCCAAGCAGTTTCTCAGAAAGCTTCACTCCAGTTTTTATCTGACTATATTTCCTATTTCACCATAGGCACAAATGTGATTCCAAAGATCCCTTCGCGGGTCCATCCACGAAGGAGTTTCCTAGCTGCATAATCTAAAGAAAGCTTCATCTATGTGAGATGAATGAACATGGCAAAAAGCAGATTCACAGAAAGCTTCTTTCCAGTTTTTATTGGAAGATATTTCCTTTTTCACCATAGTCCAGAATGTGCTCCTGAAGGTCCCTTCGTGGATCTGTCCATGACAGTTTCCAAGCAGTGTAACATAAAGAAAGCTTTATCTATGTGTGATGATTACACATATCACAGAGTAGTTTCGTAGAAAGCTTCTTTCCAATTTTTTATCTGAGGCTATTTTCCTTTTCACCATCGGCCACAATATGATCCCGAATATTACTTGGTACCCGTTTCTCCAAAAGTGTTTCCCCGACTCTGTATGAGAAGAGAGGTATAACACTGTGACTGGAATGCACACATCACAAGGCAATTCCTCGGAAAGCTTCCCTCCAGTTTCGGTCTGAACATATCTCCTTTTTCACCGATAGCCTCAAAGTGCTCCGGAATATCCCATCAAACGCTAAACATAGACAGGGTTAGAAAACTACTCAAAGAAAAGAGAGTCTTAACTGAGTGAGAGGAATTAAGATGACACAGGGTAGTTTCAGAGAAAGCTTCCTTCTGGATTTTAACTGAGGATATTTCTTTCTCCGTATTCTAAGGATGGTTCCCAAATGTCCTTCCTCAGATGCCACAAAAACAGTGATTTCAAGCTGATTAATACAAAGAATGGTATAACTTTATGAGATGAAAACACACATTGCAAAGCAGTTGCTCAGAAAGTTTCTCTGCAGGTTTCATCGAAGACGTTTCTTTATTCACCACAAGCCTCCAGGTGTCACTAAATATCCCTTCACAGATTCTTCAAAGACAGAGTGTCAAAACTGGGCAACATAGAGTAAGAATTAACTCTGTGAAGTGAATGCACATATCAGAGAGCAGATTCTTGGAACACTTCTTCCTCGATTTTATTTTAGTATATTTCACGATTCGCCATAGTTCCCAATGTGCCCTGAATATCATTTTGTCGATTTCACAGGAACAGTGTTCTAACACTGCCTTGTGAGAAAAGAGGTATAAGTCCATGAGTGGAATGCATACACCACAGAGTAGTTTCTCAGAAAGCTTCTATCCAGTTTTTATCTGAAGATATCTCCTCTTTCATCGTAGTCCTGAATGTTCTCCCGAATGTCCCTTCATGGATCCGTTCATGACAGAGTTTCTAAACTGTGTAATATAAGAAAAGTTTTAACAATGCGAGATGAGTAAGTATATCTAACACAAAGCAGTTTCACAGAAATCTCCTTTCCAGTTTTTGTCTGAGGATATTTTATTTTTCACCATATCCGTCCCTGTACTCCCGAATGTCTCTTGGTAGCTTTTTCTCCAAAAGGAATTCCGCAATCCTCTATGATACGAAAGGTATATTTCTGTGAGTGGAATGCACATGTCACAAGGCAGCTCCACAGAAAGCTTCTCTCCAGTTTCTGTCTAAAGATGTTTCCTTTCTAACCATAACCCTCGAAGCGCTCCAGAATATCCCTTCACAGACTAAACATAAATAGTGTGATGATACTGATCAATGAAAAGAGAAGCTTAACTGTGTGAGCGGAATACACGCGACACAGGGTACTTTAACAGAAAGCTTCCTTCTGGATTTGCTCTAATATTATTTCTTTTTCTGGGTATTCTAAAGAGTGTTTCCAAGTGTTCTTCCTCAGATTCCACAGAAGCACTGATTTCAAGCTGCTCAATTCAAAGAGAGATTTAACTTTCTGAGATGAATGCAAACATCACAAAAAAGTTGCCCAGAAAGCTTCTCTCCAATTTTCGATGGAAGATATTTCCTTCCCTCACACAGGCTTCCGGTTACCACTTACGATCCCTTCACAGAAGCCTCAAAGAATCACTTCCAAACTGGGAAATGTAGAGTAAGTTTAACCCTGTTAAAAGAATGGACATGTCTGAGAGCCGTTTCTTCGAGTACTTCTTTCTGTTTTTTATTGGATGACATTTCACTTTTTGACATTGTCTTCAATGTGCTCCGAATACCAGTCTTTTGGTTTTACAGAAACAGTGTTCAAACTCTGCCTTATGAGAAGAAAGTTATAACACCCTGAGTGGAATGCACACATCACCAAGCAGTTTTTCAGAAAGCTTCTCTCCAGTTTTTATCTGACTACATTTGCTATTTCACCATAGGCAAGAATGTGATTCCAAGTATCCCATCTCAGATCCATCTACGAGGGAGTTTCCAAGCTGCATAATACAAAGAAAGCTTCATCTATGTGGGTTGAACAAACATAGCAAAAACCAGATTCACAGAAAGCTTCTTACCAGTTTTTATCTGAAGATATTTCCTTTTACACCCTAGTCCTGAATGTGCTCCCGAAGCTCCCTTTGTGGATCCGTCCATGACAGTTTCCAAGCTGTGTAATGTAACGAAAGCTTCATCTATTTGAGAGGATTACACATATCACTTAGTAGTTTCCTAGAAAGCTTCTTTCCAGTTTTTGTCTGAGGCTATTTCCCTTTTCACCATTAGCATCAACATGCTCCAGAATATCACTTGGTACCTGTTTCTCCAAAATGGTTTCCCTGACGCTGTATGAGGAGAGAGGTATAACACTGTGACTGGAATGCACACGTCACAAAGCAGTTCCTCGGAAAGCTTCTCTCCCATTTCAATCTGAACGTATTTCCTTTTCCACCATAAGCCTCAAAGTGCACCTGAGTATTCCATCACACACTAAACATACATAGGGTTAGAAAACTACTCAATGAAAAGTGAGGCTTAACTGAGTGAGAGGAATTATGATGACACAGGGAAGATTCACAGAAAGCTTCCTTCTGGATTTTACCTGAGGATATTTCTTTCCCCATATTCTAAGGATGGTTCCCAAGTGTCCTGGCTCAGATTCCACAAAAACAGTGATTTCAAGCTGCTCAATACAAAGAATGGTTTAACTCTATGAAACGAATACACACATCACAAAGCAGTTGCTCAGAACGTTTCTCTGCAGGTTTCATTGGAAGACGTTTCTTCGCTCACCACAAAATCCGGGCATCACTAAATATCCCTTCACAGATACTTCAGAGACAGAGTTTCCAAACTGGGCAACATAGAGTAAGCATAAACTCTGTGAAGTGAATGCACATATCAGAGAGCAGATTCTTGGAATGCTTCTTTCTCAATTTAATTTCAGTATATTTCATATTCGCCATAGTCCTCAATGCGTTCTGGAAATAACACTTTTTCGGTTTCCCAGGAACAGTGTTCTAACACTGCCTTGTGAAAAAGAGGTAAAACTCCCTGAGTGAAATGCATACATCACAAAGTAGTTTCTCAGAAAGATTCTATCCAGCTTTTATCTGAAGATATCTCCTTTTAAACTGTAAGCCAGAATGTGTCCCGGACGTCCCATTGCAGATCTGTGCATGACGGAGTTTCCAAACTGCATAATATAATTAAAGTTTTAATGATGCGAGATGAATAAATATATCTAAGACAAAGGAGTTTCACAGAAATCTTCTTTCCAGTTTTTGTGTTAGGATATTTCCTTTTCCACCATAGTCGTCGCAATACTCCCGAATATCCCTTGGTAGCTCTTTCTCCAAAAGAAATTCCGGAATCCCCTAGGAGAATAAAGGTATATTTCTTCCTGTGGAATGCACACGTCACACAGTATCTCCTCAGAAAGCTTCTCTCCGGTTTCTATCTGAAGATGTTTCCTTTCTCACCATAAGCCTCAAAGCCCTCCAGAGTATCCCTTCGTGGATTAAACAAAAACAGTGTTATGATACAGCTCAATGGAAAGAGAAGCTTAAGTGTGTGAGCGTAATTCACGTGACACAGATCAGTTTCACAGAAAGCTTCCTTCTGTTTTCTCTCTGAGAATATTTCTCTATACGGATATTCTAAAGAGTGTTTCCAAATGTACTTTCTCTGATTCCACCGAAACAGTGATTTCAAACTGCTCAATCCAAAGAAAGATTTAACTCTATGAGATGAATACAAAGATCTCAAAACAGTTGCGCAGAAAGCTTCTCTCCACTTTTCGATGGAAGACATTTCTTTGCCTCACACAGACCTCCCGTTGCCACTTACTATCCCTTTGCAGAGACCTGAAAGACTGACTTACAAACTGGGAAATGTAGAGTAAGCTTTAACCCTGTGAAAAGAATGGACATGTCAGAGAGCAGTTTCTGCGAGTGCTTCTTTCTGTTTTTTATTGGGTGACATTTCACTTTTTGCCATAGTCTTTAATATGCTTTGAATATCACTCTTTTGGTTTCACAGGACCAGGGTTCAAACTGTGCCTTAGGAGAAGAAAGTTACAACCCTCTGAGTGGACACATCACGAAGCAGTTTCTCAGCAAGCTTCTATCCAGTTTTTATCTGACTATATTTCCTCTTTCACCATTGGCCTGAATGTGATCCCAAATATCCCTTCGTGGATCCATCCATGAGGGAGTTTCCAAGCTGCGTAATGTAAAGAAAACTTCATCAATGTGAGATGAATAAACATACCAAAAAGCAGATTCAAAGAAAGCCTCTTTCCAGTTTTTATCTGAAGATATTTCCTTTTTCACCATAGTACAGAATGTACTCTCGAAGGTCCCTTCGTGGATCCATCCATGACAGTTTCCAAGCTGCGTAATGTAAAGAGAGCTTTATCTATGTGAGATGATTACACATATCACAGAGTAGTTTCATAGAACGCTTCTTTCCAGTTTTTTCTGAGGGTATTTCCCTTTTCACCATCGGCATCAACATGCTCCCCAATATCACGTGGTACCTGTTTCTCCAAAATTGTTCCCCGATGCTGTATGAGAAGACATGTATAACACTGTGACTGGAATGCACACATCACAAAGCAGTTCCTCAAAAAGCTTCTCTCCAGTTTCGATCAGAACATATATCCTTTTTCACCATTAGCCTCAAAGTGCTCCCACATATCCCATCACACACTAAACATACACAGGGCTAGAAAACTGCTCAATGAAAAGAGAGGGTTAGCTGAGCAAAAGGAATAAAGACGACACAGAGCAGTTTCACAGAAAGCTTCCTACTGGATTTTACCTGAGGATATTTCTTTCTCCATATTTTAAGGATCATTCCCAAATGTCCTTCCTGAGATTCCACAAAAACAGTGATTTCAAGCTGCTGAATCCAAAGAATGGATTAACTCCAGGAGACGAGTACACACATTGCAAAGCAGTTGCTCAGAACTTTTCTCTGCATGTTTCACGGAAGACGTTTCCTCACTCACAACAAGCCTCCGGGCATCACGAAATATCCTTTCACAGATTCTTCAAAGTCAGAGTTTCAGAACTGGGCAACATAGAGTAAGCATTAACTCTGTGAACTGAATGCACATATCACAGAGCAGATTCTTGGAATGCTTCTCCCTCGATTTTATTTCAGTATATTTCACTATTTGCCATAGTCCTCAATGTGTTCCGAAATATCACTTTTTTGTTTTCACAGGAACAGTGTTCAAACAGTGCCTTGTGAGAAAAGAGGTATAACTCCCTCAGTGGAATGCATACATCACAACGGAGTTTCTCAGAAAGCTTCTCTCCAGTTTTTATCTGAAAACATCTCTTCTTTCACCATAGGTCTGAATGTGCTCCCGAATTTCCTTTCATGGATATGTGCTTGACGGGGTTACCAAACTATGTAATATAATTAAAGTTTTAATGATGCGAGATGAATAAATATATCTAACACAAAGCAGGTTCACAGAAATCTTTTTTCCAGTTTTTGTCTGAGGATATTGCCTTTTTCACAATAGCCCACTCCCGAATATCTCTTGGTAGCTCTTTATCCAAAAGGGATTCCGGAATCCTCTAGGAGAAGAAAGGCATGTTTCTGTGAGTGAAATGCACACGTCATAAGGCAGCTCCTCAGAAAGCTTCTCTCCAGTTTCTATCTGAAGACGTTTCTTTTCTCACTGTAAGCCTCAAAGCCCTCCAGAATATCCCTTCGCAGACTAAACAAAAACAGTCTTGTGATACAGCTCAATGAAAAGAGAGGCTTAACTGTGTGAGTGGAATTCACGTGACACAGAGCAGTTTCACAGAAAGCTTCCTTCTGGTTTCTCTCTGAGGTTATTTCTTTTTCAGGATATTCTAAAGAGCGTTTCCAAATGTCCTTTCTCAGATTCCACAGAAACAGTGATTTCAATCTGCTATATCCAAAGAATGATTTAACTCTATGACATCAATACAAACATCACAAAAGTGATGCGCAGAAAGCTTCTCTCCGATTTTCGATGGAAGACATTTCCCTGCCTCACACACGCCTCCAGTCGCCACTTACTATCCCTTTACAGAACCCTCAAAGACCGACTTTCAAACTGGGAAATGTAGAGTAAGCTATAATCCTGTGAAAAGAATGGACATGTCAGAGAGCAGTTTCTGCGAGTGCTTCTTTCTGTTATTTTTGGATGACATTTCACTTTTTGCCATAGTCTTCAGTGTGCTCTGAATATCACACTTTTGGTTTTACAGGAAACAAGTTCAAACTGTGCCTTATGAGAAGAAAGTTATAACCCTCTGAGTGGAATGCACGCATCACCAAGCAGTTTCTCAGAAAGATTCTGTGCAGTTTTCATCTGATTATATTTCCTATTTCAACTTAGGTCCGAATGTGATCCCAAATATGCCTTTGCGGATGAGGAAGTTTCCAGACTGCATAATGTAAAGAAAGCGTTATCTCTGTGAGATGAATAAACATAGCAAAAAGCAGATTCACAGAAAGCTTCTTTCCAGTTTTTATCTGAAGATATTTCCTTTTTCACCATAGTCCTGAATGTGCTCCTGAAGGTCCCTTCTTGGATCCGTACATGACAGTTTTCAAGCTGCATAATGCAAAGAAAGCTTTATGTATGTGAGATGATTACGCATATCACCGAGTAGTTTCCTAGAACGCTTCTTTCCAGGTTTTGTCTGAGGCTATTTCCTTTTTAACCATCGGCATCAATAGGCTCCCGAGTATCACTTGGTACATGTTTCTCCCAAAGAGTTTCCCCGACGCTGTATAAGAAGAGAGGTATAACACTGTGACTGGAATGCACACGTCACAAAGCAGTTTCATGGAAAGCTTCTCTCCAGTTTCGGTCTGAACATATTTCCTTTTTCATTGTTAGCCTCAAAGTGCTCCTGAATATCCCATCAAATGCTAAATATACACAGAGCTGGAAAACTGCTCAATGAAAGGAGAGGCTTATCTGAGTGAGAGGAATTAAGACGACTCAGAGCAGTTTCACAGAAATCTTCCCTCTGAGTTTTGCCTGAGGATATTTCTTTCTCCATATTCTAAGGATCTTTCCCAAATGTCCTTCCTCAGATTCCACAAAAACAGTGATTTCAAGCTGCTCAATCCAAAGAAGGGTTTAACTCTAGGAGACGAATACACACATTGCAAACCAGTTGCTGAGAACGTTTCTCTGCAGGTTTCATCGGAAGACGTCTCCTCTCTCACCACAAGCCTCCAGGAGTCACTAAATATCCCCTGACAGATTCTTCAAAGACAGAGTGTTGAAACTGGGTAACATAGGGTAAGCATTAACTCTGTGAAGTAAATGCACATATCAGACAGCAGATTCTTGGAACGCTTCTTCCTCGATTTTATTTCAGTGTATTTCACTCTTTGCCATAGTCCTCAATACATTCTGAAATATCACTTTTTAGTTTTCACAGGAACAGTGTTCAAACACTATCTCGTGAGAAAAGAACATATCTACCTGAGTGGAATGCATACATCACAAAGTAGTTTCTCAGAAAGCTTCTATCCAATTTTTATCTGAAGATATCTCCTCTTTCACCATAGGCCTGCATGTACTCCCGATTGTCCCTTCATGGATCTGTGCATGATGGAGTTTCCAAACTGTGTAATATAATTAAGCTTTTAACTATGCAAGATGAATCAATATATCTAACACAAAGCAGTTTCACAGAAATCTTCTTTCCAGTTCTTGTCTGAGGATATTTCCTTTTTCACCATAGTCTTTGCTATACTCCCGAATATCCCTTGGTAGGTTTTTCTGCAAAATGGATTTCAGAAACCCCTAAAAGAAGACAGGTATATATCTGTGTGTGGAATGCACATGTGAGAAAGCAGCTCCTCAGAAACCTTCTCTCCAGTTTCTATATGAAGACATTTCCTTTCTCACCGTAAGCCTCAAAGCCCTCCAGAATATCCCTTTGCAGACTAAAAAAAAAACAGTGTTATGATGCAGCTCATGTAACGAGAAGCTTAACTGTGTGAGTGGAATTCACGTGACACAGAGCAGTTGAACAGAAAGCTTCCTTCTGGTTTCTCTCTGAGGTTATTTATTTTCAGGATATTCTAAAGAGCATTTCCAAATGTCCTTTCTCAGATTATACAGAAACAGTGATTTCAAACTGCTCATTCCAAAGAATCATTTAAGGCTATGAGATGAATACAATCATCACAAAAGAGTTGCCCAGAAAGCTTCTCTCCAATTTTTGATGGCGGACATTTTCGTGCTAGACACAGGCCTCCAGGCACCATCTACTATCTCGTAGCAGAAACCTCAAACACCGACTTTCAAACTAGGAAATGTAGAGTAAGCTTTAACCCTGTGAAAAGAATGGACAGGCCAGAGAGCAGTTTCTTTGAGTGCTTCTTGCTGTTTTTCATTGAACGACATTTCACTTTTTGCCATAGTCCTCAATGTGCTCCGATTATCACTTTTTGGTTTTAAAGGAACAGTGTTCAAACTCTGCCTTAGGAGAAGAAAGTTATAACTCCCTGAGTGGAATGCACACATCACCAAGCAGTGTGTCAGAAAGCTTCCTTCCAGTTTTTATCTGACTGTATTTCCTCTTTCACCATAGGCCTGAAGGTGATCCCAAATATCCCTTCACGGATCCATCCACGAGGGAGTTTCCAAGCTGGGTAATATAAAGAAAGCTTCATCTATGTGAGATGAGTAAACATAGCAAAAAGCAATTTCACAGAAAGCTTCTTTCCAGTTTTTATCTGAAGATATTTCCTTTTCCACCATAGTCCAGAATGTGCTCCCAAACGTCCCTTCATGGATCCGTCCATGACAGTTTCTGAGTTGTGTAATGTAAAGAAAGCTTTATCGATGTGAGATGACTACACATATCACACAGTAGTTTCCTAGAAAGCTTATTTCCAGTTTTTTTCTGGGGCTATTTCCCTTTTCACCATCAGCATCAACATGCTCCCGAATATCCCTTGGTACCCGTTTCTCCAAAAGGGTTTCCCCCACGCTGTATGAGAACAGAGGTATAACACTGTGAGTGGAATGCACACATCACAAAGCCGTTCCTCGGAAAGCTTCTCTCCAGTTTCGGTCTGAACATATTTCCTTTTTCACCAATAGCTGGAAAAAGCTCCCGAATATCCCATCACACACTAAACATACACAGGGCTAGAAAACTTCTCAATGAAACGGGAGGCTTAACAGAGTGAGAGTAATTAAGATGACACAGAGCAGTTTCACAGTAACCTTCCTACTGAATTTCTCCTGAAGATATTTCTTTCTCCATATTCTAAGGATCATTCCAAAATGTCCTTCCTCAGATGCCGTAAAAACAGTGATTTCAACCTGCTAAATCCAAGGAATGATTTAACTCTATGAGGCGAATACACAAATCGCAAGGAAGTTGTTCAGAAAGTTTCACTGCATGTTTCATCGGAAGACAATTCCTAGTTCCACATAAGCCTCCGGGTGTCACTAAATATCCCTTGACAGATTCTTCAAATATAGAGTTTCGAAACTGAGCAACATAGAGTAAGCATTAACTCTGTGAAGTGAATGCACATATCAGAGAGCAGATTCTTGGAATGCTTCTTCCTCGATTTTATTTCAGCATATTTCACTATTTGCCATAGTCCTCAATGCGCTCCGAAATATCACATTTTCGGTTTCACAAGAACAGTGTTCAAAAACTGCCTAGGGAGAAAAGTGGTATAACTCCCTGAGTGGAATGCATACATCACAAAGTAGTTTCTCAGAAAGCTTCTATCCAGTTTTTATCTTAAGATATCTGCTCTTTCACCGTAAGTTTGAATGTGCTCTCGAATGTCCCTTCACGGATCCGTGCATGAAGGTGTTTCCAAACAGCACAATAAAAGAAATTTTCTAACTCTGCGAGATTAATAAATATATATAACATAAAGCAGTTTCACAGAAATCTTTCCAGTTTTTGTCTGAGGATACTTCCTTCTTCACCAGAGCTGTCCCTATACTCTTGAATGTCTCTTGGTAGCTTTTTCTCTGAAAGGGATTCCGGAATCCTCCAGGAGAATAAAGGTATATTTCTGTGAGTGGAATGCACACGTCAGAAAGCAGCTCCTCAGAAAGCATTTTTCTGGTTTCTATCTGAAGTCGTTTCCTTTCACACTGTGTGTCTCAATCCGCTCCTGAATATCCCTTCTCAGACTAAACCAAAACAGTGTTATGATACAGCTCAATGAAAAGAGAAGCTTAACTGTGTCAGCAGAATTCACGTGCTACAGAGCAATTTTACAGAAAGCTTCCTTCTGGTTTCTCTCTGAGGTTATTTCTTTTTCAGGATATTATAAGGAGCATTTCCAAGTGTCCTTTCTCAGATTCCACAGAAAGAGTGATTTCAAACTGCTCAATCCAAAGAATGATTTAACTCTATGAGATGAATACAAACATCACAAAAGAGTTATGCAGAAAACTTCTCTCCAATTTTCGATGGAGACATTTCCTTGCTCGACACATGCCTTCAGTTACCACTTACTATCCTTTCGCCGAACACTCAAAGGACGACTTTCAAACTGGTAAGTGTACAATAAGCTTAACCCTGTGAAAAGAATGGACATGACAGAGAGCAGTTTCTTCGAGTCCTTCTTTCTGTTTTCTATTAGACGACATTTCACTTTTTGCCATATTCTTCAATGTGCTCTGAATATCACTCTTTTGGTTTTACAGGAATAATGTTCAAAATGTGCCTTATGAGAAGAAAGTTAAAACCTCCTGATTGGAATGCTGACATCACCAAACAGTTTTACAGAAAACTTCTCTCCAGTTTTTATGTGACTATATTTCCTCTTTCACCATAGACCTGAATGTGATCCCAAACATGCTTTCGCTTATCCATCCATGAGGGAGTTTCCGAGCTGTGTAATGTAAAGAAAGCTTCATCTATGTGAGATGAATAAACATGGCAAAAAGCAGATTCACAGAAAGCTTCTTTCCAGTTTTTATCTGAAGATATTTCTTTTTTCACCATAGTCCTGAGTGTGCTCCCAAAAGTCCCTTCATGGATCTGTCCATGACAGTTTTCAAGCTGAGTAATGTAAGGAAACCTTTATCTCTGTGAGATGATTACACATATCACAGAGTAGTTTCCTAGAAAGCTTCTTTGCAAGTTTTGTCTGAGGCTATTTGTCTTTTCCTCATCAGCATCAACATGCTCTCGAGTATCACTTGGTACCTGTTTCTCCAAAAGGGTTTCCCTGACGCTGTATGAGAAGAGTGGTACAAGACTGTGAGTGGAATGCACGGGTCACAAAGCAGTACCTCGAAAACTTCTCTCCTGTTTTGGTCTGAACATATTGCCTTTTTCACCGTAAGCGTCAAAGTGCTCCCGAATGTCCCATCACACGCTAAACATACACAGGGTTATAAAACTACTCAACGTAAGTGTTTGGATAAACGGAGGCAAGATGGCGCACTTCTGGGTTCTTCATCACCAACTTTTCCCGCACGAGCGAAAATTCTGCCGGTGCCCAGGAAGGAGCAGACCAACCGGGCATGCGCCGGCTACATCAATCAGAAGAGACTACGATTTACCTGGTCACACCTACAGAACGCCCCCGACATGCCCGTGTTCCGCCTATTGACCACCCACTCCTAGAAAAGCCGCTCTCGGTGAGCGTCTCGCGCAGACTTCCCAGTCGCCCACTCTTGTCGGGACTGCATTAGGAACTCCGTCCGAGAGCTCCACGGGGCGACTCTCTTGGCCTCCTTTGCCGGAGGCCGACAGACCTCTCCCTACCCACCTTCTTCCCTGAAACTAGGTGACCAAAAATAAATTTGCAGTTTTGCTCCTACCCTTGCCTACTCGCTGGTTCTTTTGTGCTCGCTCTGGTGGTCTTAGAAAAACAAATCAGTTGGTGCCGAACCTGGCAGGAGACCCCTCCTCAGGGCCCCCAAGGTCCGGGGAGCCTCCTCCTCCTCCTTCCATGCCGCAGACGGACCAGGACCTGAGACCCGCTTCACTCATTTTCACGGCCTCTCTTGTGTAAGTGCCCTTGTCTCCCTTTACCTCCCTCAGCGAAAAATCCTGCACAGGTCCGAGGCCCACTTTTGAGCCACCAAGTGGCTCAGGAGACCCGTTCAGGATAGATACGTCTGCCTGAAGGTAATCTCCACCTTGGCTCCAAGAGCCTCCAGTCTGTCTCTGCTGGTTCCAAAGGACGCTTTGAAGCCAGGCAGAGATCCACTTCCATTTCCATTGTGTCCATTGTGCAAGTAAAGAGGAAACAAATGGGAAACCCCCAGTCCAAAGTGCCAAAGAGCACCCCTTTAGGGTGCCTCCTAGCCAATTTAAAAACCTTACAGCTCGAACAAGACCTTAGGAGGAAGCAGTTAATTTTCCTTTCCACTGTGGCGTGGCCCCAATACAAACTAGACAATCAGTCTCAGTGGCCACCAGAGGGCACCCTAGGGCGCAATGTTCTGACCAACCTCATCAATTTCTGCCAGCGGCTAGGCAAGTGGTCCGAAATTACTTACATACAAGTCTTTGGGCCTTACACTCTCATCCCGACATGTGTAGCTGGTGCTCTTTGGCCCAAGTTATGCTAGCCAAGGACGCCGGCTCACTGGAACCCGAAAAAGAGGAGTCTTCATTCATTTCTGTTCAGCCGGAGGACCTAGGCTTTCCCTCACTTCCGCCCTACACTTCTCCTCCTCCCTCCGTCCAGACTCCTCCTTCCTCTTCCTTAACTACTAGTAATCCACTCGGTCCTGTGCCTGCTTCGGGGCCCCCAGCTGGCGGTCTTGAGTCTCCTGTCTCTGCCCACACCCGCTCTAAGTGCCCTGCTGATGCCCTCACTCCTGCCCCACACCCTCCTACAGTGTTAGCACCTTTACAAGAGGTAGCTGGGGCAGAGAGGGTAGTCAGAGTACATGTCCCTTTTTCACTGGCCTATCTTTCCAAAATTGAGAAGCATTTAGGTGATTTCTCAGCTAATCCTACCATATACATAAAGGAATTTAGATACCTTTGTCAGGCCTATGACTTAACTTGGCTGACCTCCAGGTTATCCTAACCTCCACTCTGAGGAGCAAGAGTGCATCCTAGCAGCCGCCAGGCAGGACGCCAACCAACTACATTTAACTGATGCTGCCATCCCACTAGGGGAGCAGCAGTCCCCTCGGCAGACCCAGACTGGAACTACCAAGCAGGCCAGCCTGGGCGCTGTAGGCAAGACATAATGGTCCAGTGTTTGTTGGCTGGTATGCAAGCAGCCTCAAATAAAACTATAAATTTTAACAAATTAAAAGAAATTGTTCAAAATCCAGAAGAAAATCCAGCCACATTCTTAAATAGGCTGAGTGAGGTTCTAAAGCAATATACTTGGAATGATCCGGCCTCCCCCACAGAGGCCACCATTTTGGCGTCTTATTTAATTTCTCGATCAGCTCCTGACATTCGTAAAAAACTTCAAAAGCTAGAGGATGGTCCTCAGGCACCAATACAAGAACTGGTTAAATTAGCCTTTAAGGTCTATAACTCCAGAGAGGAGATGGCTGAAGCACAGCGACAGGCTCACCTTACACAGAAAGCACAGCTCCTAGCAGTGGCTTTACAGCCCAGTCATAACCCCAGGCCAGAGAGCACACACCCCGCAGACTCCAAAGCTACAGAAGGAGCCTGCTATAAGTGCGGCAAGGCAGGACACTATGCCAACAGGTGTCCGCAAGGTCCCCGAGCCCCAATGCAGCCTTGCTATAAGTGCAAGGCATCAGGAAATTGGGCCAGTGAATGTTCTAACCCTCATCCACCAGCAACCCCCTGCCCTGCTTGCCAACAGGGAGGACACTGGAAGTCTGATTGCCCCACCCTGAGAACAGGTGCCACGTCTCCATGTGACCCCCTTTCCCAGGATCCTGGGAGCTCCTTCCAGCTCCTACAGCTGGACAATGACAACTGAAGGTGTCGAGACTCGGGGACCCCCATCACCCTTGCCAAGCCACGGGTAACTCTCCTGGTAGCGGGTAAGACAATTAATTTTTTAATAGATAGTTGGGCTACCTATTCTGTTTTGCCGTCCTTCTCTGGACCTAGCCTTCCATCCAATATCTTTGTAGTAGGAGTAGACGGAAAGCCATCCACTCCACGAAAAACTCCACTCCTTAATTGCTGCCTGGCCAATAACTACTTTGCACACTCGTTCCTCATTATACCCCCATGCCCTACCCCCTTACTAGGCCGAGACATCCTGAGCATCTTAAAGGCCTCCATATACATTCCCACCAACCCATCCACTCCCCTTCAACCACCTCACGACCTGTTGCTCATGCTTTGTGTAGGCGCACACGCTCCTGCTATGTCACCCCCACCCCCCATCTTCCCTATTTCTGTACACCCTCAAGTGTGGGACACTTCCACCCTGGTCATAGCTGCCCGCCACCCACCAGTTCTTGTCAAGCTCAAAGATCCCACTCCTTTCCCAAACAGCCCCCAATTCTCTCTCTCTCCGATACATCTACAAGGTTTAAAGCCAATTATCACGCGACTACTTAGCCAACATATTCTTGTCCGCACACATTCCCCCTGTAACACTCCAATACTTCCAGTTAAGAAGACAGACGGAACGTATAGGTTAGTACAGGATCTTTGGCTAGTCAGTGAGGCTATCCGTCCAACGCACCCTGTAGTTCCCAACCCTTACACCCTTCTGTCCCATATCCCCACCAATTCTACTTATTTCACTGTGCTAGACCTTAAGGATACTTCCTTTACCATACCCCTACACACAGACTGCCAGTTCCTTTTTGCTTTCACATGGGAGGACCCAGACGCACATATCCCCACTCAACTGATGTGGACCGTCCTCCCACAAGGGTTCCAGGACAGCCCCCATTTCTTT
>NW_012118021.1:274108-276046 GCF_000951035.1 Colobus angolensis palliatus
ACCCCACATGGGCCTTTGTCCAACCCCGAGTTAATCTCGACTCATTTCACCCGCTTAAAAGCTTGCCTTCTCTCACAACCCACTCTCTCACTGCCCGATTTCCAGCGTCCCTTCCAACTCTTTACAGATGAAAGGCAGAAAGTGGCAGTTGGTCTTTTAGCCCAGCCTGTCGGCAACACCCACCACCCTGTGGCCTATGTATCCAAACAACTAGACCCAACTGTACAAGGCTGGCAACCCTGTCTGTGTGCATTAGCAGCGGCAGCCTGCCTGACACAGGAAGCAAAAAAGCTCATTAGAAGCAGTAACCTAACAGTCCTGTCCACACACCGTCTTCGGGATCTCATCTCTCATAAAAGTATTAGCCACTTAACTCCATCCCGGCTCCAACTTTTCCATCTCTTATTCATAGAAGACCCCACTGTTACTTTAGAAGTTTGCTCCTCTCTAAATCCAGCCACTTTACTGCCAGACTCTCTTAAACCACCCCATACTAAACATTCTTGTCCTGAGGTCCTGGAAGCTCAACCCCCACCAGCCACCTACACTTGCATCACCGGCCCCTTCAGAAGACACAACTAACCCTACTTGTGGATGGCAGCTCCTTTATCAACCCTCAAGGAAACAGACAGGCAGGATATGCAGTAGTTACCTCCTCCACAGTTTTAGAGGCAAAACCCCTACCACAAGGGACCACATCACAGCAGGCAGAACTCACTGCACTAACCAAGGCACTCCTACTATCAAAAGGAAAAACAGTAAACATATACACAGATTCTAAATATGCTTTTCTAATTGCACACACCCATGCAGTCATCTGGAAAGAGAGAGGGTTTTTAACCACCAGCAGTACCCCTATTATTAACAAAAACCAAATACTCAAACTACTAGATGCACTGTTGGCACCTTCCAAGGTAGCCATTATACATTGTAAAGGTCACCAAACTTCATCTAACCTGGTAGCAGCTGGCAACAATTTCGCTGACGTCACTGCCAAGTCAGCCACCGGATTTTCCACCCCTAAGCCTCCTTCTGTCTGTTTTCTCTCCCCCTAGTATGCCCCTAATTACACTCAGGAAGAAAAGGCTAAGCTATTACAAAATCCAGCAGCCAAACTAAGTACAGGTGACTGGATATATATTAATAACAAATTAGTCATTCCTGAAACACAACTCCATATCATTCTAACAGACATACATAATTCTTTACATATAGGACCCAAAGCCTTATACAATTTTCTAATTCCCCTCCTCCACTGTCCAACACTACAAAAACAATCAACCAGCAGTGCTCTACCTGCCTAAAGGCAAATCCTCAAGGTGCATTGCGTAATCCCCATCCCAGCTATCAACTCAGAGGACACCAACCAGGTGAAGATTGGCAAATTGATTTCACACATACGTCAAGATATAAAAATTTCAAATACCTCTTAACCCTTGTGGACACCTTTTCAGGGTGGATAGAGGCCTATCCTACCACAGGAGAAACAGCTAACATTGTTGCCTCTATACTCACTGAACATATTATCCCTAGGTTTGGCCTCCCGGTCACTCTTCAATCTGACAACGGTCCAGCATTCATCTCTAAGGTAGTCCAACAGGTGGCAGCCCTCCTACACATCACCTGGAAACTCCACATCCCTTATAGGCCTCAGTCTTCTGTTAAGGTGGAAAAGGCTAACGGACTCATCAAACAACAGCTCACCAAACTCTCAATCGAAACCCGGCAGTCATGGGTAACTCTCCTTCCCTTAGCCCTGACCTGGCTGCGGGCAGCACCTCAAAGCCCAACAGGCCTCAGTCCATTAGAATTAGTCTACGGATGGCCTCTAACCCTCCAGCAAATACCTTCCCTGCCTGCCCCTTTGGCGAACTACCTCCCATATCTCACTCTTCTCAGACAACTCCTAAGACAACATGCTGAGTTAGCACACCCTCC
>NW_012118021.1:276096-276428 GCF_000951035.1 Colobus angolensis palliatus
GCCCCTTTGGCGAACTACCTCCCATATCTCACTCTTCTCAGACAACTCCTAAGACAACATGCTGAGTTAGCACACCCTCCCCCAACAGACGCCTATAACCCACATCTCTCCCTCAGTCCCGGAGACCAAATATACATAAAAGATATCCAAGCCAAAGACTTACAGTCCAGGTGGAAAGGCCCATACACTGGCCTCCTGTCTACACATACAGCAGCAAAACTCCTAGGACACACGCCTTGGATTCATATTTCCCAGCTAAAAAGGGCCCCCACCGAGAACAATCAGTGGACATCAGCTCAACTTTCCCCCACTCGCCTCAAACTTACAAAACT
>NW_012118021.1:276847-278258 GCF_000951035.1 Colobus angolensis palliatus
TCCCCAGTGGCAGCCCCCTGCCCCTGGCCTTAAACACAACTGGTCAAACATCCCACAGTTTACTCACACTCCAGGTGCCACTATACCAAAATCCAAATAGCCCAATCCTTCCTTTTTGTTATTCAACCCCAAATTCATCCTGGGGTAATCATATTCAGGTGCCCAATGGAGGCCAAACAGCCCCCATTGGAGGCTATTTCTGGTGCAAGGGGTCCCTGTCTAAAACCTTTAACCAAACTGTCACAACTCAATCTCAATCTCTCTGTGTCCCAGTATCCTTAGTGCCCAGCCTCACCCAGTATAGCAAGGCTGAACTAGTCGAACTGACACTGCAGCTACACCCTCCAGCCAATCACTGACAAAAACGGGCTGTTTTCCTCCCTCTAGTTATTGGAATCAGCTGAAAGCCTGGCATCCCTGCAGCACCGAACTACCTCAATAGCCCAAGTAGCTGCCCAAAACAGGCGAGCCCTAGACTTGCTTACAGCAGAAAAAGGAGGCACTTGTCTCTTCCTTGGAGAAGAGTGCTGCTATTATGTTAGTGAGTCAGGCCTAGTAGACACGAACATTCAAACCCTCAATAAAAATAAAAACTGAAATACAGAACCTTAATACCCCAACCTTGCCAGGACTCTCCTTCTGGGTTTTGCCCATATTCCAACAAATGCTTCCATTTCTCATTCCTATACTAATACTGCACCTTATTTTATTCTTCATCCGTACGTCCAAATACCAACCATAGGCCCCGAGCTTAATGACGCCCCTTAACAGCAGGAGGTAGCCAGACAGACCAGGGCACCCCTTATCACTATTATCAATAAAAGATTGGACTGTTAGGATAAACGGAGGCAAGATGGCGCACTTCCGGGTTCTTCATCACCAACATTTCCTGCGCGCGTGAAAATGCAGCCAGCGCCCGAGAAGTTGCAGACCAAAAGGGCATGCGTCAGGTGACGTCAATCCGAAGAGACCAAGATTTGCCTGGTCGCACCTACGGAACACCCCTGACATGACCGTGCCCTGCCTATTGCCCTCCCAATCCTAGAAAAGCCGCTCCCGGTGAGCGTCTCATGTGGACTTCACATCCCCCCACTCCTATCGGGACTGCATTAGGAACTCCGTTAGAGAGCTCCATGGGGCGACTCTTTTGGCCTCCTTTACCGGAGGTCAAAGACCTCTCCCTACCCACCTTCTTCCCTGAAGCTAGGTGACCTAAAATAAATGTGCAGTTTTGCTCCTACTCTTGCCTACCCGCTGGTTATTTTGTGCTCACTCTGTTGGTCTTAGAAAAACAAATCAGTAAGGAGAGGCTTAAAAAAGTGAGAGAAACTAAGACAACACAGAGTAGTTTCACAGAAAGCTTCCTTCTGGATTTTACCTGAGGATATTTCTTTCTCCATGTTCTAAGGAT
>NW_012118021.1:281913-283430 GCF_000951035.1 Colobus angolensis palliatus
TCACTAAATATCCCTTCACAGATCCTTCAAAGACAGAATTTTGAAACTGGGCAACATAGAGTAAGCATAAATTCTGTGAAGTGAATGCGCATATCAGAGAGCAGATTCTTGGAACGGTTCTTTCTCGATTTTATTTCAGTATATTTCACTATTTGCCATAGTCCTCAATGCACTCCGAAATACCACGTTTTTGGTTACACAGGAAGTGTGTTTAAACACTGCCTTGTGAGAAAAGAGGTATAACTCCCTGAGCGGAATGAATACATCACAAGTACTTTCTCAGAAAGCTTCTATCCAGTTTTTATCTGAAGATATCTCCTCTGTCATCGTAGGACTGAATGTGCTCCCAAACGTCCCTTTGCGAATTCGTGCATGATGGAGTTTCCAAACTGCGTAATATAAGAAAGGTTTGAACTATGTGAGATGAATAGATATATCTAACACGAAGCAGTTTCACAGAAATCTTCTCTCCAGTTGTCTCTGAGGATATTTCCTTTTTCACCATAACCATCCCTGTACTCCCGAATGTCTCTTGGTAGCTTTTTTTCCAAAAGGGATTCCGGAATCCTCTAGGAGAAGAAAGGTATATTTCTGTGAGTGGAATGCACACTTCACAAAGCATTTCCTCGGAAAGCTTCTCTCCAGTTTCGTCTGAACAGACTTCATTTTTCAATGTAAGCCTCAAAGTGCTCCTGAATGTCCCATCACACGCTAAACATACACAGGGTTATAAAACTACTCAATGTAAGCAGAGGCTTAACTAAGCGAGAGGAATTAAGACGACACAGAGTAGTTTTAGAGAAAGCTTCCTTCTGGATTTTACCTGAGGATATTTCTTTCTCCATGTTCTAAGGATCATTCCCAAATGTCCTTCCTCAGATTCCACAAAAACAATGATTTCAATCTCCTCAATCCAAAGAACGGTTTAAATCTAGGAGACGAATAGACACATCACAAAGCAGTTGTTAAGAAAATTACTCTGCGTGTTTCATCAGAAGATGTTTTCTTGCTCACTGCAAGCCTCCCAGCGTCACTAAATATTTCTTCACATATTCTTCAAAGACAGAATTTCAAAATTGGGCAACATAGTGTAAGCATAAATTCTGTGAAGTGAATGCACATATCACAGAACAGATTCTTGGAACGCTTCATCCTCGAATTTATTTCAGTATATTTCACTATTCCCCATAGTCCTCAGTGTGCTCCAAAATATCACTTTTTTGTTTTCCCAGGAACAGTGTTCAAACACTGCCTTGTGAGAAAAGAGGTATAACTTCCTGAGTGGAATGCATAAATCAAAAAGTAGTTTCTCAGAAAGATTTTTTCGAATTTTTATCTGATGATATCCCCTCTTTCACTGAAGGCTAGAATGAGCTCCCAAATGTCCCTTTGAGGATCCGTGCATGACAGATTTTCCAAACTGCATAATATAAGAAAGGTTATAACTATCCAAGACGAATAGATATATCTAACATGAAGCAATTTTACAGAAATCTTCTTTCCAGTTTTTGTTTGAG
>NW_012118021.1:285402-285798 GCF_000951035.1 Colobus angolensis palliatus
CCTTGTAGTATACTTTAAAGTCAGGTAGCGTGATGCCTCCAGCTTTGTTCTTTTGACTTAGGATTTTCTTGGAAATGTGGGCTCTTTTTTGGTTCCATATGAACTTTAAAGCCGTTTCTTCCAATTCTGTGAATAAACACATTGGTAGCTTGATGGGGATGGCATTAAATCTATACATAACTTTGGGCAGTATGGCCATTTTCACGATATTGTTTCTTCCTATCCATGAGCATGGTATATTCTTCCATTTGTAAGTGTCTTCTTTTATTTCACTGAGCAGTGGTTTGTAGTTCTCCTTGAAGAGGTCCTTTACATCCCTTGTAAGTTGGATTCCTAGGTATTTTATTCTCTCTGAAGCAATTGTGAATGGAAGTTCATTCATGATTTGGCTCTCTG
>NW_012118021.1:291306-296009 GCF_000951035.1 Colobus angolensis palliatus
GAGCTTCCCAGCGGCTTTGTTTACCTACTTAAGCCTCAGCAATGGTGGGCGCCCCTCCCCAAGCCTCGCTGCTTCCTTGTGGTTAGATTGCAGACTGCTGTTTTAGCAAGGAGGGAGGCTCCGTGGCCATGGGACCCTGCTGGCCAGGTGTGGGTATAGTCTCCTGGTGTGCCCGTTTCCTTAAAGCTCAGTATTGGGGTGAGAATTACCCGATTTTCCAGGTGTTGTGTGTCTCAGTTCACCTGGCTAGGAAAAGGGATTCCCTTCCCCCTTGCACTTCCCAGGTGAGGCAATGCCTCACCCTGCTTCAGCTCTCACTGGTCAGGCTGCAGCAGCTGACCAGCACTGATTGTCCAGCACTCCCCAGTGAGATGAGCCCAGTCACTCCTTTGAAAATGCAGAAATCACTGGTCTTCTGTGTCGCTCCCGCCGGGAGTTGGAGACTGGAGCTGTTCCTATTCGGCCATCTTGCTCCGCCCTCTCCGTTCTCTCCAATTTTCGATGGGAGACATTTACTTGATCGACACAATCCTCCGGTTGCCTGTTACTATCACTTCGCAGAACCTCAGAAGCCGACTTTCAAACTGGGAAATATAGAGTAAGCTTTAACCTTGTGAAAAGAATGGGCATTTCAGAGAGCAGTTTCTTCATGTACTTCTTTCTGTTTTTTAGTGGACGACATTTCACTTTTTGCCATAGTCTTCAATGTGCTCCGAACATCACTCTTTTCATTTTACAGGAACACTGTTCAAACTGTGCCTTATGAGAAGAACATTAAAACTCCCTGAGTGGAATGCACACATCACCAAGCAGTTTCGCAGAAAGCTTCCCTCCAGTTTTAATCTCACTATATTTCCCATTTGACCATAGGCCCTAATGTGATCCCAAATATCCCTTTGGGGATCCAACCAGGAGGGAGTTTCCAAGCTGAGTAATGTAAATAAAGCTTCATCTATGTGAGCATAATAAACATAGAAAAAAGCATATTCACAGAAAGCTTCTTTCCAGTTTTTGTCTGAAGATATTTCCTTCTTCACCATAGTCCTGAGTGTGCTACTGAACGTCCCTTCGTGGATCCGTCCATGACAGTTTTCATGATGTGTAATGTAAGGAAACCTTTATCTCCCTGGGATGACTACACATATCACAGAGTAGTTTCCTAGAAAGCTTCTTTCCAGGTTTTGTCCTAGGCTATTTCCCTTTTCATCATTGGCATCAACATGCTCCCGAATATCACTTGGTACCTGTTTCGTCAAAAGGGTTTCCCCTGCACTGTATGAGAAGAGGGGTATAACACTGTGAGTGGAATGCACACGTCACAAAGCAGTTCCTCAGAAAGTGTCTCTCCAGTTTCTGTCTGAACATATTTCGTTTTTCACCGTAAGCCTCAAAGTGCTCCTGAATGTCCCATCACACCCTAAACATACACAGGGTTATGAAACTATACAACGTAAGGAGAGGCTCAACAAAGCTAGTGGAATTAAGATGACACAGAGTAGTTTCTCGGAAAACTTCCTTCTGGATTTTACATGAGGATATTTCTTTCTCTGTGTTCTAAGCATCATTCTCAAATGTCGTTCCTCAGATTCCACAAAAACAGTGATTTCAATCTGCTCAATCCAAAGAACGTTTTAAATATATGAGACAAATACACACATCGCAAAGCAGTTGCTCAGAAAGTTACTCTGCCGGTTTCATCGAAAGATGTTGCCTTGCTCACCACGAGCCTCTGGGTGTCACTAAATATCCCTTCACACTTTCTTCAAATACAGAATTTTGAAACTGGGCAACATAGAGTAAGCAGAAATTCTGTGAAGTGAATGCATGTATCAGAGAGCAGATTCTTGGAATGCTTCTTTCTCGATTTTATTTCAGTATATTTCACTATTTGCCATAGTCCTCAATGCACTCCGAAATATCAGGTTTTCGGTTACACAGAAACAGTGTTTAAACACTGTCTTGTGAGAAAAGATGTATAACTCCCTGAATAGAATGCATACATCACAAGCAGTTTCTCAGAAATCTTCTATCCAGTTTTTATCTGAAGATATCTCCTCTTTCACCGTAGGCCTGAATGTGCTCCCATATGTCCCTTCATGGATTCGTGTATGACGGAGTTTCCAAACTGCATAATATAAGAAAGGGTTGAACTATGCGATATGAATAGATATATCTAACACGAAGCAGTTTCACAGAAATCTTTCCAGTTTTGTCTGAGGATATTTCTTTTTTCATCATAACCGTCCCTGTACTCCCAAATGTCTCTTGGTAGATTTTTCTCCAAAAGATATTCTGGAATCCTCTAGCAGCAGAAAGGTATATTTCTGTGAGTGGAATGCACCCATCACAAAGCAGATCCTCAGAAAGCTTCTCTCCAGTTTCTAGCTGAAGAAGTTTCCTTTGTCACCATTACCCTCAAATCGCTTCTGAATATCCCTTTGCAGTCTAAGCAAAATCAGTGTTATGATACGGCCAAATGAAAAGGGAAGATTATCTGTGTGAGCGGAATTCACGTGACACAGAGCAGTTTCACAGAAAGCTTCCTTGTGGTTTCTCTCTGAGGTTATTACTTTTTCAGGATATTCTAAAGAGCATCTCCAAATGTCCTTTCTCAGCTTCCATAGACACAGTGATTTCAAACTGCTCAATCCAAAGAATGATTTAACTCTTTGAGATGAATACAAACATCACAAAAGAGTTGCGCAGAAAGCTTCTCTCCAATTTTCGATGGGAGACATTTCCTTGCTTGACACAGGCCTCCGGCTGCCACATACTATCCCTTCGCAGAACCCTCAGAAGCCGAATTTTAAACTGGGAAATGTAGAGTAAGCTTTAACCCTGTGAAAAGAGTGCACTTGTCAGACAGCAGTATCTTCGAGTGCTTCTATCTGTTTTTTATTGGACTACATTTCACTTTTTGCCATAGTCTCCAATGGGCTCCGAATATCCCTCTTTTGCTTTTCCAGGAACAGTGTTCAAACTGTGCCTTATGAGAAGAACATTAAAACTCCCTGAGTGGAATGCACACATCACCAAGCAGTTTCTCAGAAAGCTTCTCTCCAGTTTTTATCTGACTATATTTCCTCTTTAACCATAGGCCCGAATGTGATCCCAAATATCCCTTCGTGGATTCACAGAAAGCTTCTTTCCAGTTTTTATCTGAAGATATTCCCTTTTTCTCCATAGTCCTGTGTGAGCTCCCTGAAGTCCCTTCGTGGATACGTCCATGACAGTTTCCAAGCTGCGTAATGTAAAGAAAGCTTTATCTATGTCAGTTGATAACACATCACAGAGTAATTTCCTAGAGAGCTTCTTTTCAGTTTTTGTCTGAGGCTATTTCCCTTTTGACCATCAGCATCAACATGCTCCTGAATATCACTTGGTAACTGTTTCTCCAAAAATGGTTTCCCCAACGCTGTATGAGAAGAGAGGTATAGCACTGTGAGTGGAATGCACATGTCTCAAAGCCATTCCTCGGAAAGCTTCTCTCCAGTTTCGGTCTGAACATACTTCCTTTTTCACCGTTTGCCTCCAAGTGCTCCCGGATATCACACTCTAAACATACACAGTGTTAGAAAAATGCTCAATGAAAAGACAGGCTTCACTGAGCGAGAGGAATTAAGCCGACACAGAGCAGTTTTCCAGTAATCTTCCTTCTGGCTTTTACCTGAGGATATTTCATTCTCCATATTCTAAGGACCATTCCAAAATGTCCTTCCTCAGATTCCACAGAAACAGTGATTTCAAGCTGTTCAGTCTAAAGAATGGTTTAACTCTATGAGATGAAAACACACAATGCAAAGCAGTTGCTCAGAAAGATTCTCTGCAGGTTCCATCAGAAGACATTTCCCTGCTCACCACAAGCCTGTGGGCATCACAAAATATCCCTTCACAGATCCTTCAAAGACAGAGTTCCAAAACTGAGCAACATAGAGTAAGCATTAACTCTGTGAACTGAATGCACATATCAGAGAGCAGATTCTTGAACGCTTCTTCCTCTATTTTATTTCAGTATTTTTCACTATTCGCCATAGTCCTCAAAGCGTTCCAAAATATAACATTTTTGGTTTTACAGGAACAGTGCTCAAACATTGCCTTGTGAGAAAAGAGGTATAACTCCCAGAGTGGAATGCATACATCACAAAGTAGTTTCTCAGAAAGGTTCCTTTTTTTTTTCATTATACTTTAAGTTCTAGGGTACATGTACATAACGTGCAGGTTTGTTGCATATGTATACTTTTGCCATGTTGGTGTGCTGAACCCATCAACTAATCAGAACCCATCAATTGTTCATTTATATCAAGTATAACTCCCAATGCAATCCCTCTGCACTCCCCCCTTCTGATGATAGGACCCGTTGTGTTATGTTCCCATTCCGGAGTCCAAGTGATCTCATTGTTCAGTTCCCACCTATGAGTGAGAACATGCAGTGTTTGGTTTTCTGTTCTTGTGATAGTTTGCTGAGAATGATTGTTTCCAGCTGCATCCATGTCCCTAGAAAGGATGCAAACTCATCCTTTTTTATGGCTGTATAGTATTCCATGTTGTATATGTGCAACATTTTCTTAATCCAGTCTGTCACTAATGGACATTTGGGTTGATTCCAAGTCTTTGGTATTGTGAATACTGATGCAATAAGCATACGTGTGCATATGTCTTTATAGCAGCATGATTTATGATCCTTTGTGTACATACTCAGTAAT
>NW_012118021.1:302084-310177 GCF_000951035.1 Colobus angolensis palliatus
GCAATGCCTCACCCTGCTTCAGCTCTCGCTGGTTAGGCTGCAACAGCTGACCAGCACTGATTGTCCAGCACTCCCTACTGAGATGAACCCAGTACCTCAGTTGAAAATGTGGAAATCACTGGTCTTCTGTGTCACTCGCGCTGGGAGTTGGAGACTGGAGCTGTTCCTATTCGGCCATCTTGCTCCACTGGCCTGAGGTTATTTCTTTTTCAGGATATTGTAAAGAGCATTTCCAAATGTCCTTTCTCAGACACCACAGAAACAGTGATTTCAACTGCTCAATCCAAAGAATGATTTAACTCTATGAGATGAATACACACATCAGAAAGCAATTGTTCAGAAAGCTTCTCTCCACTTTTCATCGTAAGACGTTTCCTTGCACATCAGATGCCTCCAGGCATCACTTAATATACCTTCACAGATTCCTCAAAGACAAAGTCTCCTAACTGTTTAACATAGAGTAGTCTTTAACACTGTGAAATGAATGTACACATGGTTCGCCACAAGCCTCTGGTCGCCACTCCATATCCCTTCGCAGAATCCTCCAAGACAGATTTTCTGAACTGGAAATGTAAAGTAAGCTTTAACTCTCTGAAATGAATGCATACGTCAGAGAGAATTTTCTTGGAACGCTTCTTTCTGGATTTTAATTCAGATATTTCACTTTTCGTCATACTCTTAAATGCGCTTCTAAATATTCCTTTTTTGATTTTACAGGAACAGTGTTCAAACACTGCCTTATGAAAAAAGAGGTATAACACCCTGACGGGAATGCACACATCACAAAACAGTTTCTCAGAAAATTTCTATCCAGTTTTTATCTGAAGGTATCTCTTTTTCACTGTAAGCCGTAATGGGCTCCCGAATATCTTTTTGTGGATCTTTCCACGATGGCACTTCCAAACTGCATAATATAGGGGAAGTTTTATCTATGTGAGACGAATAAACGTATCTATCACAAAGCAGTTTCACAGAAAGCTTCTTTCCAGTTTTTGTCTGAGGATATTTCCTTTTTGACCATAGCCTTCCATATACTCCCAAACATGCCCTGGTAGCTTTTCTCCCAAAAAGGGATTCCCCAATCCTCTATGAGGAGAAAAGTATAACTCTGTGAGTGGAATGCACATGTCAGGAAGCTGCACCTTGGAAAGCTTCTCTCCAGTTTCCATCTGAAGATATTTCCGTTTTCACCATAAGCTCAAAGTGCTCCTGAGTGTCCCTTAGCTGATTAAACTAAAACAGTATTAGAATACTGCTAAATGAAAACAGAAGATTAACTGTACAAATGGAATTCACATGACACACAGAAGTTTCACAGAAAACTTCCTTCTGATTTTTATCCAAGGGTATTTCTTTTTCATTATATTCTTTAGAGTGTTCCCAAATGTCCTTTCTGAGGTTCCACAGAAAGAGTGATTTCAAACTGCTCAATCCAAAGAATGATTTAACACTATGAGATAAATGCACTCATCACAAAGCTGTTGCTCAGAAAGCTTCTCTCCAGTTTTCAATGGAAGATATTTCCATGCTCACCAGAGTCCTCATGGCGGCACTTAATATCCCTTTGCAGAATCCTCAAAGACAGACTTTCTAAGCTGGGAAATGTAGAGTAAGCTTTAACTCACTGAAATGAATGGACATGTGACATCAGTTTCTTGGAACGCTTCTTTCTGGGTTTTATTTCAGGATATTTCACTTTTCAAGATAGTCTTCCATGTGCTCTGAAACATAAATTTTTCGGTTTAACAGGAACAATTTTCAAAGACTACCTTATGAGAAAATAGGTATAACTCCCTGAGTGGAATGCATATATCACAAAGCAGTTTCTCAGAAAGATTCTCTCCAGTTTTTATCTGATGATATCTCCTATTTCACCGTAAGCCTGAATGTGCTCCCAAATAGCCTTTCACAGATCCGTCCATGATGGCGTTTCAAACTGCGTAATAGAAAGAAAGTTTTACCTATGTGGGATGAATAAGCATATCTATCACAAAGGAGTTTCACAGAAAGCTTCTTTCCGGTTTCTGTCTGAGGATATTTCCTTTTTCACCATAGCTGTCCCTATACTCCCGAATGTCCCCTGGTAGCATTTTCTCCAAAAGGAATTCTCCAATCCTCTATGAGAAAAAATGTATGATTCTATGACTGGAATGCACACGTCACAAACCAGCTCCTCAGAAAGCGTCTCTCCAGTTTCTATCTGAAGATATTACCTTTTTCACCATAAGCCTCAAAGTGCTCCCGAATATCCCTTCGCAGACTAAACAAAAACAGTGTTAGAATACTGCTCAATGAAAAGACAAGCTTAACTGTCCAATCGGAATACACTTGACACAGAGTAGTTTCACAGAGAGGTTTTTTCTGGTTTCTATCTGAGGTTATTTCTTTTTCAGGATATTCTAAAGAGTGTTCCCAAGTATCCTTTCTCAGACTCCAAAGAAACAGTAATTTCAAACTGCTCAATCCAAGAAATGATATTACTCTATGAGATGAATACAAACATCACAAAAGAGTTACTCAGAATGCTTCTCTCCAATTTTCAATGGAAGACATTTCCTGGCTCACCACAGGCCTCCGGTCGCCACTTAATATCCCTTTGCAAAATCCTCAAAGACAGACTTTGCAAGTTGGGAAATGTAGAGTAAGCTTTAACTCTGTGAAATTAATGGACATATCACAGAGCAGTTTCTTGGGATGCTTCTTTCCGTGTTTTATTGGACGACATTTCACTTTTCGCCATAGTCTTCAATGTGATCCAAATATCACTTTTTTAGTTGTACAGGAACAGTGTTGAAACAGTGCCTTATGAGAAAATAGGTATAACACCCTAAATGAAATGCACACATCACCAAGCAGTTTCTCAGAAAGCTTCTCTCCACTTTTATCTGACAATATTTCCTTTATCACCATAAGCCCAAATGTGATCACGAAGATACCTTCACAGACCCATCCATGACGGAATTTCAAAGCTGCATAATGTAAAGAAAGTTTTATCTATGTGAGATGCATAAACATATCTATCACAAAAATTTACACATAAAGTTTCCTTTCAGTTTTTGCCTGAGAATACTTCCTTTTTCACCGTAGCCCTCCATATGTTGAATGTTCGCTGGTAGGTTTCTCTCCAAAAGTGATCTCATAATCCTCTATGAGAAAAAAGATATAACTCTACGAGTGGAATGCACACGTCACCAAGCAGCTCTTTGGAAAGCTTCTCTCCAGTTTCTACCTCGAGATATTTCTTGTTTCACCATAAGTCTCAAAGCGCTCCCGAATATCCTTTCACATGCTAAACATAACCAGGGTTAGAAAACTGCTCAGTGTAAAGAGAGGCTTAACTGAGCGAGGGGAATTAAAACGACACAGAGCAGTTTCACAGAATGCTTCCTTCCGGATTTTACCTGAGGATATTTCTTTCTCCATATTTTAAGGAGCATTCCCAAATGTCCTTACTCAGATTCCACAAAAACAGTGATTTCAAACTGCTCAATCCAAAGAATGGTTTAACTCTATGAGATGAATACACACATGACACAGCAGTTGCTCAGAAAGCTTTTCTCCAGTGTTGAATGAAAAACATTTCCTTTCTTGCCACAGGCCTCTGGTTGCCACTTAATATTCCTTCACGCAATCCTGAAAGACAGACTTAAAAAACTGGGAGTTGGAGTTAGCTTTAACTCTATGAAATGAATGCACACATCAGAAAGCAGTTTCTTGAAACGCTCTTTTCTGGGTTTTATATCAGGATATTTCAGTTTTTGCCATAGTCTTCCATGTGCTCTGAAATATTACTTTTTCAGTTTCACTGGAAAAGTGTTCAAACACTTCCTTATGTGAAAAGAGTTATAACTCCCTGAGTGGAATGCACACATCACAAAGCATTTTCTCAGAAAGCTTCTATCCAGTTTTTATCTGAAGATATCTTCTTTTTCACTGTAGGCCTGAATGTGCCCCCAAATGTCCCTTCGTGGATCCGTTTCCAATTTGCTTACTGTAAAGGAAGCGTTATGTATGTGAGGTGAATACATATATCACAGAGCAGTTTAACATAATACTTCTTTCCTGTTTTTGTCTGAGGCTATTTCCCTTTTCACAATAGGCATCAATATGCTCTTGGATATCCCTAGATAAATTTTTCCCCAAAGGGATTTCCCTGATGCTGTATGAGAAGCGAGGTATAACACTGTAAGTGGAATGCACATGTCACAAAGCAGTTCCTCGGAATGCTTCTCTCCAGTTTCTATTTGAACATATTTCCTTTTTCACTGTAAACCTCAAAGAGCCCCTGAAAATCTCATCAGACGCTAAACATAAACAGTGTTAGAATACTACTCAATGAAAATAGAAGCTTATCTGTGAGAGTGGAATTCACACAACACAGAGCAGTTTCACAGAAAGCTTCCTTCTGTTTTTTTCTGAAGATATTTCCCATTTCACCATAGTCCTGAATGTGCTCCCGAATGCCCTTCATGGATCCGTCCATCACAGAGTTTCCAAGCTGTGTAATGTAAATAAAGCTTTCTCTACGTGAGATGAATAAACGTAGCAAAAAGCAGATTCAGAGAAAGCTTCTTTCCAGTTTTTATCTGGAGATATTTCCTTTTTCACCATAGTCCTGAATGTGCTCCCAAATGTCCCTTCATGGATCCGTCCATGACAGAGTTTACTCTGTGAAGTGAATGCACATATCAGAGAGCAGTTTCTTGGAATGCGTCTTTCCAGGTTTTATTTGAGGATAGTTCACTTTTCACCATAGTGTTCAATGTGCTCTGAATTATTACTTTCTCGGTTTTACCGGAACAGTGTACAAACCCTGCCTTATGAGATAACATGTATAACCCCCTGAGTAGAATGCATACATCACAAAGAAGTTTCTCAGAAAGCTTCTCTCCAGTTTTTATGAGAAGATATTTCCTGTTTCACCATAGGCCTGAGTGTGCTCCCGAATGTCCCTTCGTGAATCTGTCCATGATGTCGTTTCAAAACTGTGTATTAGAAAGAAAGTTTTATCTTTTGTGGTGAATAAACATATCTATCACAGAGCAGTTTCACAGAAATCTTCTTTTCAGTTATTGTCTGACGATATTTACTTTTTCTCCATAGACATCCACATATTCGTGAACGTCACCTGGTACAATTTTCTCCAAAAGAGATTCCCCAATCCTCTGTGAGAAGTAAAGTGTAACTCTGTGAGTGGAATGCACATGTCACAAAACAGCTCCTTGGAAAGCTTCTCTCCAGTTTCTAGCTGAACATATTTCCATTTTCACTATATGTGCCAAAGCACTCCCGAGTATCCCTTAGCTGACTAAACTAAAACAGTGGTAGAATACAGCTGAAGGAAAATAGAAGCTTAACTGTGCTGGTGGAATTCACATGACACAGAGCAGTTTCACAGAAAGCTTTCTTGTGGTTTTTATCAGTGGGTATTTCTTTTTCAGCAAGTTCTTAAGAGCGTTCCCAAATGTCCTATCTCAGGTTCCACAGAAAGAGTGATTTCAAACTGCTCAATCCAAAGAAGGATTTAACTCTATATGAATACACACATGACAAAGCAGTTTCTCAGAAAGCTTTTCTCCAGTGTTCAACGAAAGACATTTCCTTTCTCGCCACAGGCCTCCAATCACCACTTAATATCCCTTTACAGTTTCCTCAAGAACAGACTTTAAAAACTGGGAAATGTAGAGTAAGCTTTCACTCTCTAAAATGAATGCACATGTCAAAGAGCAGTTTCTTGGAATACTTCTTTCTCGGTTTTATTTCAGGATATTTCATTTTTCACCATAGTCTTCCATGCACTCTGAAATATTACATTTTCGGTTTTACAGGAATAGTGCTCAAACACTGCCTTATGAGAAAAGAGGTATAACTCCCTGAGTGGAATGTGCACATCACAAAGCAGTTTCTCAGAAACCTTCTATCGACTTTATATGAAGATATTTTCCTTTTTCATCATAAGCCTCAATGCGCTTCTGAATATCCCTTCGCAGGCTAAACAAAAACTGCTAGAATACTGCTCAATGAAAAGAGAAGCTTAACTGTGAGAGTGGAATTCCCGTGACACAGAGCAGTTTCACAGAAAGCTTCCTTCTGGGTTCTATCTGAGGTTATTTCTTTTTCAGGATATTCTATCGAGCATTCCCAAATGTCCTTTCTCAGGTTCCACAGAAAGAGGGATTTCAAAATGCTCAATCCAAAGAATGATTGAACTCTATGAGATAAATACACACATCACAAAGCAGTTGCACAGAAAGCTTCTCTCCAGTTTTCAAAGAAAGACATTTCCTTGCTCACCACAGGCCTCTGGTTGCCACTTAATATCCCTTTGCAGAATCCTCAAAGACAGACTTTCCAAACTGGGAAATGTAGAGTAAGCTTTAACTCTCTGAAATGAATTCACATGTCAGAGAGCTGTTCCTTTTAATGCTTCTTTCTGGGTTTTATATTAAGATGTTTCACTTTTCGCTATTGTCTACCATGTGCTCCAAAATATTACTTTTTCAGTTTTTCAGCATCAATTATCAAGTATTGCCTTATGAGAAAAAAGGTACAACTCCCTGAGTGCAATACACACATCACAAAGCAGTTTCTCAGAAAGCTTCTCTCCAGTTTTTATCTTAATATATTTTCTTTTTCACCACAGGCCTGAATGTGCTCCCAATGTTGCTTCGCAAATACTTCTATGATGGAGTTTCAAAGCTGTGTAATAGAAAGAAAGTTTTATCTATGTGAGATGAATAAACATACCTATAACAAAGCAATTACACAGAAAGCTTCTTTCCTGTTTTTGTCTGATGATATTTCCTTTTTCACCATAGCCATCCCTATTCTCTTGAATATCCCTTCGTAGCTGTTTCTCCAAAAGGGATTCCCCAATCCTCTATGAGAAGAAAGGCATAATTGGGTGAGTGGAATACACACGTCACAAAGCAGCTCCTCAGAAAGCTTCTCTCCAGTTTCTATCTGAAGATATTTCCTTTTTCACCATAAGCCTCAAAGAGTTCCCGAATATCCCTTCACAGACTAAACAAAAACAGTGTCAGAATACTGCTCAATGAAAAAAGAAGCTTAATTGTGCGAGTGGAATTCACGTGATACAGCGCAGCTTCACAGAAGGCTTCCTTTTGGTTTCTATCGAAGGTTACTTCTTTTTCAGGATATTTTAAAGACCGTTCCCAAATGTCGTTTCTCAGATTCCACAGAAACAGTGATTTTAAACAACTCAATCCAAAGAATGATTTAACTCTATGAATGAACACAAACATCATGAAAGAGATGCTCAGAAATCTTCTCTCCAATTTTCAACGGAAGACATTTCCTTGCTCGCCACTGGCCTCTGGTCACTACTTAGTATCCCTTTGCAGAATCCTCAAAGACAGACTTTCTAAACTGGGAAATGTGGAGTAAGCTTTAACTGTCTGAAATGAATGCACACGTCAGATAGCAGTTTCTTGGAACTCTTCTTTCTTGGTTTTATTTCAGGATATTTCACTTCTCACCATAGTCTTCCATGCGTTTCAAAATATTACTTTTTCGGTTTTGGAGGAACAGTGTCCAAACACTGCCTTATGAGGAAAGACGTATAAATCCCTGAGTGGAATGCACACATCCAAAGCAGTTTCTCAGAAAGCTTTTATCCAGTTTTTATCTGAAGATATCTCCTTTTCCACCATAGGCTCGAATGTGTTCCTGAATATCCCTTTGTGGATCCATCCATTACGGCGTTTCCAAGTTGTGTAACATAAAGAAAGCTTTATCTATGTGAGATGAATCAGCATAGCAAAAAGCAGACTCACAGAAAACTACTTTCCAGTTTTTATCTGAAGATATTTCCTTTCTCACCATAGTCCTGAATGTGTTCCCGAATATCCCTTTGTGGATCTGTCCAAGACAGAGCTTCCAAGTTGCGTAATATAAAGAAAGCTTTATCCATGTGAGATGAATACACATATTGCAGATAAGTTTAATAGAAAGCTTCTTTCCAGTTTTTGTCTGAGACTATTTCCCTTTTCACCATAGGCATCAACATGCTCCCGAATATCACTTGGTACATTTTTCTCCAAAAGGGTTTCCCCAATGCTGCATGAGAAGAG
>NW_012118021.1:310227-315198 GCF_000951035.1 Colobus angolensis palliatus
TGCTGCATGAGAAGAGAGGTTTATCACTGTGAGTGGAATGCACATGTCACAAAGCAATTCGTTGGAAAGCTTCTCTGTAGCTTCGGTCTGAACATATTTCCTTTTTCCCGTAAGCCTCAAAGAGCTCCCGAATATCCCTTCACACACTAAATATAAACAGGGTTACAAAACTGTTCAATAAAAAGAGAGGCTTAACTGAGCAAGAGGAAATAAGAACACACAGAGCAGTTTCACAGTAAGCTTTCTTCTGGATTTTATTTTTGGATATTTCTTTCTCCATATTCTAAGGCGCTTTCTGAAACGTTCTTCCTCAGATTCCAAAGTGCTCAATCCAAAGAATGGTTTAACTCTATGACATGAATACACATATCACAAAGCAGTTTTTCAGAAAGCTTCTCTCCAGTTTTCATTGCATGACGTTTCCTTGCTCACCCCAAGGCTCCAGGTGCCACTAAATATCCCTTCACAGATTTCTCTAAGACAGAGTCTCCAAACTGGGCAACATAGAGTAAACTTTAACTCTGTGAAATGAATGCGCACATCAGATAGCAGTTTTTTGAAACACTTCTTTCTGTGTTTTATTTGAGGATATTTCACTTTTCACCACAGTCTTCAATGTGCCCCGAAATATCAGCTTTTCAGTTTTACAAGAACAGTGTTCAAACAATGCCTTATGAGAAAAGATATATAACTCCCTGAGTGGAATGCACACATCACAAAGCAGTTTCTCAGAAAGCTTCTCTCCAGTTTTTATCTGAAGATATTTCCTATTTCAACATAGGCCTGAATGTGCTCCTGAATGTCCATTCGCAAATCTGTCCATGATGGCGTTTCAAAACTGGGTAAGAGGAAGAAAGTTTTATCTATGTGAGATCAGAAAACATATATATCACAAAGAGCAGTTTCACAGAAATCCTCTTTCCAGTTTTTGTTTGAGGATATTTCCTTTTTCACCATAGCTGTCCATATACTCCCAAATGTCCCCAGGTAGGTTTTTCTCCAAAAGTGATTCCCCAATCCTCTATGAGAAGAAAGGTATAACTCTGTGAGTGCAAGGCACACGTCACAAAGCAGCTCCTTGGAAAGCTTCTCTCCAGTTTATATCTGAAGATATTTCGGTTTCCACCATAAGTCTCAGAGCGCTCCCAAATATCCCTTTGCAGAGTCAACAAAAAAAATGTTAGACTACTGCTCAATGAAAAGAGAAGCTTAATGGTGCAAGTGGAATTCACATAACAGAGCACTTTCACAGAAAGCTTCCTTCTGGTTTTTATCTGAGGGTATTTCATTTTCAGCATATTTTGAAGAACATTCCCAAATGTACTTTCTCAGGTTCCACAGAAAGAGTGATTTCAAACTGCTCAATCCAAAGAATGATGTAACTCTATGAGATGAAAACACACATCACAGGTAGTTGCTCAGCAGGCTTCTCTACAGTTTTCAATGGAAAACTGTAGAGAAGCTTCTATCTGAACATATGCTTCTATCTGAACGCATTTTCGTTTTCACCGTAAGCCTCAAAGTGCTTCCGAATATCCCTTTGTATGCTAAACATAAACAGTGTTAGAAAACTGCTCAATGAAAAGAGAAGCTTAACTGAGTGAGAGGAATTCACACGACGCATAGAACTTTCTCAGAAAGCTTCCTTCAGGTTTTTATGTGAGCATATTTCTTTCTCCATATTTTAAGCAGCGTTTCAGGATATTCTAAAGAGTGTTCCCAATTATTCTTCCTGAGATTCCACAGAAACAGTATTTTTGATCTGCTCAATCCAAAGAATGATTTAACTCTATGAGATGAATACACACTTCACAAAGCAGTTGTTCAGAAAGCTTCTCTCCGGTTTTCAACGGAAGACATTTTCTTGCTCACCACAGGCCTCCGGGCACCATTAATAACCCTTCGCAGATTCCTCAAAGACAGAGTTTCCAAACTGGACAATGTAGAGTAAGCTTTAATTCTGTCAAGTGAATGCACATATAAGAGAGCAGTTTCCTGGAATGGTTCTTTCTGGGTTTTATTTGAGGATAGTTCACTTTTCACCATAGTCTTCAATGTGTTCCGAAATAACCCTTTCTCAGTTTTACAGGAACAGTGTTCAAACACTGCCTTATGAAAAAAGAGGTATAACTCCATGAGTGGAATCCACACGTCACAAAGCAGTTTCTCAGAAAGCTTCTCTCCAGTTTTTATCTGAAGATATTTCCATTTTCACCACAGGCCTGAATGTCATCTTGAATATCCCTTTGCAGATCCGTCCACGTTGGATTTTTCAGGCTGTGTAATGTCAAGAAAGCTTTATCTATGTGAGATAAATAAACATAGCAATAGCATATTTAAGAAAGCTTCTTTCCATTTTTTATCTGAAGATATTATCATTTTTACCATAGTCCTGAATGTGCTCCCGAATGTCCATTCATGTATCCGTCCATGACAGAGACTCAAAGCTGCGTAATGTAAAGAATGCTTTACCTATGTGAGATGAATACATATATCACAGAGCAGTTTCACAGAAAGCTTCTTTCCAGTTTTTGTCTGAGGCTACTTCCCTTTTCACCATAGGTGTCAATATGCTCCCAAGTATCCCCTCGTACCTTTTTCTCCAAAAGGGTTTACTTGATGCTGTATGAGAAGAGAGGTATATCACAGTGAGTGGAATGCACACGTCACAAAGCAGTTCCACGGAAAGCTTCTCTCAAGTTTATATCTGAGCATATATTCTTTTTCCCCTTAAACCTCAAGCACTCCCAAATATCTATTTGCACGCTAAACATAAACAGCGTTAGAAAATTGCTCAGTGAACAGAGAATCTTAACTGAGTGAGAGGAATTCACACAACACATGGCAGTTTCACAGAAAGCTTACTTCTGGCTTTTATCAGAGTATTTCTCCATATTCTAAAGACCGTTCTCAAATGTACTTCCTCAGATTCCACAAACAGAGTGATTTGAAACTGCTCAATCGAAAGAATGATTTAACTCTATGAGATGAATACACACATCACAAAGAAATTGCTCAGATTGCTTTTCTACAATTTTCATCGGATGATATTTCCTTCTTCATCACAGGCCTCTAGGCACCACTTATTATCCCTTCAGAGATTCCTCAAAGACAGAATTTCCAAACTGTGAAATGTATAATAAGCTTTAACTCTGTGAGATGAATACACATATCAGAGAGAAGTTTCTTGAAATGCTTCATTCTGGGTTTTATTTGAGGATAGTTGACTTTTCACCATACTCTTCAATGCACTCCGAAATATCACCGTTTTGGTTTTACAAGAACAGTGTTGAAACATTTCCTTATGAGAGAAGAGGCATAACTCCTTGAGTGGAATGCACACATCACACAGCAGTTTCTCAGAAAGCTTCCATCCAGTTTTTATCTGAAGATAGCTCCATTTTCACTGTAGGCCTGAATGTGCTCCCGAATGTCCCTTCGTGGATCCATCCATGATGGAGTTTCCAAGCTGTGTAATGCATAGAAAGCTTTATCTATCTGAGATGAATAAACATATCTAAAAACAGATTCACAGAAAGATTCTTTGCAGTTATTATCTGAAGATATTTCCTTTTTCACCATAGTCCTGAATGTGCTCCCGAATCTCCCTTCATGGATCTGTCCATGACAAAGATTCCAAGCTGCGTAATGTAAAGAGAGCTTTATCTATGTGAGATGAATACACATATAACAGAGCAGTTTCACAGAGAGCTTCTTTCCAGTTTTTTTCTGAGGCTATTTCTTTTTTCACTATGGGCGTCTATATGCCCCAGAATATCACTTGGTGCCTTTTTCTCCAAAAAGGTTTCCCCGATGCTGTATGAGAGGAGAGGTATAACAGTGGAATGTACACGTCACAAAGTAGATCCTCAGAAGGCTTCTCTCCAGTTTCCCTCTGAAAATATTTCCTTTTTCACCATAAGCCTGAAAGTGCTCCTGAATATCCCTTCGCACGCTAAACACCAACAGTGTTAGAAAACTGCTCAATGAAAAGAGAGGCTTAACTGAGTGAGAGGAATTAAGACGATACAGAGCAGTTTCACAGAAGGCTTCCTTCTGGTTTTTACTTGAGGATATTTCTTTCTCCATATTCAAAAGAGCGTTCCCAAATGTGCTTCCTTAGATTCCACAGAAACAGTGATTGAAACTGCTCAATCTGAAGAATGGTTTAACTCTATGAGATGAATACAGACATCACAAAGCAGTTTCTCAGAAAGCTTCTCTCCAGTTTTCATTGCAAGACATTTTATTGCTCACCTCAGGCATCCAGGCACCACTTAATATCCCTTTGCAGATTCCTCAAAGACAGAGTTTCCAAACGGGGCAATGTGGAGTCAGCTTTAACTCTGTAAAATGAATACATGTATCTGAGAGCAGTTTCTTGAAATTCTTCTTTCTGGGTTTCATTTGAGGGTATTTCACTTTTCGCCATAGTCTTGAATGAGCTCCGAAATATCACTTTTTGAGTTTTAGAGGATCAGTGTTCAAACAGTGCCTTATATGAAAAGAGGTATAAATCCCTAAGTGGAATGCACACATCACAAAGTAGTTTTTCAGAAAGCTTCTCCCCAGTTTTTATCTGAAGATATTTTCTTTTTCACCACAAGCCTGAATGTGATCCTGAATATCTCTTCACGGTTCCATCCATTAGGAAGTTTCCAAGCTACATAAGGTAAAGAAACTTTTATCTTCGTGAAATAAATAAACAGAGCAAAAATCAGATTCCCAGAAACTTCTTTAAAGATTTATCTGAAGATATTTTCTTTTTCTCCACAGTCCTGAATATGCTCCTGAATGTCCCTTCAGGATCCATCCATGACAGACTTTCCGAGCTGCATAATGTAAAGAAAGGTTTAAAATGATGAATTGATGGGTGCTGACGAGTTGATGGGTACAGCACACCAACATGGCACAAGTATACATATGTAACAAACCTGCACGTTATGCACATGTACCCTAGAACTTAAAGTA
>NW_012118021.1:315268-318873 GCF_000951035.1 Colobus angolensis palliatus
TTTTTGTCTGAGGCTATTTCCATTTTCACCATAGGCATCAATATGCCCCTGAATATCCCTTGGTACTTTTTCTCCAAAAGGGTTTCCCCAATGCTGTATGTGAAGAGAGGTATAACACTTTGAGTGGAATGCACACATCACAAAGCAGTTCCTCAGAAAGCTTCTCTCCAGTTTCTATCTGAACATATTTCCTTTCTCACCGTAACCCTCAAAATGCTCCCGAATATCCCTTCACACGCTTAAAATAAACAGTGTAGAAAATTGAACTGTGTGAAATGAATACACATATCAGAGAGCAGATTCTTGGAATGCTTCTTTCTGGGTTTTATCTGAGGATATTTCACTTTTTTCCATAGTGTTCAATGTGCTCAGAAATATCACTTTTTCGGTTTTACAGGAACAGTGTTCAAACACTTTCTTATGAGAAAAGAGGTAAAACTCCCTGAGTGGAATGGACACATCACAAAGCAGTTTCTCAGAAAGCTTCTCTCCGATTTTTATCTGAAGATATTTCCTTTTTCACCATAGGCCTGAATTTGTTCCCGAATGTTAATTTGTGAATCCATCTGTGATGGAGTTTGCAAACTTCATAATGTAAAGAAAATTTTATCTACGTGAGATGAATACACCTAGCACCGAGCAGTTTCACAGAAAGCTTCTGTGAAATGAATGCGCATATCAGAGAGCGGTTTCTTGGAACTCTTCTGTCTGCGTTTTATTTGAGGATATTTCACTTTCTGCCATAGTCTTCAAGATGCTCCGAAATAAGACTTTTTTGATTTTACAGGAACAGTGTTCAAACACAGCCTTATGAGAAAATAGGTATAACTCCCTGAGTGGAATGCACAGATAACAAAGCAGTTTCTTAGAAAACTTCTCTTCAGTTTTTATCTACAGATATTTCCTTTTTCACCATAGCCCTGAATGTGTTCCTGAATGTCCCTTCGCAGATACGTCCGTGATGGAGTTTACAAACTGCGTAATATAAAGGAAGTTTTATCTATGTTATAAGAATAAACATATCTATCACAAAGCAGTTTCACAGAAATCTTCTTTCCAGTTTTGTCTGAGGACCTTTCCTTTTTCCCCGTAATCCTGAATGTGCTCCCTCATGGATCCGTCCATGACAGAGTTTCCAACATGTGTAATGTAAAGAAATATTTATCTATGTGAGATGAGTACACATAGCACAGAGCAGTTTCACAAAAAGCTTCTTTTCAGTTTTTGTCTGAGGCTATTTCCCTTTTCACCATAGGCCTCAATATGCTCCCGGTTATCCCTTGGTACCTTTTTCTCCACAAGGGTTTCTCAAATGCAGTATGAGAAGAAAGGTATAATTCTGTGAGTGGAATGCAGATGTCACAGAGCAGTTCCTCAGAAAGCTTCTCTCTAGTTTCTATCTGAAGATATTTCCGTTTTCACCATAAGCCTCAAAGTGCTCCCGAATATCCCTTAGGAGAGTAATCTAAAACAAGATTAGAATACTGCTCAATGAAAACAGAAGCTTAACTGTACGAGTGGAATTTACACAACACAGAGCAGTTTCACAGAATGCCTCCTTCTGGTTTTTATCTGAGGGTCTTTCTTTTTCAGCATATTCTATAGAGCGTTCCCAAATGTCCTTTCTCAGGTTTCACAGAAACAGTGATTTCAACCTGCTCAATCCAAAGAGTGATTTAACTCTATGAGTTGAATACACACATCACAAAGCAGTTGCTCACAAAGCTTCTCTCCAGTTTTCAACAGAAGACATTTCCTTGCTCAACACAGGCCTCTGGGCGCCACTTACTACCTCTTTGCAGATTCCACAAAGACAGAGTTTCCAAACTGGGCAATATAGAGTCAGCTTGAACTGTGTGAAATGAATGCACATATCAGAGAGCAGTTTCTTGGAATACTCTTTCTGGGTTTTATCTGAGGATATTTTACTTTTCTCCATAGTCCTCAAGGCATTCCGAAATATCGCTTTTTCGGTTTTAAAGGAAGAGTGTTCAAACACTTCCTTATGAGGAAAGAGGTATAACTCCCTGAATGGAATGCACACATCACAAAGCAGTTTCTCAGAAATCTTCTCTCCAGTTTTTATCTGAAGACATTTCCTTTTTCACCTTAGGCCTGAATTTGCTCCCGAATGTCAATTCGTGGATCTGTCCATGATGGAGTTTCCAAACTGCATAATGTAAGGAAAGTTTTATCTATGTGAGATGAGTAAACATACCTACCACAAAGCATATATAGAGAAAGCTTTTTGTCAGTTTTGCCTGAGGAGATTTCCTTTCTCACTGTAGCCCTACATAGGGTGAATGTCCCTTGGTAGCTTTTTCTCCAAAAGTGATTCCCCTATCCTCTATGAGAAAAAAGGTAGAACTCTGTGAGTGGAATGCACACGTCACAAAGCAGCTCCTCGGAACACTTCTCTCCTGTTTCTATCTCAAGATATTTCCGTTTGCATCATAAGCCTCAAAGTGCTCCAGAATATCCATTCGCACACTACACATAAACAGTTTTAGAAAACTTCTCAAGGAAAGGAGAAGCTTAACGAGGGAGAGGAATTCACTCAACACATAGCCGTTTCACGAAAAGCTTGCTTCTGGTTTTCATCTGAGGATATTTCTTTCTCCATATTCTAAAGAGCATTCCAAAATGTCCTTCCTCAAATTCCACAAAAACAGTGATTTCAAACTGTTCAATCCAAAGAATGGTTTAACTCTATGAGATGAATACACACATCACAAAGCTGTTGCTCAGAAAGCTACTCTTCAGTTTTCATCGGAACACATTTTCTTGCTCACCACAGGCCTCTTGGCGCCACTTAATATCCCTTTGCAGATTCCTCAAAGACAGAATTTCCAAACTGGGTAACGTAGAGTAATCTTTAACTCTGTGAAATGAATGCACATATCAGAGAGCAGTTTCTCGGATCGCTTCTGTCTGGGTTTTACTTGAAGATATTTCACTTTCTGCCATAGTCTTCAAGGTGCTCTCAAATATCACTTTTTCGATTTTACAGGAACAGTGTTCAAACACTGCCTTATGAGAAAATAGGTATAACTCGCTGAATGGAATGCACAGATCACAAAGCAGTTTCTCAGAAAGCTTCTCTGCAGTTTTTATCTACAGATATTTCCTTTTTCACCATAGGCCTGGATGTGCTCTCGAGTGTCCCTTCGCAGATACGTCCATGATGGAGTTTACAAACTGCGTAATATAAAGAAAGTTTTATCTATGTTATATGAATAAACATATCTATCACAAAACAGTTTTACAGAACTCTCCTTTCCAGTTTTTGTCTGAGGACCTTTCCTTTTTCACCATAGTCCTGAATGTGCTCCCGAATGTCTTTTCATGGATTGGTCCATCACAGAGTGTCCAAGCTGTGTAATGTAAAGAAAGCTTTACCTATGTGAGAGGAGTACACATAGCACAGAGCAGTTTTACAGAATGCTTCTTTTCAGTTTTTGTCTGAGGCTATTTCCCTTTTCACCATAGGCCTCAATACACTCCTCATTATCCCCTGGTAACTCTTTCTTCAAAAGGGTTTCTCCGATGCTATATGAGAAGACAGCTCTAATTCTGAGAGTGGAATGCACACGTCACATAGCAGC
>NW_012118021.1:318923-321016 GCF_000951035.1 Colobus angolensis palliatus
CCTCAGAAAGCTTCTCTCCAGTTTCCATCTGAAGATATTTCCGTTTTCACCATAAGCTTCAAAGCACTCCCAAATATCACTTAGGAGACTAATCTAAAACAGTGTTAGAATATTGCTCAATGAAAACAGAAGCTTAACTGTGTGAGTGGAATTCACAAGACACAGAGCAGTTTCACAGAATGCCTCCTTCTGGTTTTTATCTGAGGGTCTTTCTTTTTCAGCATATTCTTTAAAGCGTTCCCAAATGTCCTTTCTCAGGTTTCACAGAAACTGATTTCAACCTGCTCAATTCAAAGATGATTTAACTCTATGAGATGAATACAAACATCACAAAGCAGTTGCTCACAAAGCTTCTCTCCAGTTTTCAACAGAAGACATTTCCTTGCTCAACACAGGCTTCCAGGTGCCACTTACTACCCCTTCGCAGATTCCTGAAAGACAGAGTTTCCAAACTGGGCAGTGTAGATTAAGCTTCAACTCTGTGAAATGAATGTACATATCACAGAGCAGATTCTTGGAACGCTTTTTTCTCAGTTTTATTTGATTATATTTCACTTTTCACCATAGTCTTCAAGGTGCTAGGAAATACCGCTTTTTCAGTTTTACAGGAACAGTGTTCAAACACTGCCGTATAGGAAAAGAGGTATATCTCTCTGAGTGGAATGCATACATCGCAAAGAATTTCACAGAAAGTTTCTTTCCAGTTTTCCTCTGAGGCTGTTTACCTTTTCAACGTAGGCGTCAGTATGCTCCCGAATAGCACTTGGTACGATTTTCTCCAAAAGGGTTTCCCCCATGCTGTATGAGAAGAGAGGTATAACACTGCGAGTGGAATGCACACGTCACAAAGCAGTTTCTAAGAAAGCTTCTCTCCAGTTTCTATCTGAACATATTTCCTTTTTCACCATAAGCCTCCAAGTGCTCCTGAATATCCCTTTCCATGCTAAACATAAACAGCATTATAAAACTGCTCAATGAAAAGAGAGGATTAACTGAGAGAGAGTAATTAAGACGACACAGAGCAGTTTCACAGAAAGCTTCATTCCAGATTTTACCTGAGGATATTTCTTTCTCCATATTCTACTGAGCGTTCCCAAATGTCCTTCCTCATATTTCACAGAAACAGGGATTTCAAACTGCTCAATCCAAAGAATGATTTAACTCTATGAGAGGACTACAAACATCACAAAGGAGATGCTCAGAAATCTTCTCTCCAATTTTCAATGGAAGACATTTCCTTGCTCGCCACAGGCCTCCAGTGCCACGTAATATCCCTTCTCAGAATCCTCAATGTCAGACTTCCCAAAGTGGGAAATGTAGAGTAAACTTTAACACTGTGAAAAGAATGGACATGTCAGAGAGCAGTTTCTTGGGATGTTTTTTTCTGGGTTTTATTTGCTGACATTTCACTTTTTGCCATAACCTTCAATGTGCTATGAATATCACTTATTTAGTTTTACAGGAACAGTTTTCAAACGGTGCCTTATGAGAAAAAAGGTATAACTCCCTGAGTAGAATGCACACATCACCAAGCAGTTTCACAGAAAGCTTCTCTCCAGTTTTTATCTGAGAGTATTTTCTTTTTTACCACAGGCCCGAGTGTACTCCCGAATAACCCTTCATGGATCCATCCATGACAGAGTTTCCAAGCTGCGTAATTTAAAGAAAGTGTTATCTATGTGAGATGAATACACATATAACAGAGCAGTTTCATAGAAACCTTCTTTCCTATTTTTGTCTGAGGCTATTTCCATTTTTGCCATAGGTGTCAACATGTTCCTGAATATCATTTGATATCTATTTCTACAAAAGGGTTTCCCCGATGCTGTATGAGAAGGAAGGTATATCTCTGTGTGTGGAATGCACACGTCACAAAGCAGCTCCTCTGAAATCTTCTTTCCAGTTTCTATCTGAAGATATTTCTGTTTTCACCATAAGCCTCAAAGTGCTCCCGAATATCGCTTTGCACACTAAACACAGTGTTAGAGTACTGCTCAATGAAAAGAGAAACTGAACTCTGTGATTAGAATACACATGACACAGAGCTGTTTCAGAGAAAACTTCCTTCCAGTTTTTATCTGAGGATTTTTTTT
>NW_012118021.1:321631-327624 GCF_000951035.1 Colobus angolensis palliatus
CATCCTTTTTTATGGCTGCATAGTATTCCATGGTGTGTATGTGCCACATTTTCTTAATCCAGTCTGTCACAGATGGACATTTGGGTTGATTCCAAGTTTTTTAGCTTATTCTATAGAGCGTTCCCAAATGTCCTTTTCAGGATGCACAGAAACAGTGTTTTCAAACTGCTCAATACAAGGAACGATTTAACTCTATGAGATGAATACACACATCACAAAACAGTTGCTCAGAAAGCTTCTTTCCAGTTTTCAACAGAAGACATTTTCTTGCTCACCACAGGTCTCCAGGGGCCACTAAATATCCCTTTGTAGATGCCTCAAAGATAGTGTTTCCAAATTTAGCAATGTAAAGTAAGTTTTAACACTGAAATGAATGCACATATCAGAGAGCAGCCTCTTTGAACGCTTCTTTCTGGGTTTTATTTGAGGATAGTTCACTTTTTGCCATAGTCTTCAATGCGATCTGAAATATCACGTTTTCGGTTTTACAGGAACAGTGTTCCAACACTGCCTTATGAGAAAAGAGGTATAACTCCCTGAGTGGAATGCACATATCATGAAACAGTTTCTCAGAAAGCTTCTCCCCGATTTTTATCTGAAGATATTTCCTATTTCTCCATAGGCCTGAATGTGCTCCTGAATGTCCCTTCGCGGATCCGTACATGACAGAATTTCCAAGCTGCGTAATGTGAAGACAGCTTTATCTATGTGAGGTGAATTCGCATAGCACAGAGCAGTTTCACAGAAAGCTTCTTTCCAGTTTTTGTCTGAGGCTATTTCCGTTTTCACCATAGGCGTCAATATGCTACCGAATATCCCTTGGTTCCTTTTTCTCAAAAAGGGTTTCCCCTATGCTGTATGAGAAGAGAGGTATAGCATTGTGAGTGGAATGTACACGTCACAAAGCAGTTCCTCGGATAGCTTCTCTCCAGTGTCTTTCTGAGCATATTTCCTTTCTCACTGTGAGACTCAAAGCGCTTCCGAATACCACTTCACATGCTAAACCTAAACAGTGTTAGAAAATTCTTCAATGAAAAGGGAAGCTTAAGTGAGCAAGAGGAATTAACATGACACATAGCAGTTTCACAGAAAGCTTCCTTCTGGATTTCATCTGAGGATATTTCTTTCTCCGTATTCCAAAGAGCAATCCCAAATGTCCTTCCTCAGATACCACAGAAACAGTGATTTCAAACTGTTCAATCCAAGGATGGTTTAACTCTATGAGGTGAATGCACACATCACAAAGTAGTTGCTCAGAAACTTTCTCTCCAGTTTTCATCGGAAGATATTTCCTTGCTCACCACAGGCCTCCAGGGTGCCACTTAATATCCCTTTGCAGATTCCTCAGGACAGAGTTTCCAAACTGGGCAATGTAGAGTATGCTTTAATTCTGTGAAATGAATGCACATATCAGATAACAGTTTCTTGGAATGCTTCTTTCTGGGTTTCATTTGAGGATATTTCACTTTTTGCCATAGTCTTCAATGCACTCTGAAATAACACGTTTTCATTTTTACAGGAACGGTGTTCAAACACTGCCATATGAGAAAAGATGTATAATTCCCTGAGTGGAATGCGGACATCACAAAGCAATTTCGCAGGAAGCTTCTCCCCCATTTTAATCTGAAGATATTTCCTTTTTCACCTTAGGCCTGAATATACTCAAGAATGTCCCTTTGTGGATCTGTCTATGAGGGAGTATCCAAACTGCATAAAGAAGGAAAGTTTTATCTCTTTGAGATGAATAAACATATCCATCACAAACCAGTTTCACAGAAAGGTTCTCTCCAGTTTTTGTCTGAGGATACTTACTTTTCCACCATAGTCATCCATATACTTCCAAATGTCCCTTGGTAGCTTTTTCTCCAAAAGGAATTCCCTAATCCCCTAAGAAAAAAGGCATAAATCTGTCAGTGGAATGCACACGTCATAAAGCAGTTCCTCGAAAGCTTCTCTCCAGTTTGTATCCCAACATATTTCCTTTTTCACCGTAAGCCTCAAAGCACTCCCAAATATCCCTTCGAAGACTAAACACAGTGTTAGAATACTGCTTCATGAAAAGAGAAGCTTAACTGTGTGAGTGGAATTCACACGACATAGTTTCACAGAAAGCTTCCTTCCGCTTTTTATCTGAGGGTATTTCTTTTTCAGCATATTCTAAAGACCGTTCCCAATGTCCTCTCTCAGGTTCCACAGAAACAGTGATTACAAACTGCTCAATGCAAAGAATGATTTAACTCTATGAAATGAATACACACATCACAAAGCAGTTGCTCATAAAGCTTCTCTCCAGTTTGCATCGGAAGACATTTCCTTGCTCACCACAAGCCTCCGGGAGCCACTAAATATCCCTTCACACATTCCTCAAAGACAGAGTTTCCAAACTGGGCGAAGTAGAGTAAGCTTTAACCCTGTGAAATGAATGCACATGTCAGAGAGCAGATTCTTGGAACGCTTCTTTCTGGGTATTATTTGAGCATATTTCACTTTCTGCAATAGTCTTCAATGTGCTCCGAAATATCAGTTTTTTGGTGTTATGGAAACAGTGTTCAAACACTGCCTTATGAGAAAAGAGTTTTATCTCCCTGAGTGGAATGCACACATCACAAAGAAGTTTCTCGGAAAACTTCTCTCCAGTTTTCACCTGAAGATATTTCCTTTTTTGCCGTAGGCCTGAATGTGCTCCTGAATGTCCCTTTGAGGATCCGTCCATGACGGATTTTCCAAGCTACGTTAAGTAAAGAAAACTTTATCTATGTGAGACGAATAAAAAGAGCAAAAAGCAGATTCACAGAAATCTTCTTTCCAGTGTTTATCCAAAGATATTTCCTTTTTCACCATAGTCCTGAATGTGCTCCCAAAAGTCTCTTCGAGGATACGTCCATAAAAGAGTTTCAAAGCTGCATAATGTAAAGAAAGCTTTAAGTATGTGAGATGAATACACATATCACTGAGCAGTTTCACAGAAAGCTTCTTCCCAGTTTTTGTCTGAGGCTTTTCCCTTTTCACCATTGGCATCAATATGCCCCCGAATATCACTTGGTATCTTTTTCTCCAAAAGGGTTTCCCCTATGCTGTATGAGAAGACAGGTTAAACACTGTGAGTGGAATGCATACGTCACAAAGCAGTTCCTCGGAAAACATCTCTCCCGTTTCTATCTGAACATATTTCCTTTTTCACCGGAAACCTCAAAGTGTTCCCGAAAATTCCTTCGCACCCTAAACATAAGCAGGGTTAGAAAACTGCTCAATGAAAAGAGAGGCTTATCTGAGTGAGAGGAATTAAGACCACACAGAGCAGTTTCACAGAAAACTTCCTTCAGGTTTTTATTTGAGGATATTTCTTTCTCCATATTCCAAAGAGCAATCCCAAATGTCCTTCCTCAGATTCCATAGAAACAGTGATTTAAAACTGCTCATTCCAAAGAATGATTTAACTCTATGAGATGAATACACACGTCAAAAAGCAGTTGCTCAGAAAGCTTCTCTCAAATTTTCAACAGAAGACATTACTTTGCTCACCACAAACCTCCAGTCACCAATTAATATTCTTTCACAGATTCCTCAAGAGAGAGTTTCCAAACTGGGAAATGTAGAGTAAGCTTTATCTCTGTGAAATAAATGCATATATAAGAGAGCATTTTCTTGGATCACTTCTTTCTGGGTTTTATTTGAGGATAGTTCACTTTTTGCCATAGTCTTTAAAGCGCTCCAAAATATAACTTTTTTGGTTTTACAAGAACAGTGTTCAAACATTGTCTTATGAGAAAAGAGGTATAACTACCTGAGAGGAATGCACACATTGCAAAGCAATTTCTCAGAGTTTCTCTCCTGTTTTTATCTGAAGATATTTCCTTTTTAACCACTGGTCTGAATGTGCTCCAGAATGTGCCTTCATGGATCTGTCTGATGATAATTCCTTTTTCACCATAGTGATCCATAAACTCCTGAATGTCCCATGGTAGCTTTTTCTCCAAAAGAGATTCCCCATTGCTCTATGAGAAGAAAGGTATAACTCTGTGAGTGGATTGCACACGTCACAAAGCAGCTCCTCAGAAAGATTCTCTCCAGTTTGTATCAGAAAATATTTCCATTTTCACCATAAGCCTCAAAGTGATCCCAAATATCCCTTCACAGACTAAAGAAAAACAGTGTTATAATATTGCTCAATGAGAAGAGAAGCTGAACTATGTTAGGGGAATTCACAAGACACACAGCAGTCTCACAGAATGCTTCCTTCTGTTTTTTACCTGAGGGTGTTTCTTTTTCAGCATATTCTAAAGAGTGTTTCCATATGTCCTTTCTCAGGTTCCACAGAAACAGTTATTTCAAACTGCTCAATCCAAAGAATGGTTTAACTCTATGAGAAGAATACACACATCACAAGGCAGCTACTCAGAAAGCTTCTCTCCAGTTTTCAAGCTTCTTTCCAGTTTTCCTTGCTCAAAAAAGGCCTACAGGAGCCAAGTAATATCCCTTCACAGATTCCTGAAAGACAGAATTTCCAAACTGGGCAATATATAGTAAACTTTAACTCTGTTTAATAAATGCAAATATCAGAGAACAATTTATTGGAACGATTCTTTCTGGGTTTTATTTGAGGATATTTCACTATTCGCCATAGTCTTCAATGCACTGCATAATATCACATTTTCATTTTTACAGGAATGGTGTTCATACACAGCCTTATGGAAAAGTTTTATAACTCTTTTTCACCGTTATCGGCCCTATACTCCTGAATTTCCCTGTTAGCTTTTTTTCCAAAAGGGACTCATGAAATCTCTATGAGAAGAAAGGTATAATTCTGTGAGTGCAACACACATGTCACAAAGCAGCTCCTCGGAAATCTTCTCTCCTGTTTCTATCTGAAGATATTTCCGTTTTCACCATAAGCCTCAAAGTACTCCCTAGTATCCCTTAGCTGACTAAACTAAAACAGTGGTAGAATACTGCTGAATGAAAACAGAAGCATAACTGCGCGTGCAATTCACATGATGCAGAGTAGTTTCACAGAAAGCTTTCTTCTGGTTTTTATCAGAGGGCATTTCTTTTTCAGCACATTCTTAAGAGCATTCCCAAATGTCCTGTCTCAGGTTCCACAGAAAGAGTGATTTCAAACTGCTCAAACCCAGGAGTGATTTAACTCTATGAGATGAATACACACATCACAAAGCAGTTGCTGAAAAGGTTTCTCTTCAGTTTTCAACGGAAGACATTTCCTTGCTCAACACAGGCCTCTGGTCACCTCTAAATATCTATTCATAGAATCCTCAAAGACAAACTTTCCAAACTGGGAAATGTAGAGTAAGCTTTAACTCTCTGAAATGAATAGACATGTCTGAGAGCAGTATCTTGGAATGCTTCTTTCTGGGTTTTATTTGATGACATTTCACTTTCCGCCAATGTCTTCAATGTGCTCCAAATATCACTTTTTTAGTTTTCCAGGAGCAGTGTTCAAACAGTGCCTTAAGAGAAGAAAGGTATAACTCCCTGAGTGGAATGCACACATCACCAAGCAGTTTCTCAGAAATCTTCTCTTTAGTTTTTATCTCATGATATTTCCTTTTTCACCATAAGCCCGAATTTGATCCTGAATATCCCTTCGTGGATCCATCCATGAGGGAGATTGAAGCTGCGTAATGTAAATAAAGCTTTATCTATGTCAGATGAATAAACATAGCAAAAAGCAGATTCACAGAAAGCTTCTTTCCAGTTTTTATCTGAAGATATTTCCTTTTTCACAATAGTCCTGAATGTGCACCCGAATGTCCCTTCGTGGATCCGTCCATGACAGTTTCCAAGCTGCGTAATGTAAAGAAAGCTTTATCTATGTGAGATGATTACACATATCACAGAGCAGTTGCATAGAATGCTTCTTTTCAGTTTTTGTCTGAGGCTATTTCCCTTTTCACCATAGGCATCAACATGCTCCCAAATATCACTTGGAACCTTTTCCTCCAAAAGTGTTTCCCCAATGGCGTATGAGAAGAGAG
>NW_012118021.1:334064-352268 GCF_000951035.1 Colobus angolensis palliatus
AGGAATTAAGACAACTCAGAACAATTTCACAGAAATTTCCTTCTGGATTTTACCTGACGATATTTCTTTTTCCATATTCTAAGGACTTTTCCCAAATGTCCTTCCTCAGATTTCACAAAAACAGTGATTTCAAACTGCTCCATCCAAAGATTGATTTAACTCTATGAGATGAATACACACATCACAAACAGTTTCTCAGAAAGCTTCTCTCCAGTTTTCATTGGAAGACATATCCTTGCTCACCATAGGCCTCCAGGCGCCATTTAATATTCCTTCGTAGATTCCTCAAAGACAGAGTTTCCAAACTGAGCAACGCAGAATAAGCTTTAAATCTGTGAAATGAATGCACCTATCAGAGAGCAGTTTCTTGTAACGCTTCTGTCTGGGTTTTATTTGAGGGTAGTTCACTTTTTGCCATAGTCCTCAATGCGTTCCCAAATATCACTTTTTCGTTTTTACAGGAACGGAGCTCAAAAACTGCATTATGAGAAAAGAGGTATAACAGCCTGAGTGGAATGCACACATCACAAGGCAGCTTCTCAGAAAGCTTCTCTCCAAGTTTTATCTGAAGACATTTCCTTTTACACCATAGGCTTGAATGTGCTCCCGAATGTTCCTTCTGGAATTCATCCATGATGGAGTTTCAAAGCTGCATAATAGAAAGAAAACCTTTTCTATGTGGAATGAATACACATATCTATCACAAAGCAGTTTCACAGAAAGTTTCTTTCCATTTTTTGTCTGAGAATATTTCCTTTTTCACTGTAGCCATCCATATATTCTCGAATGTCTCTTGTTAACTTTCTCTTCAAAAGGGATTCCCCAGTCCTCTAAGTGAATAAAAGTATAACACTGTGAGTGGAATGCACACGTCACAAAGCAGCTCTTTGGAAAACTTCTCTCCAGTTTCTATCTGAAGATATTTTGTTTATCACCATAAGCCTCAAAGTGCTAACAAATATCTCTTCGCAGACTAAACAAAAACAGTGTTAGAATACTGCTCAATGAAAAGACAAGATGAATTGTGTGAGTGGAATTCACACGACACAGAGCAGTTTCACAGAAAGCTTTCTTCTGATTTTTATCTAAGGGTATTTCTTTTTCAGCATATTCTAAAAATCGATCCCAAATGTCCTTTCTCACATTCCACAGAAACAATTATTTCAAACTGCTGAATCCAGAGAATAATTTAACTCTATGAGATGAATATACAAATTAGCTGCATAAAGTAAACAAAGCTTTATTTATGCTAGATGAATAAACATAGCAAAAAGCAGATTCACCGAAAGCTTCTTTCCAGTTTTTATCTGAAGATATTTCCTTTTTCACCGTTGTCCTGAATGTGATCCCAAACGTCCCTTCGTGGATTCATCCATGACAGTTTTCAAACTGCATAATGTAAAGAAAGCTTTATCTATGTGAGATGCAGACACATATCACAGAGCGGTTTCACAGGAAGCTTCTTTCCAGCTTTTGTTTGAGGCTATTTCCGTTTTCATCTTTGGCATCAATATGCTAACGAATATAGCTTGATACCTTTTTCTCCAAAAGGGTTTCCCCATGATGTATGAGAAGAGAGGGATAACACTGTGAGTGGAATGTACACGCCAAAAACAGTTCCTCGGAATGCTTCTCTCCAGTTTCTATCTGAACATATTTCCTTTTTCACCATAAGCCTCAATGCACTCCCAAATATCCCTTTGCACGCTAAACACAAAGAGTGTTACAAAACTGCACAATGAAAAGAGAAGCTTAACTGAGTGAGAGGAATTCACATGACATATAGCAGTTTCACAGAAAACTTCCTTCTGGTTTTTATATGAGGATATTTCTTTCTTATTCTAAAGAGCATCCCCAAATGTACTTCCTCAGATTCCACAGAAACAGTGATTTCAAACTGCTCAATCCAAACAATGGTTTAAATCTATTCAATGAATACACACATCTCATAGATGAATACACAAAGCAGTTGCTCAGAAAACTTCTCTCCAGTTTTCATCAGAGTACATGTCATTGCTCACCAAGAGCCTCTGGGCATCACTAAATAATCCTCAGCAGATTTCTCAAAGACAAAGATTCTGAACTGGACAATGTAGAGTAAACTTTAACATTGTGAAATGAATGCACATATCAGAGAGCAGATTCGTGGAATGCTTCTTTCTGGGTTTTATCTGAGGATATTTCACTTTTCACCATAGTCTTCAATGCGCCAAGAAATGTCATATTTTCGATATTACAGGAACAGTGTTCAAACACTGCCTTATGAGAAAAGAGGTATGACTCACTGAGTAGAATGCACACATCACAAAGCAGTTTCTCAGAAAGCTTCTCTCCGGTTTTTATCTGAAGATATTTCCTTTTACACTGTCGTCCTGAATGTGCTCCCGAATGTCTCTTTGCAGATCCGTCCATGACAGAGTTTCCAAGCTGAGTAATGTATAGAAAGTTTTATCTATGTGAGATGAATACACATATTACAGAGCAATTTCACAGAAAGCTTGTTTCCAGTTTTTGTCTGAGGCTATTTCCCTTTTCACCGTAGGCGTCAATATGCTCCCAGATATCCCTTGATACCTTTTTCTCCAAAAGTTTTTTCCTGAAGCTCTATGAGATGAGAGGTATAACACTGTGAGTGGAATGCACACGTCACAAACCAGTTCCTCAGAAAGCTTCTCTCCAGTTTCTGTCTGAATATATTTCCCTTTGCACTGTAAGATGCAAAGCACTCCCGAATATCCCTTCACATGCTCAAGATAAACAGAGTTAACTGAGTGAGAAGCTTAACTGAGTGAGAGGAATTCACACGACACATAGCAGTTTCACAGAAAGCTCCTTCTGGTTTTTATCTGAGAATGTTTCTTTCTCCATATTCTAAAGGGCATTTCCAAATGTTCCAGATTCCACCAAAATAGCGATTTCAAACTGCTCAATCCAAAGAACCGATTAACTCTATGAGACGAATACAGACATCACAAAGCAGTTTCTCAGAAAGCTTTTCTCCAGTTTTTGTCTGAAGATGTTTCCTTTTTCACCATATGCCTTCAGTTGCTCCCGAATTCCCCTTCCCGTATCCGTCCATGATGGAGTTTCCAAACTGCATAATATAAGGAAGGTTTTATCTATGTGAGATGAATAAACATAGCAAAAAGCAGATTGACAGAAAGCTTCTTTCCAGTTTTTATCTGAAGATATTTGCTTTTTCACCGTAGTCCTGAATGTGCTTCCGAACATCCCTTCGCTGATCCGTCCATGACAGAGATTCCAAGCTGCATAATGTAAAGAAAGCTTTATCTATATGAGATGAATACACATATCACAGAGCAGTTTCACTAAAAGCTTTTCTCCAGTATTTGTCTAAGGCTATTTCCCTTTTCAACATAGGCGTCAATAAGCTCCCGAATGTCCCTTGTTACCTTTTTCTCCAAAAGCATTTTCTGGATGCCCTCTGAGAAGAGAGGTGTAACACTGTGAGTGGAATACACACGTCACAAAGCAGTTCATCAGAAAGTTTCTATGTGAACATATTTCCTTTTTCACCATAAGCCTCAAAGCGCCCCTGAATATCCCTACACACGCTAAACATAAATAGTGTTAGAGAATTGCTCAATGAAAATAGAAGGTTAACAGAGTGCGAAGATTTCACATGACACACAGCAGTTTCACAGAAAGCTTCCTTCTGGTTTTTGTCTGAGGATGTTTCTTTCTCCTTATTCTAAAAGTGTTCCGAAATGTCCTTCCTCAGATTTAACAGGAACAGTGATTTCAAACAGCTCAAGCCAAAGAATGGTTTCACTCTACAAGATGAATACACACATCACAAAGCAGTTTCTCAGAAAACTTCTCTCCAGTTTTTATCTGAAGATATTTCATTTTTCAACATAGGCCTGAAAGTGCTCACGAATGTCTGTTCACAGATCCGCTCATGACAGAGGTTTAAAACTGCATAGTATAAGGAATGTTTTATCTATGTGGGATGAATAAACATAGCAAAAGTCAGATTCACAGAAAGCTTCTTTCCAGTTTTTTTCTGAAGATATTTGCTTTTTCATCATAGTCCTGAATGAGCTCCTGAACCACCCTTTGGGGATCCGTCCATGACAGAGTTTCCAAGCTGCATCATGTGAAGAAAGTTTTATCTATGTGAGATGAATACACATATCACAGAACAGTTTCACTGAAAGGGTTTCCTTGATGCTGTATGAGAAGAGAGGTGCAACCCTGTGAGTGGAATGCACACATCAAAACTGTTCCTTGGAAAGCTTCTCTCCAGTTTCTATCTGAATATACTTCCATTTTCACCATAAGCTTCAAAGCACTCCTAAATATCCCTTCGCATACTAAACATAAACAGTGTTAGAAAACTGTTCAATGAAAAGAGAAGCTTAACTGCACAAGAAGAATTCATAAGACACATATCAGTTTCAAAGAAAGGTTCCTTCTTGTTTTTATTTGAGGATATTTCTTTCTCCATATTCTATAGAGCATTACAAAATGTCCTTCCTCAGATTCCACAGAAATAGTGACTTCAAACTGCTCAATCCAAAGAATGTTTTAACTCTATGAGATGAATACACACATCACAAAGCAGTTGTTGAGAAAGCTTCTGTCCAGTTTTCATTGGAAGAGATTTCCTTGCTCACCATAGTCCTCCAGGTGCCACTTAATACCCATTCACAGATTCCTAAAAGACAGAGTTTTCAAACTGGGCAATGTAGAGTGAACTTTAACTCTCTGAAATGAAGTCACATATCACAGAGCAGTTTTTGGAATGCTACTTTCTGGGTTTTATTTGAGGATATTTCAAGTTTTGCCAGTCTTCAATGCGCTCAGAAATATCACTTTTTCGGTTATACAGGAACAGTGTTCAAACACTGCCTTATGAGGAAAAGGTATAACTCCCTGAGTGGAATGCACACATCACAAAGCAGTTTCTCAGAAAACTTCTCTCCAGTTTTTATCTGAAGATATTTCCTTTCTCAATGTAGGCCTGAATGTTCTCCCGAATGTCCCTTCGTGGATAAGTCCATGACAGAGTTTCCAAACTGCGTAATATAAAGAATGTTTTGTCTATGTGTGATGAATAAACATTTCTATCACAAAGCAGTTTCACAGAAAGCTTTTTTCCAGTATTTGTCTGATGATATTTCATTTTTCACTAGAGCCATGCATATACTCCTGAATGTCCCTTGGTAACTTTTTCTCCAAAAGGGATTTTTCAATCCTCTATGAGAAATAAGGTATAACTCTGTGAATGGAATGCACACGTCACAAAACAGTTCCTCGAAAGCTTCTCTCCGGTTTCTATCTGAACAGATTTCCTTTTTCACCATAAGCCTCAAAGCGCTCCTGAATATGCCTTCACACACTAAAGATAAACAGTATTAGAAAACTGCTCAATGAAAAGTAAAGCTTAACTGGCTGAGGGGAATTGACACGCCACATAGCAGTTTCACAGAAAGCTACCTTCTGGTTTTTATCTGAGGATAGTTCTTTCTCCATATTATAAGAGCTTTCAAATGTCCTTAATCAGATTCCACAGAAGCAGTGATTTCAAACTGCTCCATCCAAAGAATGGTTTTACACTATGAGATGAATACACACATCAAAAAGCAGTTGCTCAGAAAGCTTCTCTCTAGTTTTCATGGGAAGACATTTGGTTACTCACCACAGGATTCTGGGTGCCACTAAATATCCCCTCACAGATTCATGAAAGACAGAGTTTCCAAACTGGGCAATGCAGAGAAAGCTTTAACTCTGTGAAGTGAATGCACATATGAGAGAGCAGTTTCTTGGAACGCTTCTTTCTGGGTTTTATTTGAGGATATTTCACTTTTCACCATAGTCTTCAAGGGGCTAAAATATCACATTGTCTGTTTTACAGGAACAGTGTTCAAACACTGCCTTAGGAGAAAAGTGGTGTAATTCCCATATTGGAATGTACACATCACAATGTAGTTTCTCAAAAAACTTCTCTCCAGTTATTACCTCAAGATATTTCCTTTTTCACCACAGACCTGAATGTGCTCTCGAATGTCCCTTCATGGATACGTCCATGGCAGAGTTTCCAAAGTGGGTAATATAAAGAAAGTTTTATCTATGTGAGATGAATAAACATATCTATCACAAAACAGTTTCACAGAAAGTTTCTTTCCCGTTTTCGTCTGAGGATATTTCCTTTTCTACCATAGCCCTCTATGTACTCCTGAATATCCCTTAGTGGCTTTTTCTCCAAAAGAGATTCCCCAACCCTCTGAGAAAAAAGGTATAACTCGGTGAGTAAAATGTACACGTCATAAAGTAGCTCCCTGGAAACATACTCTCCAGTTTCTATCTGAAGATATTTCAGTTTTCACCATAAGCCTCAAAGTGCTCCTGAATATCCCTACACAGACTAAACAAAAACAGAGTTAGAATACTGCTCAATGAAAAGAGAAGCTTAATTGTTTGAGTGGAATTCACATGACACAGAGCAGTTTCACTGAAGACTTCCTTCTGGGTTTTACCTGAGGGTATTTCTTGTTAACCATATTCTAAAGAGCGTTCCCAAACGTCCTTTCTCGTGTTCCACAGAAACAGTGATTTCAAACTGCTCAATCCAAAGAATGATTTAACTCCATTGGACGAATGCACACATCACAAAACAGTTGCTCACAAAATTTCTCTCCAGTTTTTATCTGAAGTTATTTCCTTTTCACCATTGTCCTGAATGTGATCCTGAACATCCCATTGTGGATCCGTCCATGATGGAGTTTCCAAGCTGAGTAATGTAAAGAAAGCTTTATCTATGTGAGATGAATAAATACAGCAAAAAGCAGATTACATAAAGTTTCTTTCCAGTTTTTATCTTAAGATATTTCCTTTTTCACCACATTCCTCAATGTGCTCTGGAATGTCACTTTGTGGATCCGTCCTTCACAGAGTTTCCAAGCTCCGTAATGTAATGAAAGTTTTATCTATGTGATATGAATACACATATCACAGAGCATTTTCACAGAAAGCTTCCTTCTGGATTTTACCTGAGGATAATTCTTTCTCCATATTCAAAGAAGCGTTCCCAAATGTTCTTCCTCAGCTTCCACGAAAAGAGTGATTGCAAAGTGCTCAATCCAAAAAATGGTTTAACTGTAGGAGATAAATACACACATCACAAAGCAGTTGCTCAGAAAGCTTCTCTCCAGTTTTCATCGGAAGATGTTTCCTTGCTCTCCACAAGCCTCTGGGAGCCACTTAATATCCCTTCACAGATTCCTCAAATACGGAGTTTCCAAACTGTGCAATGTAGATTAAGCTTTAACTCTGTGAAATGAATGCACATATCAGAGAGTAGATTCTTGGAACGCTTCTTTCTGGGTTTTATTTCAGGATATTTCACTTTTCAAAATAGTCTTCAATGCTCTCCGAATTGTCACTTTTTCGGTTTTACAAGAACAGTGTTCAAACACTGCCTTATGAGAAAAGAGGTATAACTCCCTCAGTGGAATGTACACATCAGAAAGCAGTTTCTCAGAAAGCTTCTTTGTAGTTTTAATCTGAAGATAATTCCTATTTCACCATAGGCCTGAATGTGCTCCCGAATGTCCCTTCGTGAATCCGTCCATGACGGCGTTTCAAAACAGTGTAATAGGAAGAAAGTTTTATCTATGTGAGATGAATAAATATATACATCACAAGGCAGTTTCACAGAAACCTTCTATCAAATTTTTGTCTGAAAATATCTCCTCTTTCACCGTAGGCCTGAATGTGCTCCTGTATATCCCTTTGTGGATCCGTGCATGACGGAGTTTCAAAACAGTGTAATAGGAAGAAAGTTTTACCTATGTGAGATGAATAAATATATACATCACAAGGCAGTTTCACAGAAACCTTCTATCAAATTTTTGTCTGAGGATATTTCCTTTCTCACCATTGCCGTCCATATACTCCCGAATGTCCCCTGGTAGCTTCTTCTCCAAAAGGGATACCCCAATCCTCTATCAGAAGAAAAGTATAACTCTGTGAGTGGATTACACACGTCACAAAACAGCTCTTCAGAAAGCTTCTTTCCAGTTTTCATCGGAAGTCTTTCCCTTGCTCACCACAAGCCTCCGAGCACCACTTAATATCCCTTCATAGCTTCCTCAGAGACAGAGTTTCCAAACCGAGCAACGTAGAGTAAGCTTTAACTCTGTGATATGAATGCACATATCAGAGAGCAGTTTCATGTAACGTTTCTCTCTGGGTTTTATTTGAGGATATTTCCCTTTTCGTCATAGTCTTCAATGCGCTCCGAAATAACATTTTTTTGGTTTTACAGGAACAGTGTTCAAACACTGCCTTATGAGAAAAGAATTATAACTCCCTGAGTAGAATACACACATCACAAAGCAGTTTCTCAGGAAGCTCCTCCCCAGTTTTTATCTGAAAATATTTCGTATTTCACCATAGGCCTGAATGTGCTCCCGAATATCCCTTTGTGTATCCGTCCATGGCAGAGTTTCAAAACAGCGTAATAGAAAGGACATTTTAACTACGAGAGATGAATAAACATATATATCACAAAGCAGTTTCACAGAAAGCTTCTTTGCAGTATTTGTCTGAGGATATTTCCCTTTTCACCATAGCCGTCCGTATACTCCCAAATGTCCCCTGGTAACTTTTTCTCCCAAAGGGATTCCCCAATCCTCTATGAGAATAAATGTGTAACTCTGTGAGTGGAATGCACACGTCACAAAGCAGCCCCTTAGAAAGCTTCTCTCCGGTTTATATCTGAAGATATTTCCTTTTAGATAGTAGGCCTCAAAGGTCTTCTGAATATCTCTTTGCAGACTAAACAAAAACAGTGTTAGAATACTGCTCAATGAAAAGACAAACTGAACTGTGTGAGCAGAATTCATGCAACACAGACAAGTTTCACAGAAAGCCTCCTTCTGGTTTCTATCTGAGTTTTTTTTTTTTTTTTCAGGATATTCTAAAGAGCGTTCCCAAATGTACTTTCTCAGATTCCACAGAAACAGTGATTTCAAACTGCTCAATCCAAAGAATGGTTTAACTCTCTGAGATGAACACAAACATCACAAAATAGTTGCTCAGAGGCCTGAATGTGCTCACGAATGTCCCTTCACGGATCCATCCATGACAGAGGTTCCAAACTACAAAATATAAGGAACGTTTTATCTATGTGAGATGAATAAACATATCTATCACAAAGAAGTTTGACAGAAATCTTCTTTCCAGTTTTTGTCTGAGGATATTTCCTTTTTCACCATACCTGTCCATATATTCCCGAAGGTCCATTGGTAGCTTTTTCTCCAAAAGGAATTCCCCAATCATCTATGAGAAGGAAGGTATAATTCTGTGAGTGGAAAGCCCACGTCACAAAGTAGCTCCTCGGAAAGCTTCTCTCTAGTGTCTATTTGAAGATATTTCCTTTTTCACCATAAACCTCAAAGCGCTCCCAAATATCCTTTCACAGATTAAACAAAAACAGTGTTAGAATACTGCTCAATGAAAAGAGAAGCTTAACTGTGTGAGTGGAAATCACGAGACACAGAGCAGTTTCACAGAAAGCTTCCTTCAGGTTTCTATCTGAGATTATTTCTTTTTCAGGATATTCTAAACATAGTTCCCAAATGTCCTTTCTCAGATTCCACAGAAATCGTGATTTCAAACTGCTCTATCCAAAATATGATTTAACACTATGACATGAATACAGACAACACAAAATAATTGCTCAGAAAGCTTCTCTCAATTTTCAATGGAAGACATTTCCTTGCTCACCACAGGCCCCCGATTGCCACTTAATATCCCTTCGCAGAATCCTCAGAGACAGATTTCCAAAATGGGAAATGTAGAGTACGTTATAACTCTGTGGAATGAATGGACATGTCAGAGAGCAATTTCTTGGAAGGCTTCTTTCCGGATTCTATTTGATGACATTTCACTTTTCGCCATAGATTTCAATGAGCTCCGAAGATCACATTTTTAGTTTTACAGGAACAGTATTCAAACAGTGCCTTATGAGGAAAAAGGTATAACTCCCTGAGTGGAGTGCACACATCACCAAGTAGTTTCTCAGAATGCTTCTCTCCAGTTTTTAACTGACAATATTTCCTTTTTCATCATAAGCCCAAATATGATCCCAAATATCCCTTCGCAGATCCATCCATGACTGAGTTTCCAAGCTGCATAATGTAAAGAAAGCTTTATCTATGTGAGATGAATAACTTACTAAAAAAGAAGATTAACAGAAAGCTTCTTTCCGTTTTATCTGAAGATATTTTCTTTTTCACCATAGTCCTGAACGTGATCCCAAATGTCCCTTCATGGATCTGTCCAAGACAGAGTTTTCAAGCTGCGTAATGTAAAGAAAGCTTTATCTATGTGAGATGATTACACATATCACAGAGTAGTGTCCTAGAAAGCTTCTTTCCAGTTTTTGTCTGAGGCTATTTCCCTTTCCAACGTGGGCATCAACATGCTCCCGAATATCACTTGACACATTTTTCTCCAAATGAATTTACCCGATGCTGTGTGAGAAGAGAAATAAAACACTGTGAGTGGAATGCACACGTCACAAAGCAGTTCCTCGGAAAGCTTCTCTCCAGTTTCGGTCTGAACATACTTTCTTTTTCACCGTAAGCCTCAAAGCACTCCTGAACATCCCTTCACATGCTAAACATAAACTGTGTTAGAAAACTGCTCAATGAAAGGAGAGGCTTAGCTGAGCGAGAGAAATTAAGATAACACAAAGTAGTTTCACAGAAAGCTTCCTTCTGGATTGTACCTGAGGATATTTCTTTCTCCATATTCTAAGAAGCTTTTCCAAATATCCTTCCTCTGATTCCACAAAAACAGTGATTTCAAACTGCTGAATCCAAAGAATGGTTTAACTATATGAGTCGAATACACATGTCACAAAGCAGTTGCTCAGAAAGCTTCTCTCCATGTTTCATCTTAAGACGTTTCTTTGCTCACCACATGCCTCCGGGCACCACTTCATAACCCTTCTCAGATTCTTCAAAGACAGACTTTCCAAACTGGGAAATGTAGAGTAAACTTTAACTCTCTGAAATGAATGCACATGTCAGACAGCAGTTTCTTGGAACACCTCTTTCTGGGTTTTATTTTAGGATATTTCACTTTTTGCCATAGTCTTCAATGCGCTCTGAAATACCACTTTTTTGTTTTACAGAAACAGCGTTCAAACACTGCCTTATAAGAAAAGAGGTATAACTCCCTGAGTGGAAGGCACACATCACCAAGCATTTCTCAGAAAGCTTCTCTCCAGTTTTTATCTGAAGAAATTTCCATTTTCACCAGAGTCCTAAATGTGCTCCTGAATGTCCCTTAGGGGATCCATCCATGACAGAGTTACCAAGCTTCGTAATATAAAGAAACTTTTATCTATGTGAGATGAATAAACACAGCAAAAAGCAGATTCACAGAAAGCTTCTTTCCAGTTTTCATCTGAAAATATTTCCTTTTTCACCATAGTCCTGAATGTGCTCCCCAATGTACCTTCATGGATCCTTCCATGACAGAATTTCCAAGCTGCGTCCTGTAAAGGAAGCTTTATTTATGTGAGATGAATACATATATCACAGAGTAGTTTCACAGAATGCTTCCTTCCTGATTTTATCTGAGGCTATTTCCCTTTTCACAATAGGCATCAATATGCTCCCAGATATCCCTTGGTAAATTTTTCTACAAAGGGGTTTCCCTGATGCTGTATGAGAAGAGACGTATATCACTGTAAGTATAATGCACATGTCACAAAGCAGTTCCTCAGAAAGTTTCCCTCCAGTTTCTATCTGAACATATATCCTATTTCACCATAAGCCTCAAAGCGCTCCTGAAAATCCCTTCACACGCTAAACATAAACAGTGTTAGAATATGGCTCAATGCAAATAGAAGCTTAACTGTGTGAGTGGAATTCACACAGCACAGAGCAGTTTCACAGAAAGCTTCCTTCTGGTTTTCATCTGAAGATATTTCCCTTTTCACCATAGTCCTTCCATGACAGAGTTTCCATGCTGCATAACGTAAGGAAAGATTTATCTACGTGAGATGAATAAACATAGCCAAAAGCAGATTCACAGAAAGCTTCTTTTCAGTTTATATCTGAATATATTTCATATTTCACCATAGTCGTGAATGTGCTCCCAATGTCCCTTCATGCATCCGTCCATGAAACACTGATTTCAAACTGCTCAATCCAAAGAATGATGTAACTTTATGAGATGAATAAACACATCACAAAACTGTTACTCAGAAATCTTCTTTTCAGTTTTCAAGGGAAGACATTTTCTTGTTCACCACAGGCCTTCGATTGACATGTAATATCCCTTTGCAGATTCCTCAAAGGAGGTTTCCAAACTGGGCAACACAGAGTAACCTTTAACTCTGTGCAATGAATGCACATATCAGAGAGTATTTTCTTGGAATGCTTCTGTCTGGGTTTTATTTGAGGATATTTCACTTTCCATCATAGTCTTCAAGGTGCTCCAAAATATCACATTTTTAGTTTTCCAGGAACAGTGTTCAAACACTGCCTTATGAGAAAATAGGTATAACTCCCTGAGTGGAATGCACACCTCACCAAGCAGTTTCTCAGAAAGCTTCTCTCCAGTTTTTAACTCATGATATTTCCTTTTTCACCATAGGCCTGAATGTGATTCCAATTATCCTTTCATGGATCCATCCATGACTGAGTTTCCAAGCTCTGTAATGTAAAGAAAGCTTTATCTACGTGAGATGAATAACATACCAAGAAGGAAGATTCACAGAAAGCTTCTTTCCGTTTTATCTGAAGATATTTTCTTTTTCAACATAGTCTTGAATGTGATCCCAAATGTCCCTTCATGGATCCATCCACGACAGCGTTTCCAAGCTGTGTAATGTAAAGAAAACTTTATCTATGTTCTATGAATACAGATATCACATAGCAGTTTCATAGAAAGTTTCTTTCCAGTTTTTGTCTGAGGCTTTTTCCCTTTTCACCATGGGCATCAACATGGTCCCGAGTATCACTTGGCAACTTTTTCTCCAAAAGGGTTTCCCCGATGATGTTTGAGAAGAGAGGTATAACACTGTGAATGGAATGCACACATCACAAAGCAGTTCCTCGGAAAGCTTCTCTCCAGTTCCAGTCTGAACATATTTCCTTTTTCACCATAAGCCTCAAAGCACTCTCAAATATCCTTCAGAAGCTAAACATAAACAGAGTTAGAAAACTGCCCAATGAAAAGAGAGGATTAACTGAGCGAGAGGAATTAAGATGAAACAGAGCAGTTTCACAGAAAGCTTTCCTCTGGATTTTACCTAAGGATATTTCTGTCTCCAAATTACAAGAACCATTCCCAAATATCCTTCCTCAGGTTCCACAAAAGCAGTGATTTCAAATTGCTCAATCCAAAGAATGGTTTAACTATATGAGATGAAAACACACATGAGAATTAGATGCTCAGAAAGCTTCTCTCCATTTCTCATTTTAAGTCGTTTCCTTGCTCACCAGAAGCCTGTGGGCGCCACTTAATATCCCTTCACAGATTATTCAAAGAGAGAGTTTCAAAAATGGGCAACGTAGTGTGAGCTTTAGCTCTGTGAAATGAATGCAGATATCAGAGAGCAGTTTCTTGGGACGCTTCTTTCTGTGTTTTATTTGAGAATATGTCACTTTTTGCCACAGTCTTCAATGCACTCCGAAATATCACTTGTTGGGATTTACAGGAACAGTGTTCAAACACTGCCTTACAAGAAAGGAGGTAAAACCCCCTGAGTGGAATGCACACATCACAAAGCAGTTTCTCAGAAAGCTTCTATCCATTTTTTATCTGAAGATAACTCCTTTATCACCATAGGCCTGAATGTGCTCCCGGATGTCCCTTCGTGGATCTGTCCATGACGGAGTTTCCAAACTGCGTAATATAAGGAAAGTTTTACCTATGTGTGATGAATAAACATGTCTATCACAAAGTAGTTTCACAGAAATCTTCTTTCTAGTTTTGTCTGAAGATATTTCCATTTTCTTCAGAGCTGTCCATATACTCCTGAATGTCCCCTGGTAGCATTTTCTCCAAAAGGGATTCTTCAATCTTCTATGAGAAGAAAAGTAATACTCTGAGTGAAATGCACACATCACAAAGCAGCTCCTCAGAAATCTTCTCTCCAGTTTCTGTCTGAAGATATTTCCGTTTTCATCCTAAGCCTCAATGCGCTCCCAAATATGCTGTAGCTGACCGAAACAGTGTTCAAATAATGCTAAATGAAAACAGAAGCTAAACTGTGTGAGTGAAATTCACATGACACAGAGCAGTTTCACAGGAAGCTTCCTCTTACTTTTTACCAGAGGGTATTTCTTTTCCAACATATTCTTAAGAGCATTCTCAAATGTCCTTTCGCAGGTTACACAGTAAGAGTGATTTCACACTGCTCAGTCTAAAGAATGGATTTAACTCTACGAGATGAAAAAACACATCACAAAGCAGTTGCTCAGAAAGCTTATTTCCAGTTTTCAATGGAAAACTTTCCTTGCTGCCAGAGGCCTCCAGTCGGCACTTAATATCCCTTTGCAGACTCCACAAAGACAGACTTTCCAAACTGGGAAATGTAGAGTAAGCTTTAACTCTGTGAAATGAATGTACATGCCAGAGAGCAGTTTCTTGGAATGCTTCTTTCTGGGTTTTATTTGATGGCATTTCACTTTTCACCCTAGTCTTCAACGTGCTCTGAATATCACTTTTTTAATTGTACAGGAACAGTATTCAAACAATGCCTTATGAGAAAAAAAGGTATAACTCCCTGAGTGGAATGCACACATCACCAAGTTGTTTCTCAGAAAGCTTCTCTCCAGTTTTTAACTGATGATATTTCCTTTTTCACCATAGGCCTGAATGTGATCCAGAATATCCCTTCATGGATCCATCCATGATGGAGTTTCCAAGCTGTGTAATGTAAAGAAAGCTTTTTCTATGTGAGATGAATAAACATAGCAAAAAGCAGATTGACAGAAAGCTTCTTTCCAGTTTTTATCTGAAGATATTTTTTTTCACCATAGTCCTGAATGCGCTCCCGAATGTCCCTTTGTGAATCCATCCATGACAGAGTTTCCAAGCTGCGTAATGAAATGAAAGTTTTATCTATGTGAGACGAATATACATATCACAGAGCAGTTTCATAGAAAGCTTCTTTCCAGTCTCTGTCTGAGGCCATTTCCTTTTTCACCATAGCCATCTATATAGTCCCGAATGTCCCTTGGTAGCTTTTTCTCCAAAAGGAATTTCCCAATCTTCTATGAGAAGAAAGCTATAACTCTGTGAGCGGAATGCACAAGTCACAAAGCAGCTCCTTGGAAACATTCTCTCCACTCTCTATCTGAAGATATTTCCTTTTTCCCCATAAGCCTCAAAGTGCTCCCGAATATCCCTCGCAGACTAAACAAAAACAGTGTTAGAATACTGCTCAACAAAAAGAGATGCTTAACTGGGTGAGCGGAATTCACGCAACGCAGAAAAGTTTCACAGAAAGCTACCTTCTGGTTTCTCTCTGAGGTTATTTGTTTTTCAAGATATTCTAAAGAGTGTTCCCAAATGTCCTCTCTCAGATTCCACAGAAACAGTGATTTCAAACTGCTCAATCTAAGGAATGATTTAACTCTATGAGATGAACACAAGCATCACAAAAGAGTTGCTCGGAAAGATTCTCTGCAGTTTTCAACCTAAGACATTTCCTTGCTTGCCAGAGGCCTCTGGTTGCCACTTAATATCCTCTCTCAGAATTCTCAAAGACAGACTTTCCAAACTGGGAAATGTAGAGTACGCTTTAACTCTGTGAAATGAATGGAATATCAGAGAGCAGTTTCTTGGAATGCTTCTTTCAGGGTTTTATTGGACGACATTTCACTTTTCACCATAGTCTTCAATGTGCTCCGAATATCCTTTTTTAGTTGTACAGTAACAGTGTTCAAACAGTGCCTTATGAGAAAAAAGGTATAATTCCCTGAGTGGAATGCACACATCACCAAGCAGTTTCTCAGAAAGCTTCTCTCCAGTTTTTGTCTGAGGATATTGCCCTTTTCAGCATAGCCGTCCATATACTCCCCAACGTCCCTAGGTAGCTTTTTCTCCAAAAGAGATTCCCCAATCCTCTATGAGAAGAAAGGTATAACTCTGTGAGTGGAATGCACGTGTCATGAAGCAGCTCCTCAGAAACGTTCTCTCCAGTTTCTATCTGAAGATATATCCGTTTTCACCATAAGCCTCAAAGTGCTCCCAAATATCCTTTTGCAGAAAAAACAAAAACAGTGTTAGAATGCTGCTCAATGAAACAGAAGCTTAACTGTGCGAGTGGAATTCACACAACACAGAGCAGTTTTATAGAAAGATTCCTTCTGATTTTTATTTGAGGGTATTTCTTTTTCTGCATATTCTAAAGAGCGTTCCCAACTGTTCTTTCGCAGGTTTCACAGAAACAGTGATTTCAAACTGCACGATCAAAACAATGATTTATGTCTATGAGATGATTACACACATCACAAAGCAGTCTCTCAGAAAGTTTCTGTCCACTTTACAACTGAAGACGTTTCCTTGCTCACCACAGGCCTCTGGGTGACACTTAATATCTTTTCACAGATTCCTCAAAGACAGAGTTTCCAAACTGGGTAGCATAGAGTAAGCTTTACCTCTACGAAGTGAATGCACATATCAGAGAGCAGTTTCTTGGAACACTTCTTTCTGTGATTTATTTAATGATAGTTCACTTTTTGCCGTAGTCTTCAATGCACTCCGAAATATCACTTTTTTTTGTTTTACAGGAACAGTGATCAAACACTGCCTTATGAGAAAAGAGGTATAACTCCCTGAGTGGAATGCACACATCACAAAACAGTTTCTCAGGAAGCTTCTCTCCAATTTTTTCGGAAGATATTTCCTTTTTCACCATAACCCTGAATGTGCTCCTGAGTGTCCCTTCACGGATCCATCCATAACGGAGTTTCCACGTTGTATAATGTAAAGAAAGCTTTATCTGTGTGAGATGAAAAATATAGCAGAAAACAGATTCACAGAAAGCTTCTTTCCACTATTTTTCTGAAGATATTTCCTTTTTCACCATTGTTCTGAATGTGTTCCCAAATGTCCCTTCACAGATCCGTCCATGACAGAGCTTCCAAGCTGTGTAATGTGAAGAAAGCTTTATCCATGTGAGATGAATAAATATAACTATCACAAAGCTGTTTCACAGAAAGCTTCTATCCAGTTTTTGTCTGATATTATTTCCTTTTTCTCCATAGCCATCCATATACTCCTGAATGTCCCTTGGTAGCTTCTTCTCCAAAAGGGATTCCCCAATCCTCTATGAGAATGAAGGTATAACTCTGTGAGTGGAATGCACACGTCTCAAAGTAGCTCCTCGGAAAGCTTCTCTCCAGTTTTTATTTGAAGATATTTCCATTTTGACCATCAGACTTAAAGTGCTCCCGTATATCCCTTCACAGACTACACAAAAACATGTTAGAATACTGCTCAATGAAAAGAGAAGTTGAACTGTGTGCATCAAATTCACTCAACACAGAGCCATTTCACAGAAACTTTCTTCTGGTTTTTATCAGACAATATTTCTTTTTTAGCATTTTCTTTTTTTTTTTTTATTATACTTTAAGTTCTAGGGTACATGTGCATAACGTGCATTTTTTAGCATTTTCTAAAGAGCGTTCCCAAATGTTCTTTCTTGGATCCAGAGAAACAATGATTTCAAACGACTCCATCCAACAATGATTTATCTCTATGAGATGACTAAACACATCACAAAGCAGTTTCTCAGGAAGCTTCTCTCCAGTTTTTATCTGAGGATATTTCCTTTTTCACCATAGTCTTGAATGTGCTCCTGAATGTCCCTTCTCAGAACCATCCATGGCGGCATTTCCAAGATGCGTAATGAAAAAAATTTTCATCTATGTGAGATGAAAACATATATCACAGAGATTTCAAACTGCATTATATAAAGAAAGTTTTATCTATGTCAGATGAATAAACATATCTATCACAAAGCAGTTTCACAGAAAGCTTCTGTCCAGGTTTTGTTTGAGCATAATTCCTTTTTCACCTTACCCGTCCATGTACTCCTGAATGTCCCTAAGTACCTTTTTCTCCAAAAGCGATTCCCCAATCCTCCGTGAGTAGAAAGGTATAACACTGTGAGTGAAATGCACACGTCACAAAGCAACTCCT
>NW_012118021.1:353965-354302 GCF_000951035.1 Colobus angolensis palliatus
AAGTTCTAGGATACATGTGCATAACGTGCAGGTTTGTTACATATGTACACTTGTGCCATGTTGGTATGCTGCACCCATCAATGGGTCAGCACCCATCAATTCATCATTTATATCAGGTATAACTCCCCAATGCAATCCCTCCCCCATTCCCCCTCCCAATGATAGGCCCCAGTGTGTGATGTTCCCCTTCCCGAGTCCAAATGATCTCATTGTTTAGTTCCCACCTATGAGTGACAACTCATAGGTGTTTGGTTTTCTCTTCTTGTGATAGTTTGCTAAGAATGATGGTTTCCAGCTGCATCCATGTCCCTACAAAGGACGCAAACTCATCCTTTTT